>NW_027478162.1:24570000-24882063 GCF_051020975.1 Osmia lignaria lignaria | reverse complement strand
GCTAAGGCAAAATGTTAAGAGACTTTATTTGTAGAGAATCAAGTTTCCTACTTTTTATGTTCTATGATATTTTTTGATCAGATGCGTAGTTCTCGAGATATATCAAGATATTTAAAAGTTCCGAAGCCGCACCCACATAATAGAGATACAGAAACACCGTGGCCCCTTTCTTTGAGATAACTCTGCACTATTGCGAGCTGGAAATGCCACTTCCAGTTTAGCTGTGCAGAAGAAGAACAACAAGAAGAAGAAATATCTCGAAATATGTCCGTCAGGCCCCTTCCCTTGAGATAAATCTGCAAATATCGCGGAAACGAAGCGAGCTATGGCAAAATGTTAAGAGACCTTTTTTGTAGAGAATTAAGTTTCCTACTTTTTATGTTCTATGATATTTTTTGATCAGATGCGTAGTTCTCGAGATATATCGAGATATTTAAAAGTTCCGAAGCCGCACCAACATAATAGAGATACAGAAACACCGTGGCCCCATTCTTTGAGATAACTCTGCACTAGTGCGAGCCGCAAAAGCCACTTCCAGCTTAGCTGTGCAGAAGAAGAACAACAAGAAGAAGAAATATCTCGAAATATGTCCGTCAGGCCCCTTCCCTCGAGATAAATCTGCAAATATCTCGGAAACGAAGCGAGCTATGGCAAAATGTTAAGAGACCTTTTTTGTAGAGAATTAAGTTTCCTACTTTCTATGTTCTATGATATTTTTTGATCAGATGCGTAGTTCTCGAGATATATCAAGATATTTAAAAGTTCCGAAGCCGCACCAACATAATAGAGATACAGAAACACCGTGGCCCCTTTCTTTGAGATAACTCTGCACTATTGCGAGCTGCAAATGCCACTTCCAGCTTAGCTGTGCAGAAGAAGAACAACAAGAAGAAGAAATATCTCGAAATATGTCCGTCAGGCCCCTTCCCTTGAGATAAATCTGCAAATATCTCGGAAACGAAGCGAGCTATGGCAAAATGTTAAGAGACGTTTTTTGTAGAGAATTGTGTTTCCTACAATTTACGTTCTATGATATTTTTTGATCAGAAGCGTAGTTTTCGAGATATATCGTGATATTTAAAAGTTCCGAAGCCGCACCAACATAATAGAGATAGAGAAACACCGTGGCCCCTTTCTTTGAGTTCACTCTGCACTAGTGCGAGCCGCAAATGCCACTTCCAGCTTAGCTGTGCAGAAGAAGAACAACAAGAAGAAGAAATATCTCCAAATATGTCCCTCAGGCCCCTTCCCTTGAGATAAATCTGCAAATATCTCGGAAACGAAGCGAGCTAAGGCAAAATGTTAAGAGACTTTATTTGTAGAGAATCAAGTTTCCTACTTTTTATGTTCTATGATATTTTTTGATCAGATGCGTAGTTCTCGAGATATATCAAGATATTTAAAAGTTCCGAAGCCGCACCCACATAATAGAGATACAGAAACACCGTGGCCCCTTTCTTTGAGATAACCCTGCACTATTGCGAGCTGGAAATGCCACTTCCAGTTTAGCTGTGCAGAAGAAGAACAACAAGAAGAAGAAATATCTCGAAATATGTCCGTCAGGCCCCTTCCCTTGAGATAAATCTGCAAATATCTCGGAAACGAAGCGAGCTATGGCAAAATGTTAAGAGACCTTTTTTGTAGAGAATTAAGTTTCCTGCTTTTTATGTTCTATGATATTTTTTGATCAGATGCGTAGTTCTCGAGATATATCGAGATATTTAAAAGTTCCGAAGCCGCACCAACATAATAGAGATACAGAAACACCGTGGCCCCTTTCTTTGAGATAACTCTGCACTAGTGCGAGCCGCAAAAGCCACTTCCAGCTTAGCTGTGCAGAAGAAGAACAACAAGAAGAAGAAATATCTCGAAATATGTCCGTCAGGCCCCTTCCCTCGAGATAAATCTGCAAATATCTCGGAAACGAAGCGAGCTATGGCAAAATGTTAAGAGACCTTTTTTGTAGAGAATTAAGTTTCCTACTTTTTATGTTCTATGATATTTTTTGATCAGATGCGTAGTTCTCGAGATATATCAAGATATTTAAAAGTTCCGAAGCCGCACCAACATAATAGAGATACAGCAACACCGTGGCCCCTTTCTTTCAGATAACTCTGCGCTATTGCGAGCTGGAAACGCCACTTCCAGTTTAGCTGTGCAGAAGAAGAACAACAAGAAGAAGAAATATCTCGAAATATGTCCGTCAGGCCCCTTCCCTCGAGATAAATCTGCAAATATCTCGGAAACGAAGCGAGCTATGGCAAAATGTTAAGAGACCTTTTTTGTAGAGAATTAAGTTTCCTACTTTTTATGTTCTATGATATTTTTTGATCATATGCGTAGTTCTCGAGATATATCAAGATATTTAAAAGTTCCGAAGCCGCACCAACATAATAGAGATACAGAAACACCGTGGCCCCTTTCTTTCAGATAACTCTGCACTATTGCGAGCTGGAAATGCCACTTCCAGTTTAGCTGTGCAGAAGAAGAACAACAAGAAGAAGAAATATCTCGAAATATGTCCGTCAGGCCCCTTCCCTTGAGATATATCTGCAAATATCTCGGAAACGAAGCGAGCTATGGCAAAATGTTAAGAGACCTTTTTTGTAGAGAATTAAGTTTCCTACTTTTTATGTTCTATGATATTTTTTGATCAGATGCGTAGTTCTCGAGATATATCAAGATATTTAAAAGTTCCGAAGCCGCACCAACATAATAGAGATACAGCAACACCGTGGCCCCTTTCTTTCAGATAACTCTGCGCTATTGCGAGCTGGAAACGCCACTTCCAGTTTAGCTGTGCAGAAGAAGAACAACAAGAAGAAGAAATATCTCGAAATATGTCCGTCAGGCCCCTTCCCTTGAGATATATCTGCAAATATCTCGGAAACGAAGCGAGCTATGGCAAAATGTTAAGAGACCTTTTTTGTAGAGAATTATGTCTCCTACAAGTTATGTTCTATGATATTTTTTGATCAGAAGCGTAGTTTTCGAGATATATCGAGATATTTAAAAGTTCCGAAGCCGCACCAACATAATAGAGATACAGAAACACCGTGGCCCCTTTCTTTGAGATAACTCTGCACTAGTGCGGGCCGCAAATGCCACTTCCAGCTTAGCTGTGCAGAAGAAGAACAACAAGAAGAAGAAATATCTCCAAATATGTCCCTCAGGCCCCTTCCCTTGAGATAAATCTGCAAATATCTCGGAAACGAAGCGAGCTAAGGCAAAATGTTAAGAGACTTTATTTGTAGAGAATCAAGTTTCCTACTTTTTATGTTCTATGATATTTTTTGATCAGATGCGTAGTTCTCGAGATATATCAAGATATTTAAAAGTTCCGAAGCCGCACCCACATAATAGAGATACAGAAACACCGTGGCCCCTTTCTTTGAGATAACCCTGCACTATTGCGAGCTGGAAATGCCACTTCCAGTTTAGCTGTGCAGAAGAAGAACAACAAGAAGAAGAAATATCTCGAAATATGTCCGTCAGGCCCCTTCCCTTGAGATAAATCTGCAAATATCTCGGAAACGAAGCGAGCTATGGCAAAATGTTAAGAGACCTTTTTTGTAGAGAATTAAGTTTCCTGCTTTTTATGTTCTATGATATTTTTTGATCAGATGCGTAGTTCTCGAGATATATCGAGATATTTAAAAGTTCCGAAGCCGCACCAACATAATAGAGATACAGAAACACCGTGGCCCCTTTCTTTGAGATAACTCTGCACTAGTGCGAGCCGCAAAAGCCACTTCCAGCTTAGCTGTGCAGAAGAAGAACAACAAGAAGAAGAAATATCTCGAAATATGTCCGTCAGGCCCCTTCCCTCGAGATAAATCTGCAAATATCTCGGAAACGAAGCGAGCTATGGCAAAATGTTAAGAGACCTTTTTTGTAGAGAATTAAGTTTCCTACTTTTTATGTTCTATGATATTTTTTGATCAGATGCGTAGTTCTCGAGATATATCAAGATATTTAAAAGTTCCGAAGCCGCACCAACATAATAGAGATACAGCAACACCGTGGCCCCTTTCTTTCAGATAACTCTGCGCTATTGCGAGCTGGAAACGCCACTTCCAGTTTAGCTGTGCAGAAGAAGAACAACAAGAAGAAGAAATATCTCGAAATATGTCCGTCAGGCGCCTTCCCTCGAGATAAATCTGCAAATATCTCGGAAACGAAGCGAGCTATGGCAAAATGTTAAGAGACCTTTTTTGTAGAGAATTAAGTTTCCTACTTTTTATGTTCTATGATATTTTTTGATCATATGCGTAGTTCTCGAGATATATCAAGATATTTAAAAGTTCCGAAGCCGCACCAACATAATAGAGATACAGAAACACCGTGGCCCCTTTCTTTCAGATAACTCTGCACTATTGCGAGCTGGAAATGCCACTTCCAGTTTAGCTGTGCAGAAGAAGAACAACAAGAAGAAGAAATATCTCGAAATATGTCCGTCAGGCCCCTTCCCTTGAGATATATCTGCAAATATCTCGGAAACGAAGCGAGCTATGGCAAAATGTTAAGAGACCTTTTTTGTAGAGAATTAAGTTTCCTACTTTTTATGTTCTATGATATTTTTTGATCAGATGCGTAGTTCTCGAGATATATCAAGATATTTAAAAGTTCCGAAGCCGCACCAACATAATAGAGATACAGCAACACCGTGGCCCCTTTCTTTCAGATAACTCTGCGCTATTGCGAGCTGGAAACGCCACTTCCAGTTTAGCTGTGCAGAAGAAGAACAACAAGAAGAAGAAATATCTCGAAATATGTCCGTCAGGCCCCTTCCCTTGAGATATATCTGCAAATATCTCGGAAACGAAGCGAGCTATGGCAAAATGTTAAGAGACCTTTTTTGTAGAGAATTATGTCTCCTACAAGTTATGTTCTATGATATTTTTTGATCAGAAGCGTAGTTTTCGAGATATATCGAGATATTTAAAAGTTCCGAAGCCGCACCAACATAATAGAGATACAGAAACACCGTGGCCCCTTTCTTTGAGATAACTCTGCACTAGTGCGGGCCGCAAATGCCACTTCCAGCTTAGCTGTGCAGAAGAAGAACAACAAGAAGAAGAAATATCTCCAAATATGTCCCTCAGGCCCCTTCCCTTGAGATAAATCTGCAAATATCTCGGAAACGAAGCGAGCTAAGGCAAAATGTTAAGAGACTTTATTTGTAGAGAATTAAGTTTCCTACTTTTTATGTTCTATGATATTTTTTGATCAGATGCGTAGTTCTCGAGATATATCAAGATATTTAAAAGTTCCGAAGCCGCACCCACATAATAGAGATACAGAAACACCGTGGCCCCTTTCTTTGAGATAACTCTGCACTAGCGCGAGCCGCAAATGCCACTTCCAGCTTAGCTGTGCAGAAGAAGAACAACAAGAAGAAGAAATATCTCGGAATATGTCCGTCAGGCCCCTTCCCTTGAGATAAATCTGCAAATATCTCGGAAACGAAGCGAGCTATGGCAAAATGTTAAGAGACCTTTTTTGTAGAGAATTAAGTTTCCTACTTTTTATGTTCTATGATATTTTTTGATCAGATGCGTAGTTCTCGAGATATATCGAGATATTTAAAAGTTCCGAAGCCGCACCAACATAATAGAGATACAGAAACACCGTGGCCCCTTTCTTTGAGATAACTCTGCACTAGTGCGAGCCGCAAAAGCCACTTCCAGCTTAGCTGTGCAGAAGAAGAACAACAAGAAGAAGAAATATCTCGAAATATGTCCGTCAGGCCCCTTCCCTCGAGATAAATCTGCAAATATCTCGGAAACGAAGCGAGCTATGGCAAAATGTAAAGAGACCTTTTTTGTAGAGAATTAAGTTTCCTACTTTTTATGTTCTATGATATTTTTTGATCAGATGCGTAGTTCTCGAGATATATCAAGATATTTAAAAGTTCCGAAGCCGCACCAACATAATAGAGATACAGAAACACCGTGGCCCCTTTCTTTGAGATAATTCTGCACTATTGCGAGCTGCAAATGCCACTTCCAGCTTAGCTGTGCAGAAGAAGAACAACAAGAAGAAGAAATATCTCGAAATATGTCCGTCAGGCCCCTTCCCTTGAGATATATCTGCAAATATCTCGGAAACGAAGCGAGCTATGGCAAAATGTTAAGAGACCTTTTTTGTAGAGAATTATGTCTCCTACAAGATATGTTCTATGATATTTTTTGATCAGAAGCGTAGTTTTCGAGATATATCGAGATATTTAAAAGTTCCGAAGCCGCACCAACATAATAGAGATACAGAAACACCGTGGCCCCTTTCTTTCAGATAGCTCTGCACTATTGCGAGCTGCAAATGCCACTTCCAGCTTAGCTGTGCAGAAGAAGAACAACAAGAAGAAGAAATATCTCGAAATATGTCCGTCAGGCCCCTTCCTTTGAGATAAATCTGCATATATCTCGGAAACGAAGCGAGCTATGGCAAAATGTTAAGCGACCTTTTTTGTAGAGAATTAAGTTTTCTACTTTTTATGTTCTTTGATATTTTTTGATCAGATGCGTTGTTCTCGAGATATATCAAGATATTTAAAAGTTCCGAAGCTGCACCAACATAATAGAGATACAGAAACACCGTGGCCCCTTTCTTTGAGATAACTCTGCACTATTGCGAGCTGCAAATGCCACTTCCAGCTTAGCTGTTCAGAAGAAGAACAACAAGAAGAAGAAATATCTCGAAATATGTCCGTCAGGCCCCTTCCCTTGAGATATATCTGCAAATATCTCGGAAACGAAGCGAGCTATGGCAAAATGTTAAGAGACCTTTTTTGTAGAGAATTATGTCTCCTACAAGTTATGTTCTATGATATTTTTTGATCAGAAGCGTAGTTTTCGAGATATATCGAGATATTTAAAAGTTCCGAAGCCGCACCAACATAATAGAGATACAGAAACACCGTGGCCCCTTTCTTTGAGATAACTCTGCACTATTGCGAGCTGCAAATGCCACTTCCAGCTTAGCTGTGCAGAAGAAGAACAACAAGAAGAAGAAATATCTAGAAATATGTCCGTCAGGCCCCTTTCCTTGAGATAAATCTGCAAATATCTCGGAAACGAAGCGAGCTATGGCAAAATGTTAAGAGACTTTATTTGTAGAGAATTAAGTTTCCTACTTTTTATGTTCTATGATATTTTTTTATCAGAAGCGTAGTTCCCGAGATATATCAAGATATTTAAAAGTTCCGAAGCCGCACCAACATAATAGAGATACAGAAACACCGTGGCCCCTTTCTTTGAGATAACTCTGCGCTATTGCGAGCTGGAAACGCCACTTCCAGTTTAGCTGTGCAGAAGAAGAACAACAAGAAGAAGAAATATCTCGAAATATGTCCGTCAGGCCCCTTCCCTTGAGATATATCTGCAAATATCTCGGAAACGAAACAAGCTATGGCAAAATGTTAAGAGACGTTTTTTGTAGAGAATTATGTTTCCTACAATTTATGTTCTATGATATTTTTTGATCAGAAGCGTAGTTTTCGAGATATATCGTGATATTTAAAAGTTCCGAAGCCGCACCAACATAATAGAGATACAGAAACACCGTGGCCCCTTTCTTTGAGATATCTCTGCACTAGCGCGAGCCGCAAATGCCACTTCCAGCTTAGCTGTGCAGAAGAAGAACAACAAGAAGAAGAAATATCTCGAAATATGTCCGTCAGGCCCCTTCCCTTGAGATAAATCTGCAAATATCTCGGAAACAAAGCGAGCTATGGCAAAATGTTGAGAGACCTTTTTTGTAGAGAATTAAGTTTCCTACTTTCTATGTTCTATGATATTGTTTGATCAGATGCGTAGTTCTCGAGATATATCAAGATATTTAAAAGTTCCGAAGCTGCACCAACATAATAGAGATACAGAAACACCGTGGCCCCTTTCTTTGAGATAATTCTGCACTATTGCGAGCTGCAAATGCCACTTCCAGCTTAGCTGTGCAGAAGAAGAACAACAAGAAGAAGAAATATCTCGAAATATGTCCGTCAGGCCCCTTCCCTTGAGATAAATCTGCAAATATCTCGGAAACGAAGCGAGCTATGGCAAAATGTTAAGAGACGTTTTTTGTAGAGAATTGTGTTTCCTACAATTTATGTTCTATGATATTTTTTGATCAGAAGCGTAGTTCTCGAGATATATCGAGATATTTAAAAGTTCCGAAGCCGCACCAACGTAATAGAGATACAGAAACACCGTGGCCCCTTTCTTTGAGATAACTCTGCACTAGTGCGAGCCGCAAAAGCCACTTCCAGCTTAGCTGTGCAGAAGAAGAACAACAAGAAGAAGAAATATCTCGAAATATGTCCGTCAGGCCCCTTCCCTCGAGATAAATCTGCAAATATCTCGGAAACGAAGCGAGCTATGGCAAAATGTTAAGAGACCTTTTTTGTAGAGAATTAAGTTTCCTACTTTTTATGTTCTATGATATTTTTTGATCAGATGCGTAGTTCTCGAGATATATCAAGATATTTAAAAGTTCCGAAGCCGCACCAACATAATAGAGATACAGCAACACCGTGGCCCCTTTCTTTCAGATAACTCTGCGCTAATGCGAGCTGGAAACGCCACTTCCAGTTTAGCTGTGCAGAAGAAGAACAACAAGAAGAAGAAATATCTCGAAATATGTCCGTCAGGCCCCTTCCCTTGAGATATATCTGCAAATATCTCGGAAACGAAACGAGCTATGGCAAAATGTTAAGAGACCTTTTTTGTAGAGAATTATGTTTCCTACAATTTATGTTCTATGATATTTTTTGATCAGAAGCGTAGTTTTCGAGATATATCGAGATATTTAAAAGTTCCGAAGCCGCACCAACATAATAGAGATGCAGAAACACCGTGGCCCCTTTCTTTCAGATAACTCTGCACTAGTGCGAGCCGCAAATGCCACTTCCAGCTTAGCTGTGCAGAAGAAGAACAACAAGAAGAAGAAATATCTCGAAATATGTCCGTCAGGCCCCTTCCCTCGAGATAAATCTGCAAATATCTCGGAAACGAAGCGAGCTATGGCAAAATGTTAAGAGACCTTTTTTGTAGAGAATTAAGTTTCCTACTTTTTATGTTCTATGATATTTTTTGATCATATGCGTAGTTCTCGAGATATATCAAGATATTTAAAAGTTCCGAAGCCGCACCAACATAATAGAGATACAGAAACACCGTGGCCCCTTTCTTTCAGATAACTCTGCACTATTGCGAGCTGGAAATGCCACTTCCAGTTTAGCTGTGCAGAAGAAGAACAACAAGAAGAAGAAATATCTCGAAATATGTCCGTCAGGCCCCTTCCCTTGAGATATATCTGCAAATATCTCGGAAACGAAGCGAGCTATGGCAAAATGTTAAGAGACCTTTTTTGTAGAGAATTATGTCTCCTACAAGTTATGTTCTATGATATTTTTTGATCAGAAGCGTAGTTTTCGAGATATATCGAGATATTTAAAAGTTCCGAAGCCGCACCAACATAATAGAGATACAGAAACACCGTGGCCCCTTTCTTTCAGATAACTCTGCACTATTGCGAGCTGCAAATGCCACTTCCAGCTTAGCTGTGCAGAAGAAGAACAACAAGAAGAAGAAATATCTCGAAATATGTCCGTCAGGCTCCTTCCCTTGAGATAAATCTGCATATATCTCGGAAACGAAGCGAGCTATGGCAAAATGTTAAGAGACCTTTTTTGTAGAGAATTAAGTTTTCTACTTTTTATGTTCTATGATACTTTTTGATCAGATGCGTTGTTCTCGAGATATATCAAGATATTTAAAAGTTCCGAAGCTGCACCAACATAATAGAGATACAGAAACACCGTGGCCCCTTTCTTCGAGATAACTCTGCACTATTGCGAGCTGCAAATGCCACTTCCAGCTTAGCTGTTCAGAAGAAGAACAACAAGAAGAAGAAATATCTCGAAATATGTCCGTCAGGCCCCTTCCCTTGAGATATATCTGCAAATATCTCGGAAACGAAGCGAGCTATGGCAAAATGTTAAGAGACCTTTTTTGTAGAGAATTATGTCTCCTACAAGTTATGTTCTATGATATTTTTTGATCAGAAGCGTAGTTTTCGAGATATATCGAGATATTTAAAAGTTCCGAAGCCGCACCAACATAATAGAGATACAGAAACACCGTGGCCCCTTTCTTTGAGATAACTCTGCACTAGTGCGGGCCGCAAATGCCACTTCCAGCTTAGCTGTGCAGAAGAAGAACAACAAGAAGAAGAAATATCTCCAAATATGTCCCTCAGGCCCCTTCCCTTGAGATAAATCTGCAAATATCTCGGAAACGAAGCGAGCTAAGGCAAAATGTTAAGAGACTTTATTTGTAGAGAATTAAGTTTCCTACTTTTTATGTTCTATGATATTTTTTTATCAGAAGCGTAGTTCCCGAGATATATCAAGATATTTAAAAGTTCCGAAGCCGCACCAACATAATAGAGATACAGAAACACCGTGGCCCCTTTCTTTGAGATAATTCTGCACTATTGCGAGCTGCAAATGCCACTTCCAGCTTAGCTGTGCAGAAGAAGAACAACAAGAAGAAGAAATATCTCGAAATATGTCCGTCAGGCCCCTTCCCTTGAGATAAATCTGCAAATATCTCGGAAACGAAGCGAGCTATGGCAAAATGTTAAGAGACCTTTTTTGTAGAGAATTATGTTTCCTACAATTTATGTTCTATGATATTTCTTGATCAGAAGCGTAGTTTTCGAGATATATCGAGATATTTAAAAGTTCCGAAGCCGCACCAACATAATAGAGATCCAGAAACACCGTGGCCCCTTTCTTTGAGATAACTCTGCACTAGTGCGAGCCGCAAATGCCACTTCCAGCTTAGCTGTGCAGAAGAAGAACAACAAGAAGAAGAAATATCTCGAAATATGTCCGTCAGGCCCCTTCCCTCGAGATAAATCTGCAAATATCTCGGAAACGAAGCGAGCTATGGCCAAATGTTAAGAGACCTTTGTTGTAGAGAATTAAGTTTCCTACTTTTTATGTTCTATGATATTTTTTGATCAGATGCGTTGTTCTCGAGATATATCAAGATATTTAAAAGTTCCGAAGCCGCACCAACATAATAGAGATACAGAAACACCGTGGCCGCTTTCTTTGAGATAACTCTGCACTATTGCGAGCTGCAAATGCCACTTCCAGCTTAGATGTGCAGAAGAAGAACAACAAGAAGAAAAATATCTCGAAATATGTCCGTCAGGCCCCATCCCTTGAGATAGATCTGCAAATATCTCGGAAACGAAGCGAGCTATGGCAAAATGTTAAGAGACCTTTTTTGTAGAGAATTAAGTTTCCTACTTTTTATGTTCTATGATATTTTTTGATCAGATGCGTAGTTCTCGAGATATATCGAGATATTTAAAAGTTCCGAAGCCGCACCAACATAATAGAGATACAGAAACACCGTGGCCCCTTTCTTTGAGATAACTCTGCACTAGTGCGAGCCGCAAAAGCCACTTCCAGCTTAGCTGTGCAGAAGAAGAACAACAAGAAGAGGAAATATCTCGAAATATGTCCGTCAGGCCCCTTCCCTCGAGATAAATCTGCAAATATCTCGGAAACGAAGCGAGCTATGGCAAAATGTTAAGAGACCTTTTTTGTAGAGAATTAAGTTTCCTACTTTTTATGTTCTATGATATTTTTTGATCAGATGCGTAGTTCTCGAGATATATCAAGATATTTAAAAGTTCCGAAGCCGCACCAACATAATAGAGATACAGCAACACCGTGGCCCCTTTCTTTCAGATAACTCTGCGCTATTGCGAGCTGGAAACGCCACTTCCAGTTTAGCTGTGCAGAAGAAGAACAACAAGAAGAAGAAATATCTCGAAATATGTCCGTCAGGCCCCTTCCCTTGAGATATATCTGCAAATATCTCGGAAACGAAACGAGCTATGGCAAAATGTTAAGAGACCTTTTTTGTAGAGAATTATGTTTCCTACAATTTATGTTCTATGATATTTTTTGATCAGAAGCGTAGTTTTCGAGATATATCGAGATATTTAAAAGTTCCGAAGCCGCACCAACATAATAGAGATGCAGAAACACCGTGGCCCCTTTCTTTCAGATAACTCTGCACTAGTGCGAGCCGCAAATGCCACTTCCAGCTTAGCTGTGCAGAAGAAGAACAACAAGAAGAAGAAATATCTCGAAATATGTCCGTCAGGCCCCTTCCCTCGAGATAAATCTGCAAATATCTCGGAAACGAAGCGAGCTATGGCAAAATGTTAAGAGACCTTTTTTGTAGAGAATTAAGTTTCCTACTTTTTATGTTCTATGATATTTTTTGATCATATGCGTAGTTCTCGAGATATATCAAGATATTTAAAAGTTCCGAAGCCGCACCAACATAATAGAGATACAGAAACACCGTGGCCCCTTTCTTTCAGATAACTCTGCACTATTGCGAGCTGGAAATGCCACTTCCAGTTTAGCTGTGCAGAAGAAGAACAACAAGAAGAAGAAATATCTCGAAATATGTCCGTCAGGCCCCTTCCCTTGAGATATATCTGCAAATATCTCGGAAACGAAGCGAGCTATGGCAAAATGTTAAGAGACCTTTTTTGTAGAGAATTATGTCTCCTACAAGTTATGTTCTATGATATTTTTTGATCAGAAGCGTAGTTTTCGAGATATATCGAGATATTTAAAAGTTCCGAAGCCGCACCAACATAATAGAGATACAGAAACACCGTGGCCCCTTTCTTTCAGATAACTCTGCACTATTGCGAGCTGCAAATGCCACTTCCAGCTTAGCTGTGCAGAAGAAGAACAACAAGAAGAAGAAATATCTCGAAATATGTCCGTCAGGCCCCTTCCCTTGAGATAAATCTGCATATATCTCGGAAACGAAGCGAGCTATGGCAAAATGTTAAGAGACCTTTTTTGTAGAGAATTAAGTTTTCTACTTTTTATGTTCTATGATACTTTTTGATCAGATGCGTTGTTCTCGAGATATATCAAGATATTTAAAAGTTCCGAAGCTGCACCAACATAATAGAGATACAGAAACACCGTGGCCCCTTTCTTTGAGATAACTCTGCACTATTGCGAGCTGCAAATGCCACTTCCAGCTTAGCTGTTCAGAAGAAGAACAACAAGAAGAAGAAATATCTCGAAATATGTCCGTCAGGCCCCTTCCCTTGAGATATATCTGCAAATACCTCGGAAACGAAGCGAGCTATGGCAAAATGTTAAGAGACCTTTTTTGTAGAGAATTATGTCTCCTACAAGTTATGTTCTATGATATTTTTTGATCAGAAGCGTAGTTTTCGAGATATATCGAGATATTTAAAAGTTCCGAAGCCGCACCAACATAATAGAGATACAGAAACACCGTGGCCCCTTTCTTTGAGATAACTCTGCACTAGTGCGGGCCGCAAATGCCACTTCCAGCTTAGCTGTGCAGAAGAAGAACAACAAGAAGAAGAAATATCTCCAAATATGTCCCTCAGGCCCCTTCCCTTGAGATAAATCTGCAAATATCTCGGAAACGAAGCGAGCTAAGGCAAAATGTTAAGAGACTTTATTTGTAGAGAATTAAGTTTCCTACTTTTTATGTTCTATGATATTTTTTTATCAGAAGCGTAGTTCCCGAGATATATCAAGATATTTAAAAGTTCCGAAGCCGCACCAACATAATAGAGATACAGAAACACCGTGGCCCCTTTCTTTGAGATAATTCTGCACTATTGCGAGCTGCAAATGCCACTTCCAGCTTAGCTGTGCAGAAGAAGAACAACAAGAAGAAGAAATATCTCGAAATATGTCCGTCAGGCCCCTTCCCTTGAGATAAATCTGCAAATATCTCGGAAACGAAGCGAGCTATGGCAAAATGTTAAGAGACCTTTTTTGTAGAGAATTATGTTTCCTACAATTTATGTTCTATGATATTTCTTGATCAGAAGCGTAGTTTTCGAGATATATCGAGATATTTAAAAGTTCCGAAGCCGCACCAACATAATAGAGATCCAGAAACACCGTGGCCCCTTTCTTTGAGATAACTCTGCACTAGTGCGAGCCGCAAATGCCACTTCCAGCTTAGCTGTGCAGAAGAAGAACAACAAGAAGAAGAAATATCTCGAAATATGTCCGTCAGGCCCCTTCCCTCGAGATAAATCTGCAAATATCTCGGAAACGAAGCGAGCTATGGCCAAATGTTAAGAGACCTTTGTTGTAGAGAATTAAGTTTCCTACTTTTTATGTTCTATGATATTTTTTGATCAGATGCGTTGTTCTCGAGATATATCAAGATATTTAAAAGTTCCGAAGCCGCACCAACATAATAGAGATACAGAAACACCGTGGCCCCTTTCTTTGAGATAACTATGCACTATTGCGAGCTGCAAATGCCACTTCCAGCTTAGCTGTGCAGAAGAAGAACAACAAGAAGAAGAAATATGTCGAAATATGTCCGTCAGGCCCCTTCCCTTGAGATAAATCTGCAAATACCTCGAAAACGAAGCGAGCTATGGCAAAACGTTAAGAGACCTTTTTTGTAGAGAATTAAGTTTCCTACTTTTTATGTAGTATGATATTTTTTGATCAGATGCGTAGTTCTCGAGATATATCAAGATATTTAAAAGTTACGAAGCCGCACCAACATAATAGAGATACAGAAACACCGTGGCCCCTTTCTTTGAGATAACTCTGCACTAGTGCGAGCGGCAAATGCCACTTCCAGCTTAGCTGTGCAGAAGAAGAACAACAAGAAGAAGAAATATCTCGAAATATGTCCGTCAGGCCCCTTCCCTTGAGATAAATCTGCCAATATCTCGGAAACGAAGCGAGCTATGGCAAAATGTTAAGAGACCTTTTTTGTGAAGAATTAAGTTTCCTACTTTTTATGTTCTATGATATTTTTTGATCAGATGCGTAGATCTCGAGATATATCAAGATATTTAAAAGTTCCGAAGCTGCACCAACATAATAGAGGTACAGAAACACCGTGGCCGCTTTCTTTGAGATAACTCTGCACTATTGCGAGCTGCAAATGCCACTTCCAGCTTAGATGTGCAGAAGAAGAACAACAAGAAGAAAAATATCTCGAAATATGTCCGTCAGGCCCCATCCCTTGAGATAGATCTGCAAATATCTCGGAAACGAAGCGAGCTATGGCAAAATCTTAAGAGACCTTTCTTGTAGAGAATTAAGTTTCCTACTTTTTATGTTCTATGATATTTTTTGATCAGATGCGTAGTTCTCGAGATATATCAAGATATTTAAAAGCTCCGAAGCCGCACCAACATAATAGAGATACAGAAACACCGTGGACCCTTTCTTTGAGATAACTCTGCACTATTGCGAGCTGGAAATGCCACTTCCAGTTTAGCTGTGCAGAAGAAGAACAACAAGAAGAAGAAATATCTCGAAATATGTCCGTCAGGCCCCTTCCCTTGAGATATATCTGCAAATATCTCGGAAACGAAGCGAGCTATGGCATAATGTTAAGAGACCTTTTTTGTAGAGAATTAAGTTTCCTACTTTTTATGTTCTATGATATTTTTTGATCAGATGCGTTGTTCTCGAGATATATCAAGATATTTAAAAGTTCCGAAGCCGCACCAACATAATAGAGATACAGAAACACCGTGGCCCCTTTCTTTGAGATAACTCTGCACTATTGCGAGCTGCAAATGCCACTTCCAGCTTAGCTGTGCAGAAGAATAACAACAAGAAGAAGAAATATCTCGAAATATGTCCGTCAGGCCCCTTCCCTCGATATAAATCTGCAAATATCTCGGAAACGAAGCGAGCTATGGCATAATGTTAAGAGACCTTTTTTGTAGAGAATTAAGTTTCCTACTTTTTATGTTCTATGATATTTTTTGATCAGATGCGTAGTTCTCGAGATATATCAAGATATTTAAAAGTTCCGAAGCCGCACCAACATAATAGAGATACAGAAACACCGTGGACCCTTTCTTTGAGATAACTCTGCACTATTGCGAGCTGGAAATGCCACTTCCAGTTTAGCTGTGCAGAAGAAGAACAACAAGAAGAAGAAATATCTCGAAATATGTCCGTCAGGCCCCTTCCCTTGAGATATATCTGCAAATATCTCGGAAACGAAGCGAGCTATGGCATAATGTTAAGAGACCTTTTTTGTAGAGAATTAAGTTTCCTACTTTTTATGTTCTATGATATTTTTTGATCAGATGCGTAGTTCTCGAGATATATCAAGATATTTAAAAGTTCCGAAGCCGCACCAACATAATAGAGATACAGAAACACCGTGGCCCCTTTCTTTCAGATAACTCTGCACTATTGCGAGCTGCAAATGCCACTTCCAGCTTAGCTGTGCAGAAGAATAACAACAAGAAGAAGAAATATCTCGAAATATGTCCGTCAGGCCCCTTCCCTCGAGATAAATCTGCAAATATCTCGGAAACGAAGCGAGCTATGGCAAAATGTTAAGAGACCTTTGTTGTAGAGAATTAAGTTTCCTACTTTTTATGTTCTATGATATGT
The DNA here is from genome assembly GCF_051020975.1 of Osmia lignaria lignaria. Taxonomy (NCBI): domain Eukaryota; kingdom Metazoa; phylum Arthropoda; class Insecta; order Hymenoptera; family Megachilidae; genus Osmia; species Osmia lignaria. The sequence continues at coordinate 24,865,571 of NW_027478162.1, read as the reverse complement.
TTTGATCAGATGCGTTGTTCTCGAGATATATCAAGATATTTAAAAGTTCCGAAGCCGCACCAACATAATAGAGATACAGAAACACCGTGGCCCCTTTCTTTGAGATAACTCTGCACTATTGCGAGCTGCAAATGCCACTTCCAGCTTAGCTGTGCAGAAGAAGAACAACAAGAAGAAGAAATAACACGAAATATGTCCGTTAGGCCCCTTCCCTTGAGATATATCTGCAAATATCTCGGAAACGAAGCGAGCTATGGCAAAATGTTAAGAGACCTTTTTTGTAGAGAATTAAGTTTCCTACTTTTTATGTTCTATGATATTTTTTGATCAGATGCGTAGTTCTCGAGATATATCAAGATATTTAAAAGTTCCGAAGCCGCACCAACATAATAGAGATACAGAAACACCGTGGACCCTTTCTTTGAGATAACTCTGCACTATTGCGAGCTGGAAATGCCACTTCCAGATTAGCTGTGCAGAAGAAGAACAACAAGAAGAAGAAATATCTCGAAATATGTCCGTCAGGCCCCTTCCCTTGAGATAAATCAGCAAATATCTCGGAAACGAAGCGAGCTATGGCATAATGTTAAGAGACCTTTTTTGTAGAGAATTAAGTTTCCTACTTTTTATGTTCTATGATATTTTTTGATCAGATGCGTTGTTCTCGAGATATATCAAGATATTTAAAAGTTCCGAAGCCGCACCAACATAATAGAGATACAGAAACACCGTGGCCCCTTTCTTTGAGATAACTCTGCACTATTGCGAGCTGCAAATGCCACTTCCAGCTTAGCTGTGCAGAAGAAGAACAACAAGAAGAAGAAATATCACGAAATATGTCCGTTAGGCCCCTTCCCTTGAGATAAATCTGCAAATATCTCGGAAAGGAAGCGAGCTATGGCAAAATGTTAAGAGACCTTTTTTGTAGAGAATTAAGTTTCCTACCTTTTATGTTCTATGATATTTTTTGATCAGATGCGTAGTTCTCGAGATATATCAAGATATTTAAAAGTTCCGAAGCCGCACCAACATAATAGAGATACAGAAACACCGTGGCCCCTTTCTTTGAGATAACTATGCACTATTGCGAGCTGCAAATGCCACTTCCAGCTTAGATGTGCAGAAGAAGAACAAGAAGAAGAAGAAATATCTCGAAATATGTCCGTCAGGCCCCTTCCCTCGAGATAAATCTGCAAATATCTCGGAAACGAAGCGAGCTATGGCAAAATGTTAAGAGACCTTTGTTGTAGAGAATTAAGTTTCCTACTTTTTATGTTCTATGATATTTTTTGATCAGATGCGTAGTTCTCGAGATATATCAAGATATTTAAAAGTTCCGAAGCCGCACCAACATAATAGAGATACAGAAACACCGTGGACCCTTTCTTTGAGATAACTCTGCACTATTGCGAGCTGGAAATGCCACTTCCAGTTTAGCTGTGCAGAAGAAGAACAACAAGAAGAAGAAATATCTCGAAATATGTCCGTCAGGCCCCTTCCCTTGAGATAAATCAGCAAATATCTCGGAAACGAAGCGAGCTATGGCATAATGTTAAGAGACCTTTTTTGTAGAGAATTAAGTTTCCTACTTTTTATGTTCTATGATATTTTTTGATCAGATGCGTTGTTCTCGAGATATATCAAGATATTTAAAAGTTCCGAAGCCGCACCAACATAATAGAGATACAGAAACACCGTGGCCCCTTTCTTTGAGATAACTATGCACTATTGCGAGCTGCAAATGCCACTTCCAGCTTAGCTGTGCAGAAGAAGAACAACAAGAAGAAGAAATATGTCGAAATATGTCCGTCAGGCCCCTTCCCTTGAGATAAATCTGCAAATACCTCGAAAACGAAGCGAGCTATGGCAAAACGTTAAGAGACCTTTTTTGTAGAGAATTAAGTTTCCTACTTTTTATGTAGTATGATATTTTTTGATCAGATGCGTAGTTCTCGAGATATATCAAGATATTTAAAAGTTACGAAGCCGCACCAACATAATAGAGATACAGAAACACCGTGGCCCCTTTCTTTGAGATAACTCTGCACTAGTGCGAGCGGCAAATGCCACTTCCAGCTTAGCTGTGCAGAAGAAGAACAACAAGAAGAAGAAATATCTCGAAATATGTCCGTCAGGCCCCTTCCCTTGAGATAAATCTGCCAATATCTCGGAAACGAAGCGAGCTATGGCAAAATGTTAAGAGACCTTTTTTGTAGAGAATTAAGTTTCCTACTTTTTATGTTCTATGATATTTTTTGATCAGATGCGTAGATCTCGAGATATATCAAGATATTTAAAAGTTCCGAAGCTGCACCAACATAATAGAGGTACAGAAACACCGTGGCCGCTTTCTTTGAGATAACTCTGCACTATTGCGAGCTGCAAATGCCACTTCCAGCTTAGATGTGCAGAAGAAGAACAACAAGAAGAAAAATATCTCGAAATATGTCCGTCAGGCCCCATCCCTTGAGATAGATCTGCAAATATCTCGGAAACGAAGCGAGCTATGGCAAAATGTTAAGAGACCTTTCTTGTAGAGAATCAAGTTTCCTACTTTTTATGTTCTATGATATTTTTTGATCAGATGCGTAGTTCTCGAGATATATCAAGATATTTAAAAGTTCCGAAGCCGCACCCACATAATAGAGATACAGAAACACCGTGGCCCCTTTCTTTGAGATAACCCTGCACTATTGCGAGCTGGAAATGCCACTTCCAGTTTAGCTGTGCAGAAGAAGAACAACAAGAAGAAGAAATATCTCGAAATATGTCCGTCAGGCCCCTTCCCTTGAGATAAATCTGCAAATATCTCGGAAACGAAGCGAGCTATGGCAAAATGTTAAGAGACCTTTTTTGTAGAGAATTAAGTTTCCTACTTTTTATGTTCTATGATATTTTTTGATCAGATGCGTAGTTCTCGAGATATATCGAGATATTTAAAAGTTCCGAAGCCGCACCAACATAATAGAGATACAGAAACACCGTGGCCCCTTTCTTTGAGATAACTCTGCACTAGTGCGAGCCGCAAAAGCCACTTCCAGCTTAGCTGTGCAGAAGAAGAACAACAAGAAGAGGAAATATCTCGAAATATGTCCGTCAGGCCCCTTCCCTCGAGATAAATCTGCAAATATCTCGGAAACGAAGCGAGCTATGGCAAAATGTTAAGAGACCTTTTTTGTAGAGAATTAAGTTTCCTACTTTTTATGTTCTATGATATTTTTTGATCAGATGTGTAGTTCTCGAGATATATCAAGATATTTAAAAGTTCCGAAGCCGCACCAACATAATAGAGATACAGCAACACCGTGGCCCCTTTCTTTCAGATAACTCTGCGCTATTGCGAGCTGGAAACGCCACTTCCAGTTTAGCTGTGCAGAAGAAGAACAACAAGAAGAAGAAATATCTCGAAATATGTCCGTCAGGCCCCTTCCCTTGAGATATATCTGCAAATATCTCGGAAACGAAACGAGCTATGGCAAAATGTTAAGAGACCTTTTTTGTAGAGAATTATGTTTCCTACAATTTATGTTCTATGATATTTTTTGATCAGAAGCGTAGTTTTCGAGATATATCGAGATATTTAAAAGTTCCGAAGCCGCACCAACATAATAGAGATGCAGAAACACCGTGGCCCCTTTCTTTCAGATAACTCTGCACTAGTGCGAGCCGCAAATGCCACTTCCAGCTTAGCTGTGCAGAAGAAGAACAACAAGAAGAAGAAATATCTCGAAATATGTCCGTCAGGCCCCTTCCCTCGAGATAAATCTGCAAATATCTCGGAAACGAAGCGAGCTATGGCAAAATGTTAAGAGACCTTTTTTGTAGAGAATTAAGTTTCCTACTTTTTATGTTCTATGATATTTTTTGATCATATGCGTAGTTCTCGAGATATATCAAGATATTTAAAAGTTCCGAAGCCGCACCAACATAATAGAGATACAGAAACACCGTGGCCCCTTTCTTTCAGATAACTCTGCACTATTGCGAGCTGGAAATGCCACTTCCAGTTTAGCTGTGCAGAAGAAGAACAACAAGAAGAAGAAATATCTCGAAATATGTCCGTCAGGCCCCTTCCCTTGAGATATATCTGCAAATATCTCGGAAACGAAGCGAGCTATGGCAAAATGTTAAGAGACCTTTTTTGTAGAGAATTATGTCTCCTACAAGTTATGTTCTATGATATTTTTTGATCAGAAGCGTAGTTTTCGAGATATATCGAGATATTTAAAAGTTCCGAAGCCGCACCAACATAATAGAGATACAGAAACACCGTGGCCCCTTTCTTTCAGATAACTCTGCACTATTGCGAGCTGCAAATGCCACTTCCAGCTTAGCTGTGCAGAAGAAGAACAACAAGAAGAAGAAATATCTCGAAATATGTCCGTCAGGCCCCTTCCCTTGAGATAAATCTGCATATATCTCGGAAACGAAGCGAGCTATGGCAAAATGTTAAGAGACCTTTTTTGTAGAGAATTAAGTTTTCTACTTTTTATGTTCTATGATACTTTTTGATCAGATGCGTTGTTCTCAAGATATATCAAGATATTTAAAAGTTCCGAAGCTGCACCAACATAATAGAGATACAGAAACACCGTGGCCCCTTTCTTTGAGATAACTCTGCACTATTGCGAGCTGCAAATGCCACTTCCAGCTTAGCTGTTCAGAAGAAGAACAACAAGAAGAAGAAATATCTCGAAATATGTCCGTCAGGCCCCTTCCCTTGAGATATATCTGCAAATATCTCGGAAACGAAGCGAGCTATGGCAAAATGTTAAGAGACCTTTTTTGTAGAGAATTATGTCTCCTACAAGTTATGTTCTATGATATTTTTTGATCAGAAGCGTAGTTTTCGAGATATATCGAGATATTTAAAAGTTCCGAAGCCGCACCAACATAATAGAGATACAGAAACACCGTGGCCCCTTTCTTTGAGATAACTCTGCACTAGTGCGGGCCGCAAATGCCACTTCCAGCTTAGCTGTGCAGAAGAAGAACAACAAGAAGAAGAAATATCTCCAAATATGTCCCTCAGGCCCCTTCCCTTGAGATAAATCTGCAAATATCTCGGAAACGAAGCGAGCTAAGGCAAAATGTTAAGAGACTTTATTTGTAGAGAATTAAGTTTCCTACTTTTTATGTTCTATGATATTTTTTTATCAGAAGCGTAGTTCCCGAGATATATCAAGATATTTAAAAGTTCCGAAGCCGCACCAACATAATAGAGATACAGAAACACCGTGGCCCCTTTCTTTGAGATAATTCTGCACTATTGCGAGCTGCAAATGCCACTTCCAGCTTAGCTGTGCAGAAGAAGAACAACAAGAAGAAGAAATATCTCGAAATATGTCCGTCAGGCCCCTTCCCTTGAGATAAATCTGCAAATATCTCGGAAACGAAGCGAGCTATGGCAAAATGTTAAGAGACCTTTTTTGTAGAGAATTATGTTTCCTACAATTTATGTTCTATGATATTTCTTGATCAGAAGCGTAGTTTTCGAGATATATCGAGATATTTAAAAGTTCCGAAGCCGCACCAACATAATAGAGATCCAGAAACACCGTGGCCCCTTTCTTTGAGATAACTCTGCACTAGTGCGAGCCGCAAATGCCACTTCCAGCTTAGCTGTGCAGAAGAAGAACAACAAGAAGAAGAAATATCTCGAAATATGTCCGTCAGGCCCCTTCCCTCGAGATAAATCTGCAAATATCTCGGAAACGAAGCGAGCTATGGCCAAATGTTAAGAGACCTTTGTTGTAGAGAATTAAGTTTCCTACTTTTTATGTTCTATGATATTTTTTGATCAGATGCGTTGTTCTCGAGATATATCAAGATATTTAAAAGTTCCGAAGCCGCACCAACATAATAGAGATACAGAAACACCGTGGCCCCTTTCTTTGAGATAACTATGCACTATTGCGAGCTGCAAATGCCACTTCCAGCTTAGCTGTGCAGAAGAAGAACAACAAGAAGAAGAAATATGTCGAAATATGTCCGACAGGCCCCTTCCCTTGAGATAAATCTGCAAATACCTCGAAAACGAAGCGAGCTATGGCAAAACGTTAAGAGACCTTTTTTGTAGAGAATTAAGTTTCCTACTTTTTATGTAGTATGATATTTTTTGATCAGATGCGTAGTTCTCGAGATATATCAAGATATTTAAAAGTTACGAAGCCGCACCAACATAATAGAGATACAGAAACACCGTGGCCCCTTTCTTTGAGATAACTCTGCACTAGTGCGAGCGGCAAATGCCACTTCCAGCTTAGCTGTGCAGAAGAAGAACAACAAGAAGAAGAAATATCTCGAAATATGTCCGTCAGGCCCCTTCCCTTGAGATAAATCTGCCAATATCTCGGAAACGAAGCGAGCTATGGCAAAATGTTAAGAGACCTTTTTTGTGAAGAATTAAGTTTCCTACTTTTTATGTTCTATGATATTTTTTGATCAGATGCGTAGATCTCGAGATATATCAAGATATTTAAAAGTTCCGAAGCTGCACCAACATAATAGAGGTACAGAAACACCGTGGCCGCTTTCTTTGAGATAACTCTGCACTATTGCGAGCTGCAAATGCCACTTCCAGCTTAGATGTGCAGAAGAAGAACAACAAGAAGAAAAATATCTCGAAATATGTCCGTCAGGCCCCATCCCTTGAGATAGATCTGCAAATATCTCGGAAACGAAGCGAGCTATGGCAAAATGTTAACAGACCTTTCTTGTAGAGAATTAAGTTTCCTACTTTTTATGTTCTATGATATTTTTTGATCAGATGCGTAGTTCTCGAGATATATCAAGATATTTAAAAGCTCCGAAGCCGCACCAACATAATAGAGATACAGAAACACCGTGGACCCTTTCTTTGAGATAACTCTGCACTATTGCGAGCTGGAAATGCCACTTCCAGTTTAGCTGTGCAGAAGAAGAACAACAAGAAGAAGAAATATCTCGAAATATGTCCGTCAGGCCCCTTCCCTTGAGATATATCTGCAAATATCTCGGAAACGAAGCGAGCTATGGCATAATGTTAAGAGACCTTTTTTGTAGAGAATTAAGTTTCCTACTTTTTATGTTCTATGATATTTTTTGATCAGATGCGTTGTTCTCGAGATATATCAAGATATTTAAAAGTTCCGAAGCCGCACCAACATAATAGAGATACAGAAACACCGTGGCCCCTTTCTTTGAGATAACTCTGCACTATTGCGAGCTGCAAATGCCACTTCCAGCTTAGCTGTGCAGAAGAATAACAACAAGAAGAAGAAATATCTCGAAATATGTCCGTCAGGCCCCTTCCCTCGAGATAAATCTGCAAATATCTCGGAAACGAAGCGAGCTATGGCAAAATGTTAAGAGACCTTTGTTGTAGAGAATTAAGTTTCCTACTTTTTATGTTCTATGATATGTTTTGATCAGATGCGTTGTTCTCGAGATATATCAAGATATTTAAAAGTTCCGAAGCCGCACCAACATAATAGAGATACAGAAACACCGTGGCCCCTTTCTTTGAGATAACTCTGCACTATTGCGAGCTGCAAATGCCACTTCCAGCTTAGCTGTGCAGAAGAAGAACAACAAGAAGAAGAAATAACACGAAATATGTCCGTTAGGCCCCTTCCCTTGAGATATATCTGCAAATATCTCGGAAACGAAGCGAGCTATGGCAAAATGTTAAGAGACCTTTTTTGTAGAGAATTAAGTTTCCTACTTTTTATGTTCTATGATATTTTTTGATCAGATGCGTAGTTCTCGAGATATATCAAGATATTTAAAAGTTCCGAAGCCGCACCAACATAATAGAGATACAGAAACACCGTGGACCCTTTCTTTGAGATAACTCTGCACTATTGCGAGCTGGAAATGCCACTTCCAGATTAGCTGTGCAGAAGAAGAACAACAAGAAGAAGAAATATCTCGAAATATGTCCGTCAGGCCCCTTCCCTTGAGATAAATCAGCAAATATCTCGGAAACGAAGCGAGCTATGGCATAATGTTAAGAGACCTTTTTTGTAGAGAATTAAGTTTCCTACCTTTTATGTTCTATGATATTTTTTGATCAGATGCGTAGTTCTCGAGATATATCAAGATATTTAAAAGTTCCGAAGCCGCACCAACATAATAGAGATACAGAAACACCGTGGCCCCTTTCTTTGAGATAACTATGCACTATTGCGAGCTGCAAATGCCACTTCCAGCTTAGATGTGCAGAAGAAGAACAAGAAGAAGAAGAAATATCTCGAAATATGTCCGTCAGGCCCCTTCCCTCGAGATAAATCTGCAAATATCTCGGAAACGAAGCGAGCTATGGCAAAATGTTAAGAGACCTTTGTTGTAGAGAATTAAGTTTCCTACTTTTTATGTTCTATGATATTTTTTGATCAGATGCGTAGTTCTCGAGATATATCAAGATATTTAAAAGTTCCGAAGCCGCACCAACATAATAGAGATACAGAAACACCGTGGACCCTTTCTTTGAGATAACTCTGCACTATTGCGAGCTGGAAATGCCACTTCCAGTTTAGCTGTGCAGAAGAAGAACAACAAGAAGAAGAAATATCTCGAAATATGTCCGTCAGGCCCCTTCCCTTGAGATAAATCAGCAAATATCTCGGAAACGAAGCGAGCTATGGCATAATGTTAAGAGACCTTTTTTGTAGAGAATTAAGTTTCCTACTTTTTATGTTCTATGATATTTTTTGATCAGATGCGTTGTTCTCGAGATATATCAAGATATTTAAAAGTTCCGAAGCCGCACCAACATAATAGAGATACAGAAACACCGTGGCCCCTTTCTTTGAGATAACTCTGCACTATTGCGAGCTGCAAATGCCACTTCCAGCTTAGCTGTGCAGAAGAAGAACAACAAGAAGAAGAAATATCACGAAATATGTCCGTTAGGCCCCTTCCCTTGAGATAAATCTGCAAATATCTCGGAAAGGAAGCGAGCTATGGCAAAATGTTAAGAGACCTTTTTTGTAGAGAATTAAGTTTCCTACCTTTTATGTTCTATGATATTTTTTGATCAGATGCGTAGTTCTCGAGATATATCAAGATATTTAAAAGTTCCGAAGCCGCACCAACATAATAGAGATACAGAAACACCGTGGCCCCTTTCTTTGAGATAACTATGCACTATTGCGAGCTGCAAATGCCACTTCCAGCTTAGATGTGCAGAAGAAGAACAAGAAGAAGAAGAAATATCTCGAAATATGTCCGTCAGGCCCCTTCCCTCGAGATAAATCTGCAAATATCTCGGAAACGAAGCGAGCTATGGCAAAATGTTAAGAGACCTTTGTTGTAGAGAATTAAGTTTCCTACTTTTTATGTTCTATGATATTTTTTGATCAGATGCGTTGTTCTCGAGATATATCAAGATATTTAAAAGTTCCGAAGCCGCACCAACATAATAGAGATACAGAAACACCGTGGCCCCTTTCTTTGAGATAACTCTGCACTATTGCGAGCTGCAAATGCCACTTCCAGCTTAGCTGTGCAGAAGAAGAACAACAAGAAGAAGAAATATCACGAAATATGTCCGTTAGGCCCCTTCCCTTGAGATAAATCTGCAAATATCTCGGAAACGAAGCGAGCTATGGCAAAATGTTAAGAGACCTTTTTTGTAGAGAATTAAGTTTCCTACCTTTTATGTTCTATGATATTTTTTGATCAGATGCGTAGTTCTCGAGATATATCAAGATATTTAAAAGTTCCGAAGCCGCACCAACATAATAGAGATACAGAAACACCGTGGCCCCTTTCTTTGAGATAACTATGCACTATTGCGAGCTGCAAATGCCACTTCCAGCTTAGCTGTGCAGAAGAAGAACAACAAGAAGAAGAAATATCTCGAAATATGACCGTCAGGCCCCTTCCCTTGAGATAAATCTGCCAATATCTCGGAAACAAAGCGAGCTATGGCAAAATGTTAAGAGACCTTTTTTGTAGAGAATTAAGTTTCCTACTTTTTATGTTCTATGATATTTTTTGATCAGATGCGTAGATCTCGAGATATATCAAGATATTTAAAAGTTCCGAAGCTGCACCAACATAATAGAGGTACAGAAACACCGTGGCCCCTTTCTTTGAGATAACTATGCACTATTGCGAGCTGCAAATGCCACTTCCAGCTTAGATGTGCAGAAGAAGAACAACAAGAAGAAGAAATATCTCGAAATATGTCCGTCGGGCCCCATCCCTTGAGATAGATCTGCAAATATCTCGGAAACGAAGCGAGCTATGGCAAAATGTTAAGCGACCTTTCTTGTAGAGAATTAAGTTTCCTACTTTTTATGTTCTATGATATTTTTTGATCAGATGCGTAGTTCTCGAGATATATCAAGATATTTAAAAGTTCCGAAGCCGCACCAACATAATAGAGATACAGAAACACCGTGGACCCTTTCTTTGAGATAACTCTGCACTATTGCGAGCTGGAAATGCCACTTCCAGTATAGCTGTGCAGAAGAAGAACAACAAGAAGAAGAAATATCTCGAAATATGTCCGTCAGGCCCCTTCCCTTGAGATATATCTGCAAATATCTCGGAAACGAAACGAGCTATGGCAAAATGTTAAGAGACCTTTTTTGTAGAGAATTATGTTTCCTACAATTTATGTTCTATGATATTTTTTATATCAGATGCGTAGTTCTCGAGATATATCAAGATATTTAAAAGTTCCGAAGCCGCACCAACATAATAGAGATACAGAAACACCGTGGCCCCTTTCTTTGAGATAACTCTGCACTATTGCGAGCTGCAAATGCCACTTCCAGCTTAGCTGTGCAGAAGAATAACAACAAGAAGAAGAAATATCTCGAAATATGTCCGTCAGGCCCCTTCCCTCGAGATAAATCTGCAAATATCTCGGAAACGAAGCGAGCTATGGCAAAATGTTAAGAGACCTTTGTTGTAGAGAATTAAGTTTCCTACTTTTTATGTTCTATTATATGTTTTGATCAGATGCGTTGTTCTCGAGATATATCAAGATATTTAAAAGTTCCGAAGCCGCACCAACATAATAGAGATACAGAAACACCGTGGCCCCTTTCTTTGAGATAACTCTGCACTATTGCGAGCTGCAAATGCCACTTCCAGCTTAGCTGTGCAGAGGAAGAACAACAAGAAGAAGAAATATCTCGAAATATGTCCGTCAGGCCCGTTCCTTTGAGCTGAATCTGCAAATATCTCGGAAACGAAGCGAGCTATGGCAAAATGTTAAGAGACGTTTTTTGTAGAGAATTATGTTTCCTACAATTTATGTGCTATGATATTTTTTGATCAGAAGCGTAGTTTTCGAGATATATCGAGATATTTAAAAGTTCCGAAGCCGCACCAACATAATAGAGATACAGAAACACCGTGGCCCCTTTCTTTGAGATAACTCTGCACTAGTGCGAGCCGCAAATGCCACTTCCAGCTTAGCTGTGCAGAAGAAGAACAACAAGAAGAAGAAATATCTCGAAATATGTCCGTCAGGCCCCTTCCCTTGAGATAAATCTGCAAATATCTCGGAAACGAAGCGAGCTATGGCAAAATGTTAAGAGACCTTTTTTGTAGAGAATTAAGTTTCCGACTTTTTATGTTCTATGATATTTTTTGATCAGATGCGTAGTTCTCGAGATATATCAAGATATTTAAAAGTTCCGAAGCCGCACCAACATAATAGAGATACAAAAACACCGTGGCCCCTTTCTTTGAGATAACTCTGCACTAATGCGAGCCGCAAATGCCACTTCCAGCTTAGCTGTGCAGAAGAAGAACAACAAGAAGAAGAAATATCTCGAAATATGTCCGTTAGGCCGCTTCCCTTGAGATAAATGTGCAAATATCTCGGAAACGAAGCGTGCTATGGCAAAATGATAAGAGACCTTTTTTGTAGAGAATTAAGTTTCCTACTTTTTATGTTCTATGATATTTTTTGATCAGATGCGTAGTTCTCGAGATGTATCAAGATATTTAACAGTTCCGAAGCCGCACCAACATAATAGAGATACAGAAACACCGTGGCCCCTTTCTTCGAGATAACTCTGCACTAGTGCGAGCCGCAAATGCCACTTCCAGCTTAGCTGTGCAGAAGAAGAACAACAAGAAGAAGAAATATCTCGAAATCTGTCCGTCAGGCCCCTTCCCTTGAGATAAATCTGCAAATATCTCGGAAACGAAGCGAGCTATGGCAAAATGTTAAGAGACCTTTTTTGTAGAGAATTAAGTTTCCTACTTTTTATGTTCTATGATATTTTTTGATCAGATGCGTAGTTCTCGAGATATATCAAGATATTTAAAAGTTCCGAAGCCGCACCAACATAATAGAGATACAGAAACACCGTGGCCCCCTTCTTTGAGATAACTCTGCACTATTGCGAGCTGCAAATGCCACTTCCAGCTTAGCTGTGCAGAAGAAGAACAACAAGAAGAAGAAATATCTCGAAATATGTCCGTCAGGCCCCTTCCCTTGAGATAAATCTGCAAATATCTCGGAAACGAAGCGAGCTATGGCAAAATGTTAAGAGACCTTTCTTGTAGAGAATTAAGTTTCCTACTTTTTATGTTCTATGATATTTTTTGATCAGATGCGTAGTTCTCGAGATATATCAAGATATTTAAAAGTTCCGAAGCCGCACCAACATAATAGAGATACAGAAACACCGTGGCCCCTTTCTTTGAGATTACTCTGCACTATTGCGAGCTGCAAATGCCACTTCCAGCTTAGCTGTGCAGAAGAAGAACAACAAGAAGAAGAAATATCTCGAAATATGTCCGTCAGGCCCGTTCCTTTGAGCTGAATCTGCAAATATCTCGGAAACGAAGCGAGCTATGGCAAAATGTTTAGAGACGTTTTTTGTAGAGAATTATGTTTCCTACAATTTATGTTCTATGATATTTTTTGATCAGATGCGTAGTTCTCGAGATATATCAAGATATTTAAAAGTTCCGAAGCCGCACCAACATAATAGAGATACAGAAACACCGTGGCCCCTTTCTTTGAGATAACTCTGCACTAGTGCGAGCCGCAAATGCCACTTCCAGCTTAGCTGTGCAGAAGAACAACAACAAGAAGAAGAAATATCTCGAAATATGTCCGTCAGGCCCCTTCCCTTGAGATAAATCTGCAAATATCTCGGAAACGAAGCGAGCTATGGCAAAATGTTAAGAGACCTTTTTTGTAGAGAATTAAGTTTCCTACTTTTTATGTTCTACGATATTTTTTGATCAGAAGCGTAGTTTTCGAGATATATCGAGATATTTAAAAGTTCCGAAGCCGCACCAACATAATAGAGATACAGAAACACCGTGGCCCCTTTCTTCGAGATAACTCTGCACTAGTGCGAGCCGCAAATGCCACTTCCAGCTTAGCTGTGCAGAAGAAGAACAACAAGAAGAAGAAATATCTCGAAATATGTCCGTCAGGCCCCTTCCCTTGAGATAAATCTGCATATATCTCGGAAACAAAGCGAGCTATGGCAAAATGTTAAGAGACCTTTTTTGTAGAGAATTAAGTTTTCTACTTTTTATGTTCTATGATATTTTTTGATCAGATGCGTTGTTCTCGAGATATATCAAGATATTTAAAAGTTCCGAAGCTGCACCAACATAATAGAGATACAGAAACACCGTGGCCCCTTTCTTTGAGATAACTCTGCACTATTGCGAGCTGCAAATGCCACTTCCAGCTTAGCTGTGCAGAAGAAGAACAACAAGAAGAAGAAATATCTCGAAATATGTCCGTCAGGCCCCTTCCCTTGAGATATATCTGCAAATATCTCGGAAACGAAGCGAGCTATGGCAAAATGTTAAGAGACCTTTTTTGTAGAGAATTATGTCTCCTACAAGTTATGTTCTATGATATTTTTTGATCAGAAGCGTAGTTTTCGAGATATATCGAGATATTTAAAAGTTCCGAAGCCGCACCAACATAATAGAGATACAGAAACACCGTGGCCCCTTTCTTTGAGATAACTCTGCACTAGTGCGAGCCGCAAAAGCCACTTCCAGCTTAGCTGTGCAGAAGAAGAACAACAAGAAGAAGAAATATCTCGAAATATGTCCGTCAGGCCCCTTCCCTCGAGATAAATCTGCAAATATCTCGGAAACGAAGCGAGCTATGGCAAAATGTTAAGAGACCTTTTTTGTAGAGAATTAAGTTTCCTACTTTTTATGTTCTATGATATTTTTTGATCAGATGCGTAGTTCTCGAGATATATCAAGATATTTAAAAGTTCCGAAGCCGCACCAACATAATAGAGATACAGCAACACCGTGGCCCCTTACTTTCAGATAACTCTGCGCTATTGCGAGCTGGAAACGCCACTTCCAGTTTAGCTGTGCAGAAGAAGAACAACAAGAAGAAGAAATATCTCGAAATATGTCCGTCAGGCCCCTTCCCTTGAGATATATCTGCAAATATCTCGGAAACGAAACGAGCTATGGCAAAATGTTAAGAGACCTTTTTTGTAGAGAATTATGTTTCCTACAATTTATGTTCTATGATATTTTTTGATCAGAAGCGTAGTTTTCGAGATATATCGAGATATTTAAAAGTTCCGAAGCCGCACCAACATAATAGAGATGCAGAAACACCGTGGCCCCTTTCTTTCAGATAACTCTGCACTAGTGCGAGCCGCAAATGCCACTTCCAGCTTAGCTGTGCAGAAGAAGAACAACAAGAAGAAGAAATATCTCGAAATATGTCCGTCAGGCCCCTTCCCTCGAGATAAATCTGCAAATATCTCGGAAACGAAGCGAGCTATGGCAAAATGTTAAGAGACCTTTTTTGTAGAGAATTAAGTTTCCTACTTTTTATGTTCTATGGTATTTTTTGATCATATGCGTAGTTCTCGACATATATCAAGATATTTAAAAGTTCCGAAGCCGCACCAACATAATAGAGATACAGAAACACCGTGGCCCCTTTCTTTGAGATAACTCTGCACTAGTGCGAGCCGCAAATGCCACTTCCAGCTTAGCTGTGCAGAAGAAGAACAACAAGAAGAAGAAATATCTCGAAATATGTCCGTCAGGCCCCTTCCCTTGAGATAAATCTGCAAATATCTCGGAAACGAAGCGAGCTATGGCAAAATGTTAAGAGACCTTTTTTGTAGAGAATTAAGTTTCCGACTTTTTATGTTCTATGATATTTTTTGATCAGATGCGTAGTTCTCGAGATATATCAAGATATTTAAAAGTTCCGAAGCCGCACCAACATAATAGAGATACAGAAACACCGTGGCCCCTTTCTTTGAGATAACTCTGCACTAATGCGAGCCGCAAATGCCACTTCCAGCTTAGCTGTGCAGAAGAAGAACAACAAGAAGAAGAAATATCTCGAAATATGTCCGTTAGGCCGCTTCCCTTGAGATAAATGTGCAAATATCTCGGAAACGAAGCGTGCTATGGCAAAATGATAAGAGACCTTTTTTGTAGAGAATTAAGTTTCCTACTTTTTATGTTCTATGATATTTTTTGATCAGATGCGTAGTTCTCGAGATGTATCAAGATATTTAAAAGTTCCGAAGCCGCACCAACATAATAGAGATACAGAAACACCGTGGCCCCTTTCTTCGAGATAACTCTGCACTAGTGCGAGCCGCAAATGCCACTTCCAGCTTAGCTGTGCAGAAGAAGAACAACAAGAAGAAGAAATATCTCGAAATCTGTCCGTCAGGCCCCTTCCCTTGAGATAAATCTGCAAATATCTCGGAAACGAAGCGAGCTATGGCAAAATGTTAAGAGACCTTTTTTGTAGAGAATTAAGTTTCCTACTTTTTATGTTCTATGATATTTTTTGATCAGATGCGTAGTTCTCGAGATATATCAAGATATTTAAAAGTTCCGAAGCCGCACCAACATAATAG
This sequence comes from Osmia lignaria lignaria, assembly GCF_051020975.1. Lineage (NCBI taxonomy): Eukaryota > Metazoa > Arthropoda > Insecta > Hymenoptera > Megachilidae > Osmia > Osmia lignaria. The sequence continues at coordinate 24,849,723 of NW_027478162.1, read as the reverse complement.
AGATACAGAAACACCGTGGCCCCCTTCTTTGAGATAACTCTGCACTATTGCGAGCTGCAAATGCCACTTCCAGCTTAGCTGTGCAGAAGAAGAACAACAAGAAGAAGAAATATCTCGAAATATGTCCGTCAGGCCCCTTCCCTTGAGATAAATCTGCAAATATCTCGGAAACGAAGCGAGCTATGGCAAAATGTTAAGAGACCTTTCTTGTAGAGAATTAAGTTTCCTACTTTTTATGCTCTATGATATTTTTTGATCAGATGCGTAGTTCTCGAGATATATCAAGATATTTAAAAGTTCCGAAGCCGCACCAACATAATAGAGATACAGAAACACCGTGGCCCCTTTCTTTGAGATTACTCTGCACTATTGCGAGCTGCAAATGCCACTTCCAGCTTAGCTGTGCAGAAGAAGAACAACAAGAAGAAGAAATATCTCGAAATATGTCCGTCAGTCCCGTTCCTTTGAGCTGAATCTGCAAATATCTCGGAAACGAAGCGAGCTATGGCAAAATGTTTAGAGACGTTTTTTGTAGAGAATTATGTTTCCTACAATTTATGTTCTATGATATTTTTTGATCAGATGCGTTGTTCTCGAGATATATCAAGATATTTAAAAGTTCCGAAGCTGCACCAACATAATAGAGATACAGAAACACCGTGGCCCCTTTCTTTGAGATAACTCTGCACTATTGCGAGCTGCAAATGCCACTTCCAGCTTAGCTGTGCAGAAGAAGAACAACAAGAAGAAGAAATATCTCGAAATATGTCCGTCAGGCCCCTTCCCTTGAGATATATCTGCAAATATCTCGGAAACGAAGCGAGCTATGGCAAAATGTTAAGAGACCTTTTTTGTAGAGAATTATGTCTCCTACAAGTTATGTTCTATGATATTTTTTGATCAGAAGCGTAGTTTTCGAGATATATCGAGATATTTAAAAGTTCCGAAGCCGCACCAACATAATAGAGATACAGAAACACCGTGGCCCCTTTCTTTGAGATAACTCTGCACTAGTGCGAGCCGCAAAAGCCACTTCCAGCTTAGCTGTGCAGAAGAAGAACAACAAGAAGAAGAAATATCTCGAAATATGTCCGTCAGGCCCCTTCCCTCGAGATAAATCTGCAAATATCTCGGAAACGAAGCGAGCTATGGCAAAATGTTAAGAGACCTTTTTTGTAGAGAATTAAGTTTCCTACTTTTTATGTTCTATGATATTTTTTGATCAGATGCGTAGTTCTCGAGATATATCAAGATATTTAAAAGTTCCGAAGCCGCACCAACATAATAGAGATACAGCAACACCGTGGCCCCTTTCTTTCAGATAACTCTGCGCTATTGCGAGCTGGAAACGCCACTTCCAGTTTAGCTGTGCAGAAGAAGAACAACAAGAAGAAGAAATATCTCGAAATATGTCCGTCAGGCCCCTTCCCTTGAGATATATCTGCAAATATCTCGGAAACGAAACGAGCTATGGCAAAATGTTAAGAGACCTTTTTTGTAGAGAATTATGTTTCCTACAATTTATGTTCTATGATATTTTTTGATCAGAAGCGTAGTTTTCGAGATATATCGAGATATTTAAAAGTTCCGAAGCCGCACCAACATAATAGAGATGCAGAAACACCGTGGCCCCTTTCTTTCAGATAACTCTGCACTAGTGCGAGCCGCAAATGCCACTTCCAGCTTAGCTGTGCAGAAGAAGAACAACAAGAAGAAGAAATATCTCGAAATATGTCCGTCAGGCCCCTTCCCTCGAGATAAATCTGCAAATATCTCGGAAACGAAGCGAGCTATGGCAAAATGTTAAGAGACCTTTTTTGTAGAGAATTAAGTTTCCTACTTTTTATGTTCTATGGTATTTTTTGATCATATGCGTAGTTCTCGACATATATCAAGATATTTAAAAGTTCCGAAGCCGCACCAACATAATAGAGATACAGAAACACCGTGGCCCCTTTCTTTGAGATAACTCTGCACTAGTGCGAGCCGCAAATGCCACTTCCAGCTTAGCTGTGCAGAAGAAGAACAACAAGAAGAAGAAATATCTCGAAATATGTCCGTCAGGCCCCTTCCCTTGAGATAAATCTGCAAATATCTCGGAAACGAAGCGAGCTATGGCAAAATGTTAAGAGACCTATTTTGTAGAGAATTAAGTTTCCGACTTTTTATGTTCTATGATATTTTTTGATCAGATGCGTAGTTCTCGAGATATATCAAGATATTTAAAAGTTCCGAAGCCGCACCAACATAATAGAGATACAGAAACACCGTGGCCCCTTTCTTTGAGATAACTCTGCACTAATGCGAGCCGCAAATGCCACTTCCAGCTTAGCTGTGCAGAAGAAGAACAACAAGAAGAAGAAATATCTCGAAATATGTCCGTTAGGCCGCTTCCCTTGAGATAAATGTGCAAATATCTCGGAAACGAAGCGTGCTATGGCAAAATGATAAGAGACCTTTTTTGTAGAGAATTAAGTTTCCTACTTTTTATGTTCTATGATATTTTTTGATCAGATGCGTAGTTCTCGAGATGTATCAAGATATTTAAAAGTTCCGAAGCCGCACCAACATAATAGAGATACAGAAACACCGTGGCCCCTTTCTTCGAGATAACTCTGCACTAGTGCGAGCCGCAAATGCCACTTCCAGCTTAGCTGTGCAGAAGAAGAACAACAAGAAGAAGAAATATCTCGAAATCTGTCCGTCAGGCCCCTTCCCTTGAGATAAATCTGCAAATATCTCGGAAACGAAGCGAGCTATGGCAAAATGTTAAGAGACCTTTTTTGTAGAGAATTAAGTTTCCTACTTTTTATGTTCTATGATATTTTTTGATCAGATGCGTAGTTCTCGAGATATATCAAGATATTTAAAAGTTCCGAAGCCGCACCAACATAATAGAGATACAGAAACACCGTGGCCCCCTTCTTTGAGATAACTCTGCACTATTGCGAGCTGCAAATGCCACTTCCAGCTTAGCTGTGCAGAAGAAGAACAACAAGAAGAAGAAATATCTCGAAATATGTCCGTCAGGCCCCTTCCCTTGAGATAAATCTGCAAATATCTCGGAAACGAAGCGAGCTATGGCAAAATGTTAAGAGACCTTTCTTGTAGAGAATTAAGTTTCCTACTTTTTATGTTCTATGATATTTTTTGATCAGATGCGTAGTTCTCGAGATATATCAAGATATTTAAAAGTTCCGAAGCCGCACCAACATAATAGAGATACAGAAACACCGTGGCCCCTTTCTTTGAGATTACTCTGCACTATTGCGAGCTGCAAATGCCACTTCCAGCTTAGCTGTGCAGAAGAAGAACAACAAGAAGAAGAAATATCTCGAAATATGTCCGTCAGTCCCGTTCCTTTGAGCTGAATCTGCAAATATCTCGGAAACGAAGCGAGCTATGGCAAAATGTTTAGAGACGTTTTTTGTAGAGAATTATGTTTCCTGCAATTTATGTTCTATGATATTTTTTGATCAGATGCGTAGTTCTCGAGATATATCAAGATATTTAAAAGTTCCGAAGCCGCACCAACATAATAGAGATACAGAAACACCGTGGCCCCTTTCTTTGAGATAACTCTGCACTAGTGCGAGCCGCAAATGCCACTTCCAGCTTAGCTGTGCAGAAGAAGAACAACAAGAAGAAGAAATATCTCGAAATATGTCCGTCAGGCCCCTTCCCTTGAGATAAATCTGCAAATATCTCGGAAACGAAGCGAGCTATGGCAAAATGTTAAGAGACCTTTTTTGTAGAGAATTAAGTTTCCTACTTTTTATGTTCTATGATATTTTTTGATCAGAAGCGTAGTTTTCGAGATATATCGAGATATTTAAAAGTTCCGAAGCCGCACCAACATAATAGAGATACAGAAACACCGTGGCCCCTTTCTTTGAGATAACTCTGCACTAGTGCGAGCCGCAAATGCCACTTCCAGCTTAGCTGTGCAGAAGAAGAACAACAAGAAGAAGAAATATCTCGAAATATGTCCGTCAGGCCCCTTCCCTTGAGATAAATCTGCAAATATCTCGGAAACGAAGCGAGCTATGGCAAAATGTTAAGAGACCTTTTTTGTAGAGAATTAAGTTTCCTACTTTTTACGTTCTATGATATTTTTTGATCAGATGCGTAGTTCTCGAGATATATCAAGATATTTAAAAGTTCCGAAGCCGCACCAACATAATGGAGATACAGAAACACCGTGGCCCCTTTCTTTGAGATAACTCTGCGCTAGTGCGAGCCGCAAATGCCACTTCCAGCTTAGCTGTGCAGAAGAACAACAACAAGAAGAAGAAATATCTCGAAATATGTCCGTCAGGCCCCTTCCCTTGAGATAAATCTGCAAATATCTCGGAAACGAAGCGAGCTATGGCAAAATGTTAAGAGACCTTTTTTGTAGAGAATTAAGTTTCCTACTTTTTATGTTCTATGATATTTTTTGATCAGAAGCGTAGTTTTCGAGATATATCGAGATATTTAAAAGTTCCGAAGCCGCACCAACATAATAGAGATACAGAAACACCGTGGCCCCTTTCTTCGAGATAACTCTGCACTAGTGCGAGCCGCAAATGCCACTTCCAGCTTAGCTGTGCAGAAGAAGAACAACAAGAAGAAGAAATATCTCGAAATATGTCCGTCAGGCCCCTTCCCTTGAGATAAATCTGCATATATCTCGGAAACAAAGCGAGCTATGGCAAAATGTTAAGAGATCTTTTTTGTAGAGAATTAAGTTTTCTACTTTTTATGTTCTATGATATTTTTTGATCAGATGCGTTGTTCTCGAGATATATCAAGATATTTAAAAGTTCCGAAGCTGCACCAACATAGTAGAGATACAGAAACACCGTGGCCCCTTTCTTTGAGATAACTCTGCACTATTGCGAGCTGCAAATGCCACTTCCAGGTTAGCTGTGCAGAAGAAGAACAACAAGAAGAAGAAATATCTCGAAATATGTCCGTCAGGCCCCTTCCCTTGAGATAAATCTGCATATATCTCGGAAACAAAGCGAGCTATGGCAAAATGTTAAGAGATCTTTTTTGTAGAGAATTAAGTTTTCTACTTTTTATGTTCTATGATATTTTTTGATCAGATGCGTTGTTCTCGAGATATATCAAGATATTTAAAAGTTCCGAAGCTGCACCAACATAGTAGAGATACAGAAACACCGTGGCCCCTTTCTTTGAGATAACTCTGCACTATTGCGAGCTGCAAATGCCACTTCCAGCTTAGCTGTGCAGAAGAAGAACAACAAGAAGAAGAAATATCTCGAAATATGTCCGTCAGGCCCCTTCCCTTGAGATATATCTGCAAATATCTCGGAAACGAAGCGAGCTATGGCAAAATGTTAAGAGACCTTTTTTGTAGAGAATTAAGTTTTCTACTTTTTATGTTCTATGATATTTTTTGATCAGAAGCGTAGTTTTCGAGATATATCGAGATATTTAAAAGTTCCGAAGCGGCACCAACATAATAGAGATACAGAAACACCGTGGCCCCTTTCTTTGAGATAACTCTGCACTAGTGCGAGCCGCAAATGCCACTTCCAGCTTAGCTGTGCAGAAGAAGAACAACAAGAAGAAGAAATATCTCGAAATATGTCCGTCAGGCCCCTTCCCTTGAGATATATCTGCAAATATCTCGGAAACGAAGCGAGCTATGGCAAAATGTTAAGAGACCTTTTTTGTAGAGAATTATGTCTCCTACACGTTATGTTCTATGATATTTTTTGATCAGAAGCGTAGTTTTCGAGATATATCGAGATATTTAAAAGTTCCGAAGCCGCACCAACATAATAGAGATACAGAAACACCGTGGCCCCTTTCTTTGAGATAACTCTGCACTAGTGCGAGCCGCAAAAGCCACTTCCAGCTTAGCTGTGCAGAAGAAGAACAACAAGAAGAAGAAATATCTCGAAATATGTCCGTCAGGCCCCTTCCCTCGAGATAAATCTGCAAATATCTCGGAAACGAAGCGAGCTATGGCAAAATGTTAAGAGACCTTTTTTGTAGAGAATTAAGTTTCCTACTTTTTATGTTCTATGATATTTTTTGATCAGATGCGTAGTTCTCGAGATATATCAAGATATTTAAAAGTTCCGAAGCCGCACCAACATAATAGAGATACAGCAACACCGTGGCCCCTTTCTTTCAGATAACTCTGCGCTATTGCGAGCTGGAAACGCCACTTCCAGTTTAGCTGTGCAGAAGAAGAACAACAAGAAGAAGAAATATCTCGAAATATGTCCGTCAGGCCCCTTCCCTTGAGATATATCTGCAAATATCTCGGAAACGAAACGAGCTATGGCAAAATGTTAAGAGACCTTTTTTGTAGAGAATTATGTTTCCTACAATTTATGTTCTATGATATTTTTTGATCAGAAGCGTAGTTTTCGAGATATATCGAGATATTTAAAAGTTCCGAAGCCGCACCAACAGAATAGAGATGCAGAAACACCGTGGCCCCTTTCTTTCAGATAACTCTGCACTAGTGCGAGCCGCAAATGCCACTTCCAGCTTAGCTGTGCAGAAGAAGAACAACAAGAAGAAGAAATATCTCGAAATATGTCCGTCAGGCCCCTTCCCTCGAGATAAATCTGCAAATATCTCGGAAACGAAGCGAGCTATGGCAAAATGTTAAGAGACCTTTTTTGTAGAGAATTAAGTTTCCTACTTTTTATGTTCTATGGTATTTTTTGATCATATGCGTAGTTCTCGACATATATCAAGATATTTAAAAGTTCCGAAGCCGCACCAACATAATAGAGATACAGAAACACCGTGGCCCCTTTCTTTGAGATAACTCTGCACTTGTGCGAGCCGCAAATGCCACTTCCAGTTTAGCTGTGCAGAAGAAGAACAACAAGAAGAAGAAATATCTCGAAATATGTCCGTCAGGCCCCTTCCCTTGAGATAAATCTGCATATATCTCGGAAACGAAGCGAGCTATGGCAAAATGTTAAGAGACCTTTTTTGTAGAGAATTAAGTTTTCTACTTTTTATGTTCTATGATATTTTTTGATCAGATGCGTTGTTCTCGAGATATATCAAGATATTTAAAAGTTCCGAAGCTGCACCAATATAATAGAGATACAGAAACACCGTGGCCCCTTTCTTTGAGATAACTCTGCACTATTGCGAGCTGCAAATGCCACTTCCAGCTTAGCTGTGCAGAAGAAGAACAACAAGAAGAAGAAATATCTCGAAATATGTCCGTCAGGCCCCTTCCCTTGAGATATATCTGCAAATATCTCGGAAACGAAGCGAGCTATGGCAAAATGTTAAGAGACCTTTTTTGTAGAGAATTATGTCTCCTACAAGTTATGTTCTATGATATTTTTTGATCAGAAGCGTAGTTTTCGAGATATATCGAGATATTTAAAAGTTCCGAAGCCGCACCAACATAATAGAGATACAGAAACACCGTGGCCCCTTTCTTTGAGATAACTCTGCACTAGTGCGGGCCGCAAATGCCACTTCCAGCTTAGCTGTGCAGAAGAAGAACAACGAGAAGAAGAAATATCTCGAAATATGTCCGTCAGGCCCCTTCCCTTGAGATAAATCTGCAAATATCTCGGAAACGAAGCGAGCTATGGCAAAATGTTAAGAGACCTTATTTGTAGAGAATTAAGTTTCCTACTTTTTATGTTCTATGATATTTTTTGATCAGATGCGTAGTTCTCGAGATATATCAAGATATTTAAAAGTTCCGAAGCCGCACCAACATAATAGAGATACAGAAACACCGTGGCCCCTTTCTTTGAGATAACTCTGCACTAGTGCGAGCCAGAAATGCCACTTCCAGCTTAGCTGTGCAGAAGAAGAACAACAAGAAGAAGAAATATCTCGAAATATGTCCGTCAGGCCCCTTCCCTTGAGATAAATCTGCAAATATCTCGGAAACGAAGCGAGCTATGGCAAAATGTTAAGAGACCTTTTTTGTAGAGAATTAAGTTTCCTACTTTTTATGTTCTATGATATTTTTTGATCAGATGCGTAGTTCTCGAGATATATCAAGATATTTAAAAGTTCCGAAGCCGCACCAACATAATAGAGATACAGAAACACCGTGGCCCCTTTCTTTGAGATAACTCTGCACTAGTGCGAGCCAGAAATGCCACTTCCAGCTTAGCTGTGCAGAAGAAGAACAACAAGAAGAAGAAATATCTCGAAATATGTCCGTCAGGCCCCTTCCCTTGAGATAAATCTGCAAATATCTCGGAAACGAAGCGAGCTATGGCAAAATGTTAAGAGACCTTTTTTGTAGAGAATTAAGTTTCCTACTTTTTATGTTCTATGATATTTTTTGATCAGATGCGTAGTTCTCGAGATATATCAAGATATTTAAAAGTTCCGAAGCCGCACCAACATAATAGAGATACAGAAACACCGTGGCCCCTTTCTTTGAGATAACTCTGCACTATTGCGAGCTGGAAATGCCACTTCCAGTTTAGCTGTGCAGAAGAAGAACAACAAGAAGAAGAAATATCTCGAAATATGTCCGTCAGGCCCCTTCCCTTGAGATATATCTGCAAATATCTCGGAAACGAAGCGAGCTATGGCAAAATGTTAAGAGACCTTTCTTGTAGAGAATTATGTCTCCTACAAGTTATGTTCTATGATATTTTTTGATCAGAAGCGTAGTTTTCGAGATATATCGAGATATTGAAAAGTTCCGAAGCCGCACCAACATAATAGAGATACAGAAACACCGTGGCCCCTTTCTTTGAGATAACTCTGCACTATTGCGAGCTGCAAATGCCACTTCCAGCTTAGCTGTGCAGAAGAAGAACAACAAGAAGAAGAAATATCTCGAAATATGTCCGTCAGGCCCCTTCCCTTGAGATATATCTGCAAATATCTCGGAAACGAAACGAGCTATGGCAAAATGTTAAGAAACCTTTTTTGTAGAGAATTATGTTTCGTACTTTTTATGTTCTATGATATTTTTTGATCAGAAGCGTAGTTTTCGAGATATATCGAGATATTTAAAAGTTCCGAAGCCGCACCAACATAATAGAGATCCAGAAACACCGTGGCCCCTTTCTTTGAGATAACTCTGCACTAGTGCGAGCCGCAAATGCCACTTCCAGCTTAGCTGTGCAGAAGAAGAACAACAAGAAGAAGAAATATCTCGAAATATGTCCGTCAGGCCCCTTCCCTAGAGATAAATCTGCAAATATCTCGGAAACGAAGCGAGCTATGGCAAAATGTTAAGAGACCTTTTTTGTAGAGAATTAAGTTTCCTACTTTCTATGTTCTATGATATTTTTTGATCAGATGCGTACTTCTCGAGATATATCAAGATATTTAAAAGTTCCGAAGCCGCACCAACATAATAGAGATACAGAAACACCGTGGCCCCTTTCTTTGAGATAACTCTGCACTATTGCGAGCTGCAAATGCCACTTCCAGCTTAGCTGTGCAGAAGAAGAACAACAAGAAGAAGATATATCTCGAAATATGTCCGTCAGGCCCCTTCCCTTGAGATAAATCTGCAAATATCTCGGAAACGAAGCGAGCTATGGCAAAATGTTAAGAGACCTTATTTGTAGAGAATTAAGTTTCCTACTTTTTATGTTCTATGATATTTTTTGATCAGATGCGTAGTTCTCGAGATATATCAAGATATTTAAAAGTTCCGAAGCCGCACCAACATAATAGAGATACAGAAACACCGTGGCCCCTTTCTTTGAGATAACTCTGCACTAGTGCGAGCCGCAAATGCCACTTCCAGCTTAGCTGTGCAGAAGAAGAACAACAAGAAGAAGAAATATCTCGAAATATGTCCGTCAGGCCCCTTCCCTTGAGATAAATCTGCAAATATCTCGGAAACGAAGCGAGCTATGGCAAAATGTTAAGAGACCTTTTTTGTAGAGAATTAAGTTTCCTACTTTTTATGTTCTATGATATTTTTTGATCAGATGCGTAGTTCTCGAGATATATCAAGATATTTAAAAGTTCCGAAGCCGCACCAACATAATAGAGATACAGAAACACCGTGGCCCCTTTCTTTCAGATAACTCTGCACTATTGCGAGCTGGAAATGCCACTTCCAGTTTAGCTGTGCAGAAGAAGAACAACAAGAAGAAGAAATATCTCGAAATATGTCCGTCAGGCCCCTTCCCTTGAGATATATCTGCAAATATCTCGGAAACGAAGCGAGCTATGGCAAAATGTTAAGAGACCTTTTTTGTAGAGAATTATGTCCTCTACAAGTTATGTTCTATGATATTTTTTGATCAGAAGCGTAGTTTTCGAGATATATCGAGATATTTAAAAGTTCCGAAGCCGCACCAACATAATAGAGATACAGAAACACCGTTGCCCCTTTCTTTGAGATAACTCTGCACTAGTGCGGGCCGCAAATGCCACTTCCAGCTTAGCTGTGCAGAAGAAGAACAACAAGAAGAAGAAATATCTCCACATATGTCCCTCAGGCCCCTTCCCTTGAGATATATCTGCAAATATCTCGGAAACGAAGCGAGCTATGGCATAATGTTAAGAGACCTTTTTTGTAGAGAATTAAGTTTCCTACTTTTTATGTTCTATGATATTTTTTGATCAGATGCGTAGTTCTCGAGATATATCAAGATATTTAAAAGTTCCGAAGCCGCACCAACATAATAGAGATACAGAAACACCGTGGCCCCTTTCTTTGAGATAACTCTGCACTATTGCGAGCTGGAAATGCCACTTCCAGTTTAGCTGTGCAGAAGAAGAACAACAAGAAGAAGAAATATTTCGAAATATGTCCGTCAGGCCCCTTCCCTTGAGATATATCTGCAAATATCTCGGAAACGAAACGAGCTATGGCAAAACGTTAAGAGACCTTTTTTGTAGAGAATTATGTTTCCTACAATTTATGTTCTATGATATTTTTTGATCAGAAGCGTAGTTTTCGAGATATATCGAGATATTTAAAAGTTCCGAAGCCGCACCAACATAATAGAGATCCAGAAACACCGTGGCCCCTTTCTTTGAGATAACTCTGCACTAGTGCGAGCCGCAAATGCCACTTCCAGCTTAGCTGTGCAGAAGAAGAACAACAAGAAGAAGAAATATCACGAAATATGTCCGTTAGGCCCCTTCCCTTGAGATAAATCTGCAAATATCTCGGAAACGAAGCGAGCTATGGCAAAATGTTAAGAGACCTTTTTTGTAGAGAATTAAGTTTCCTACCTTTTATGTTCTATGATATTTTTTGATCAGATGCGTAGTTCTCGAGATATATCAAGATATTTAAAAGTTCCGAAGCCGCACCAACATAATAGAGATACAGAAACACCGTGGCCCCTTTCTTTGCGATAACTCTGCACTATTGCGAGCTGCAAATGCCACTTCCAGCTTAGCTGTGCAGAAGAATAACAACAAGAAGAAGAAATATCTCGAAATATGTCCGTCAGGCCCCTTCCCTTGAGATAAATCTGCAAATATCTCGGAAACGAAGCGGGCTATGGCAAAATGTTCAGAGACCTTATTTGTAGAGAATTAAGTTTCCTACTTTTTATGTTCTATGATATTTTTTGATCAGATGCGTAGTTCTCGAGATATATCAAGATATTTAAAAGTTCCGAAGCCGCACCAACATAATAGAGATACAGAAACACCGTGGCCCCTTTCTTTGAGATAACTCTGCACTAGTGCGAGCCGCAAATGCCACTTCCAGCTTAGCTGTGCAGAAGAAGAACAACAAGAAGAAGAAATATCTCGAAGTATGTCCGTCAGGCCCCTTCCCTTGAGATAAATCAGCAAATATCTCGGAAACGAAGCGAGCTATGGCATAATGTTAAGAGACCTTTTTTGTAGAGAATTAAGTTTCCTACTTTTTATGTTCTATGATATTTTTTGATCAGATGCGTAGTTCTCGAGATATATCAAGATATTTAAAAGTTCCGAAGCCGCACCAACATAATAGAGATACAGAAACACCGTGGCCCCTTTCTTTGAGATAACTCTGCACTATTGCGAGCTGGAAATGCCACTTCCAGTTTAGCTGTGCAGAAGAAGAACAACAAGAAGAAGAAATATCTCGAAATATGTCCGTCAGGCCCCTTCCCTTGAGATATATCTGCAAATATCTCGGAAACGAAACGAGCTATGGCAAAATGTTAAGAGACCTTTTTTGTAGAGAATTATGTTTCCTACAATTTATGTTCTATGATATTTTTTGATCAGAAGCGTAGTTTTCGAGATATATCGAGATATTTAAAAGTTCCGAAGCCGCACCAACATAATAGAGATCCAGAAACACCGTGGCCCCTTTCTTTGAGATAACTCTGCACTAGTGCGAGCCGCAAATGCCACTTCCAGCTTAGCTGTGCAGAAGAAGAACAACAAGAAGAAGAAATATCTCGAAATATGTCCGTCAGGCCCCTTCCCTCGAGATAAATCTGCAAATATCTCGGAAACGAAGCGAGCTATGGCAAAATGTTAAGAGACCTTTGTTGTAGAGAATTAAGTTTCCTACTTTTTATGTTCTATGATATTTTTTGATCCGATGCGTTGTTCTCGAGATATATCAAGATATTTAAAAGTTCCGAAGCCGCACCAACATAATAGAGATATAGAAACACCGTGGCCCCTTTCTTTGAGATAACTCTGCACTATTGCGAGCTGCAAATGCCACTTCCAGCTTAGCTGTGCAGAAGAAGAACAACAAGAAGAAGAAATAACACGAAATATGTCCGTTAGGCCCCTTCCCTTGAGATATATCTGCAAATATCTCGGAAACGAAGCGAGCTATGGCAAAATGTTAAGAGACCTTTTTTGTAGAGAATTAAGTTTCCTACTTTTTATGTTCTATGATATTTTTTGATCAGATGCGTAGTTCTCGAGATATATCAAGATATTTAAAAGTTCCGTAGCCGCACCAACATAATAGAGATACAGAAACACCGTGGCCCCTTTCTTTGAGATAACTCTGCACTAGTGCGACCTGCAAATGCCACTTCCAGCTTAGCTGTGCAGAAGAAGAACAACAAGAAGAAGAAATATCTCGAAATATGTCCGTCAGGCCCCTTCCCTTGAGATAAATCTGCAAATATCTCGGAAACGAAGCGAACTATGGCAAAATGTTAAGATACCTTTTTTGTAGAGAATTAAGTTTCCTACTTTTTATGTTCTATGATATTTTCTGATCAGATGCGTGGTTCTCGAGATATATCAAGATACTTAAAAGTTCCGAAGCCGCACCAACATACTAGAGGTACAGAAACACCGTGGCCCCTTTCTTTGAGATAACCCTGCACTATTGCGAGCTGCAAATGCCACTTCCAGCTTAGCTGTGCAGAGGAAGAACAACAAGAAGAAGAAATATCTCGAAATATGTCCGTCAGGCCCCTTCCCTTGAGATAAATCTGCAAATATCTCGGAAACGAAGCGAGCTATGGCAAAATGTTAAGAGACCTTTTTTGTAGAGAATTAAGTTTCCTACTTTTTATGTTCTATGATATTTTTTGATCAGATGCGTAGTTCTCGAGATATATCAAGATATTTAAAAGTTCCGAAGCCGCATCAACATAATAGAGATACAGAAACACCGTGGCCCCTTTCTTTGAGATAACTCTGCACTAGTGCGAGCCGCAATTGCCACTTCCAGCTTAGCTGTGCAGAGGAAGAACAACAAGAAGAAGAAATATCTCGAAATATGTCCGTCAGGCCCCTTCCCTTGAGATAAATCTGCAAATGTCTCGGAAACGAAGCGAGCTACGGCAAAATGTTAAGAGACGTTTTTTGTAGAAAATTAGGTTTCCTACTTTTTATGTTCTATGATATTTTTTGATCAGATGCGTAGTTCTCGAGATATATCAAGATATTTAAAAGTTCCGAAGCTGCACCAACATAATAGAGGTACAGAAACACCGTGGCCTCTTTCTTTGAGATAACTCTGCACTATTGCGAGCTGCAAATACCACTTCCAGCTTAGCTGTGCAGAGGAAGAACAACAAGAAGAAGAAATATCTCGAAATATGTCCGTCAGGCCCCTTCCCTTGAGATAAATCTGCAAATATCTCGGAAACGAAGCGAGCTATGGCAAAATGTTAAGAGACCTTTTTTGTAGAGAATTAAGTTTCCTACTTTTTATGTTGTATGATATTTTTTGATCAGATGCGTAGTTCTCGAGATATATCAAGATATTTAAAAGTTCCGAAGCCGCACCAACATAATAGAGATACAGAAACTCCGTGGCCCCTTTCTTTGAGATAACTCTGCACTAGTGCGAGCTGCAAACGCCACTTCCAGCTTAGCTGTGCAGAAGAAGAACAACAAGAAGAAGAAGTATCTCGAAATATGTCCGTCAGGCCCCTTCCCTTGAGATAAATCTGCAAATATCTCGGAAACGAAGCGAGCTATGGCAAAATGTTAAGAGACCTTTTTTGTAGAGAATTAAGTTTCCTACTTTTTATGTTCTATGATATTTTTTGATCAGATGCGTAGTTCTCGAGATATATCAAGATATTTAAAAGTTCCGAAGCCGCACCAACATAATAGAGATACAGAAACACCGTGGCCCCTTTCTTTGAGATAACTCTGCACTATTGCGAGCTGCAAATGCCACTTCCAGCTTAGCTGTGCAGAGGAAGAACAACAAGAAGAAGAAGTATCTCGAAATATGTCCGTCAGGCCCGTTCCTTTGAGCTGAATCTGCACATATCTCGGAAACGAAGCGAGCTATGGCAAAATGTTAAGAGACGTTTTTTGTACAGAATTATGTTTGCTACAATTTATGTTCTATGATATTTTTTGATCAGAAGCGTAGTTTTCGAGATATATCGAGATATTTAAAAGTTCCGAAGCCGCACCAACATAATAGAGATACAGAAACACCGTGGCCCCTTTCTTTGAGATAACTCTGCACTAGTGCGAGCCGCAAATGCCACTTCCAGCTTAGCTGTGCAGAAGAAGAACAACAAGAAGAAGAAATAACACGAAATATGTCCGTTAGGCCCCTTCCCTTGAGATATATCTGCAAATATCTCGGAAACGAAGCGAGCTATGGCAAAATGTTAAGAGACCTTTTTTGTAGAGAATTAAGTTTCCTACTTTTTATGTTCTATGATATTTTTTGATCAGATGCGTAGTTCTCGAGATATATCAAGATATTTAAAAGTTCCGTAGCCGCACCAACATAATAGAGATACAGAAACACCGTGGCCCCTTTCTTTGAGATAACTCTGCACTAGTGCGACCTGCAAATGCCACTTCCAGCTTAGCTGTGCAGAAGAAGAACAACAAGAAGAAGAAATATCTCGAAATATGTCCGTCAGGCCCCTTCCCTTGAGATAAATCTGCAAATATCTCGGAAACGAAGCGAACTATGGCAAAATGTTAAGATACCTTTTTTGTAGAGAATTAAGTTTCCTACTTTTTATGTTCTATGATATTTTCTGATCAGATGCGTGGTTCTCGAGATATATTAAGATACTTAAAAGTTCCGAAGCCGCACCAACATACTAGAGGTACAGAAACACCGTGGCCCCTTTCTTTGAGATAACCCTGCACTATTGCGAGCTGCAAATGCCACTTCCAGCTTAGCTGTGCAGAGGAAGAACAACAAGAAGAAGAAATATCTCGAAATATGTCCGTCAGGCCCCTTCCCTTGAGATAAATCTGCAAATATCTCGGAAACGAAGCGAGCTATGGCAAAATGTTAAGAGACCTTTTTTGTAGAGAATTAAGTTTCCTACTTTTTATGTTCTATGATATTTTTTGATCAGATGCGTAGTTCTCGAGATATATCAAGATATTTAAAAGTTCCGAAGCCGCACCAACATAATAGGGATACAGAAACACCGTGGCCCCTTTCTTTGAGATAACTCTGCACTAGTGCGAGCCGCAAATGCCACTTCCAGCTTAGCTGTGCAGAAGAAGAACAACAGGAAGAAGAAATATCTCGAAATATGTCCGTCAGGCCCCTTCCCTTGAGATAAATCTGCAAATATCTCGGAAGCGAAGCGAGCTATGGCAAAATGTAAAGAGACCTTTTTTGTAGAGAATTAAGTTTCCTACTTTTTATGTTCTATGATATTTTTTGATCAGATGCGTAGTTCTCGAGATATATCAAGATATTTAAAAGTTCCGAAGCCGCACCAACATAATAGAGATACAGAAACACCGTGGCCCCTTTCTTTGAGATAACTCTGCACTAGTGCGAGCCGCAAATGCCACTTCCAACTTAGCTGTGCAGAAGAAGAACAACAAGAAGAAGAAATATCTCGAAATATGTCCGTCAGGCCCCTTCCCTTGAGATAAATCTGCAAATATCTCGGAAACGAAGCGAGCTATGGCAAAATGTTAAGAGACCTTTTTTGTAGAGAATTAAGTTTCCTACTTTTTATGTTCTATGATATTTTTTGATCAGATGCGTAGTTCTCGAGATATATCAAGATATTTAAAAGTTCCGAAGCCGCACCAACATAATAGAGATACAGAAACACCGTGGCCCCTTTCTTTGAGATTACTCTGCACTATTGCGAGCTGCAAATGCCACTTCCAGCTTAGCTGTGCAGAAGAAGAACAACAAGAAGGAGAAATATCTCGAAATATGTCCGTCAGGCCCCTTCCCTTGAGATAAATCTGCAAATATCTCGGAAACGAAGCGACCTATGGCAAAATGTTAAGAGACGTTTTTTGTAGAGAATTATGTTTCCTACAATTTATGTGCTATGATATTTTTTGATCAGAAGCGTAGTTTTCGAGATATATCGAGATATTTAAAAGTTCCGAAGCCGCACCAACATAATAGAGATACAGAAACACCGTGGCCCCTTTCTTTGAGATAACTTTGCACTAGTGCGAGCCGCAAATGCCACTTCCAGCTTAGCTGTGCAGAAGAAGAACAACAAGAAGAAGAAATATCTCGAAATATGTCCGTTAGGCCGCTTCCCTTGAGATAAATGTGCAAATATCTCGGAAACGAAGCGAGCTATGGCAAAATGTTGAGGGACCTTTTTTGTAGAGAATTAAGTTTCCTACTATTTATGTTCTATGATATTTTTTGATCAGATGCGTAGTTCTCGAGATATATCAAGATATTTAAAAGTTCCGAAGCCGCACCAACATAATAGGGATACAGAAACACCGTGGCCCCTTTCTTTGAGACAACTCTGCACTAGTGCGAGCCGCAAATGCCACTTCCAGCTTAGCTGTGCAGAAGAAGAACAACAGGAAGAAGAAATATCTCGAAATATGTCCGTCAGGCCCCTTCCCTTGAGATAAATCTGCAAATATCTCGGAAACGAAGCGAACTATGGCAAAATGTAAAGAGACCTTTTTTGTAGAGAATTAAGTTTCCTACTTTTTATGTTCTATGATATTTTTTGATCAGATGCGTAGTTCTCGAGATATATCAAGATATTTAAAAGTTCCGAAGCCGCACCAACATAATAGAGATACAGAAACACCGTGGCCCCTTTCTTTGAGATTACTCTGCACTATTGCGAGCTGCAAATGCCACTTCCAGCTTAGCTGTGCAGAAGAAGAACAACAAGAAGGAGAAATATCTCGAAATATGTCCGTCAGGCCCCTTCCCTTGAGATAAATCTGCAAATATCTCGGAAACGAAGCGACCTATGGTAAAATGTTAAGGGACCTTTTTTGTAGAGAATTAAGTTTCCTACTTTTTATGTTCTATGATATTTTTTGATCAGATGCGTAGTTCTCGAGATATATCAAGATATTTAAAAGTTCCGAAGCCGCACCAACATAATAGAGATACAGAAACACCGTGGCCCCTTTCTTTGAGATTACTCTGCACTATTGCGAGCTGCAAATGCCACTTCCAGCTTAGGTGTGCAGAGGAAGAACAACAAGAAGAAGAAATATCTCGAAATATGTCCGTCAGGCCCCTTCCCTTGAGATAAATCTGCAAATATCTCGGAAACGAAGCGAGCTATGGCAAAATGTTAAGAGACCTCTTTTGTAGAGAATTAAGTTTCCTACTTTTTATGTTCTATGATATTTTTTGATCAGATGCGTAGTTCTCGAGATATATCAAGATATTTAAAAGTTCCGAAGCCGCACCAACATAATAGAGATACAGAAACACCGTGGCCCCTTTCTTTGAGATAACTCTGCACTAGTGCGAGCCGCAAATGCCACTTCCAGCTTAGCTGTGCAGAAGAAGAACAACAAGAAGAAGAAATATCTCGAAATATGTCCGTCAGGCCCCTTCCCTTGAGATAAATCTGCAAATATCTCGGAAACGAAGCGAGCTATGGCAAAATGTTTAGAGACCTTTTTTGTAGAGAATTAAGTTTCCTACTTTTTATGTTCTATGATATTTTTTGATCAGAAGCGTAGTTTTCGAGATATATCGAGATATTTAAAAGTTCCGAAGCCGCACCAACATAATAGAGATACAGAAACACCGTGGCCCCTTTCTTTGAGATAACTCTGCACTAGTGCGAGCCGCAAAAGCCACTTCCAGCTTAGCTGTGCAGAAGAAGAACAAGAAGAAGAAGAAATATCTCGAAATATGTCCGTCAGGCCCCTTCCCTCGAGATAAATCTGCAAATATCTCGGAAACGAAGCGAGATATGGCAAAATGTATAGAGACCTTCTTTGTAGAGAATTAAGTTTCCTACTTTTTATGTTCTATGATATTTTTTGATCAGATGCTTAGTTCTCGAGATATATCAAGATATTTAAAAGTTCCGAAGCCGCACCAACATAATAGAGATACAGCAACACCGTGGCCCCTTTCTTTCAGATAACTCTGCGCTATTGCGAGCTGGAAACGCCACTTCCAGCTTAGCTGTGCAGAAGAAGAACAACAAGAAGAAGATATATCTCGAAATATGTCCGTCAGGCCCCTTCCCTTGAGATAAATCTGCAAATATCTCGGAAACGAAGCGAGCTATGGCAAAATGTTAAGAGACCTTTTTTGTAGAGAATTAAGTTTCCTACTTTTTATGTTCTATGATATTTTTTGATCAGATGCGTAGTTCTCGAGATATATCAAGATATTTAAAAGTTCCGAAGCCGCACCAACATAATAGAGATACAGAAACACCGTGGCCCCTTTCTTTCAGATAACTCTGCACTATTGCGAGCTGGAAATGCCACTTCCAGCTTAGCTGTGCAGAAGAAGAACAACAAGAAGAAGAAATATCTCGAAATATGTCCGTCAGGCCCTTTCCCTTGAGATATATCTGCAAATATCTCGGAAACGAAGCGAGCTATGGCAAAATGTTAAGAGACCTTTTTTGTAGAGAATTATGTCTCCTACAAGTTATGTTCTATGATATTTTTTGATCAGAAGCGTAGTTTTCGAGATATATCGAGATACTTAAAAGTTCCGAAGCCGCACCAACATAATAGAGATACAGAAACACCGTGGCCCCTTTCTTTGAGATAACTCTGCACTAGTGCGGGCCGTAAATGCCACTTCCAGCTTAGCTGTCCAGAAGAAGAACAACAAGAAGAAGAAATATCTCCAAATATGTCCCTCAGGCCCCTTCCCTTGAGATAAATCTGCAAATATCTCGGAAACGAAGCGAGCTAAGGCAAAATGTTAAGAGACTTTATTTGTAGAGAATTAAGTTTCCTACTTTTTATGTTCTATAATATTTTTTGATCAGATGCGTAGTTCTCGAGATATATCAAGATATTTAAAAGTTCCGAAGCCGCACCAACATAATAGAGATACAGAAACACCGTGGCCCCTTTCTTTGAGATAACTCTGCACTATTGCGAGCTGGAAATGCCACTTCCAGTTTAGCTGTGCAGAAGAAGAACAACAAGAAGAAGAAATATCTCGAAATATGTCCGTCAGGCCCCTTCCCTTGAGATAAATTTGCAAATATCTCGGAAACGAAGCGAGCTATGGCAAAATGTTAAGAGACCTTTTTTGTAGAGAATTAAGTTTCCTACTTTTTATGTTCTATGATATTTTTTGATCAGATGCGTAGTTCTCGAGATATATCGAGATATTTAAAAGTTCCGAAGCCGCACCAACATAATAGAGATACAGAAACACCGTGGCCCCTTTCTTTGAGATAACTCTGCACTAGTGCGAGCCGCAAAAGCCACTTCCAGCTTAGCTGTGCAGAAGAAGAACAACAAGAAGAAGAAATATCTCGAAATATGTCCGTCAGGCCCCTTCCCTCGAGATAAATCTGCAAATATCTCGGAAACGAAGCGAGATATGGCAAAATGTATAGAGACCTTCTTTGTAGAGAATTAAGTTTCCTACTTTTTATGTTCTATGATATTTTTTGATCAGATGCTTAGTTCTCGAGATATATCAAGATATTTAAAAGTTCCGAAGCCGCACCAACATAATAGAGATACAGCAACACCGTGGCCCCTTTCTTTCAGATAACTCTGCGCTATTGCGAGCTGGAAACGCCACTTCCAGCTTAGCTGTGCAGAAGAAGAACAACAAGCAGAAGAAATATCTCCAAATATGTCCCTCAGGCCCCTTCCCTTGAGATAAATCTGCAAATATCTCGGAAACGAAGCGAGCTAAGGCAAAATGTTAAGAGACTTTATTTGTAGAGAATTAAGTTTCCTACTTTTTATGTTCTATGATATTTTTTGATCAGATGCGTAGTTCTCGAGATATATCAAGATATTTAAAAGTTCCGAAGCCGCACCAACATAATAGAGATACAGAAACACCGTGGCCCCTTTCTTTGAGATAACTCTGCACTATTGCGAGCTGGAAATGCCACTTCCAGTTTAGCTGTGCAGAAGAAGAACAACAAGAAGAAGAAATATCTCGAAATATGTCCGTCAGGCCCCTTCCCTTGAGATAAATCTGCAAATATCTCGGAAACGAAGCGAGCTATGGCAAAATGTTAAGAGACCTTTTTTGTAGAGAATTAAGTTTCCTACTTTTTATGTTCTATGATATTTTTTGATCAGAAGCGTAGTTTTCGAGATATATCGAGATATTTAAAAGTTCCGAAGCCGCACCAACATAATAGAGATACAGAAACACCGTGGCCCCTTTCTTTCAGATAACTCTGCACTAGTGCGAGCCGCAAATGCCACTTCCAGCTTAGCTGTGCAGAAGAAGAACAACAAGAAGAAGAAATATCTCGAAATATGTCCGTCAGGCCCCTTCCCTTGAGATATATCTGCAAATATCTCGGAAACGAAACGAGCTATGGCAAAATGTTAAGAGACCTTTTTTGTAGAGAAGTATGTTTCCTACAATTTATGTTCTATGATATTTTTTGATCAGAAGCGTAGTTTTCGAGATATATCGAGATATTTAAAAGTTCCGAAGCCGCACCAACATAATAGAGATCCAGAAACACCGTGGCCCCTTTCTTTGAGATAACTCTGCACTAGTGCGAGCCGCAAATGCCACGTCCAGCTTAGCTGTGCAGAAGAAGAACAACAAGAAGAAGAAATATCTCGAAATATGTTCGTCAGGCCCCTTCCCTCGAGATAAATCTGCAAATATCTCGGAAACGAAGCGAGCTATGGCAAAATGTTAAGAGACCTTTTTTGTAGAGAATTAAGTTTCCTACTTTTTATGTTCTATGATATTTTTTGATCAGATGCGTAGTTCTCGAGATATATCAAGATATTTAAAAGTTCCGAAGCCGCACCAACATAATAGAGATACAGAAACACCGTGGCCCCTTTCTTTGAGATAACTCTGCACTATTGCGAGCTGGAAATGCCACTTCCAGTTTAGCTTTGCAGAAGAAGAACAACAAGAAGACGAAATATCTCGAAACATGTCCGTCAGGCCCCTTCCCTTGAGATAAATCTGCAAATATCTCGGAAACGAAGCGAGCTATGGCAAAATGTTAAGAGACCTTTTTTGTAGAGAATTAAGTTTCCTACTTTTTATGTTCTATGATATTTTTTGATCAGATGCGTAGTTCTCGAGATATATCGAGATATTTAAAAGTTCCGAAGCCGCACCAACATAATAGAGATACAGAAACACCGTGGCCCCTTTCTTTGAGATAACTCTGCACTAGTGCGAGCCGCAAAAGCCACTTCCAGCTTAGCTGTGCAGAAGAAGAACAAGAAGAAGAAGAAATATCTCGAAATATGTCCGTCAGGCCCCTTCCCTCGAGATAAATCTGCAAATATCTCGGAAACGAAGCGAGATATGGCAAAATGTATAGAGACCTTCTTTGTAGAGAATTAAGTTTCCTACTTTTTATGTTCTATGATATTTTTTGATCAGATGCTTAGTTCTCGAGATATATCAAGATATTTAAAAGTTCCGAAGCCGCACCAACATAATAGAGATACAGCAACACCGTGGCCCCTTTCTTTCAGATAACTCTGCGCTATTGCGAGCTGGAAACGCCACTTCCAGCTTAGCTGTGCAGAAGAAGAACAACAAGAAGAAGAAATATCTCGAAATATGTCCGTCAGGCCCCTTCCCTTGAGATAAATCTGCAAATATCTCGGAAACGAAGCGAGCTATGGCAAAATGTTAAGAGACCTTTTTTGTAGAGAATTAAGTTTCCTACTTTCTATGTTCTATGATATTTTTTGATCAGATGCGTACTTCTCGAGATATATCAAGATATTTAAAAGTTCCGAAGCCGCCCCAACATAATAGAGATACAGAAACGCCGTGGCCCCTTTCTCTGAGATAACTCTGCACTATTGCGAGCTGCAAATGCCACTTCCAGCTTAGCTGTGCAGAAAAAGAACAACAAGAAGAAGATATATCTCGAAATATGTCCGTCAGGCCCCTTCCCTTGAGATAAATCTGCAAATATCTCGGAAACGAAGCGAGCTATGGCAAAATGTTAAGAGACCTTTTTTGTAGAGAATTAAGTTTCCTACTTTTTATGTTCTATGATATTTTTTGATCAGATGCGTAGTTCTCGAGATATATCAAGATATTTAAAAGTTCCGAAGCCGCACCAACATAATAGAGATACAGAAACACCGTGGCCCCTTTCTTTCAGATAACTCTGCACTATTGCGAGCTGGAAATGCCACTTCCAGCTTAGCTGTGCAGAAGAAGAACAACAAGAAGAAGAAATATCTCGAAATATGTCCGTCAGGCCCTTTCCCTTGAGATATATCTGCAAATATCTCGGAAACGAAGCGAGCTATGGCAAAATGTTAAGAGACCTTTTTTGTAGAGAATTATGTCTCCTACAAGTTATGTTCTATGATATTTTTTGATCAGAAGCGTAGTTTTCGAGATATATCGAGATACTTAAAAGTTCCGAAGCCGCACCAACATAATAGAGATACAGAAACACCGTGGCCCCTTTCTTTGAGATAACTCTGCACTAGTGCGGGCCGTAAATGCCACTTCCAGCTTAGCTGTCCAGAAGAAGAACAACAAGAAGAAGAAATATCTCCAAATATGTCCCTCAGGCCCCTTCCCTTGAGATAAATCTGCAAATATCTCGGAAACGAAGCGAGCTAAGGCAAAATGTTAAGAGACTTTATTTGTAGAGAATTAAGTTTCCTACTTTTTATGTTCTATAATATTTTTTGATCAGATGCGTAGTTCTCGAGATATATCAAGATATTTAAAAGTTCCGAAGCCGCACCAACATAATAGAGATACAGAAACACCGTGGCCCCTTTCTTTGAGATAACTCTGCACTATTGCGAGCTGGAAATGCCACTTCCAGTTTAGCTGTGCAGAAGAAGAACAACAAGAAGAAGAAATATCTCGAAATATGTCCGTCAGGCCCCTTCCCTTGAGATAAATTTGCAAATATCTCGGAAACGAAGCGAGCTATGGCAAAATGTTAAGAGACCTTTTTTGTAGAGAATTAAGTTTCCTACTTTTTATGTTCTATGATATTTTTTGATCAGATGCGTAGTTCTCGAGATATATCGAGATATTTAAAAGTTCCGAAGCCGCACCAACATAATAGAGATACAGAAACACCGTGGCCCCTTTCTTTGAGATAACTCTGCACTAGTGCGAGCCGCAAAAGCCACTTCCAGCTTAGCTGTGCAGAAGAAGAACAACAAGAAGAAGAAATATCTCGAAATATGTCCGTCAGGCCCCTTCCCTCGAGATAAATCTGCAAATATCTCGGAAACGAAGCGAGATATGGCAAAATGTATAGAGACCTTCTTTGTAGAGAATTAAGTTTCCTACTTTTTATGTTCTATGATATTTTTTGATCAGATGCTTAGTTCTCGAGATATATCAAGATATTTAAAAGTTCCGAAGCCGCACCAACATAATAGAGATACAGCAACACCGTGGCCCCTTTCTTTCAGATAACTCTGCGCTATTGCGAGCTGGAAACGCCACTTCCAGCTTAGCTGTGCAGAAGAAGAACAACAAGCAGAAGAAATATCTCCAAATATGTCCCTCAGGCCCCTTCCCTTGAGATAAATCTGCAAATATCTCGGAAACGAAGCGAGCTAAGGCAAAATGTTAAGAGACTTTATTTGTAGAGAATTAAGTTTCCTACTTTTTATGTTCTATGATATTTTTTGATCAGATGCGTAGTTCTCGAGATATATCAAGATATTTAAAAGTTCCGAAGCCGCACCAACATAATAGAGATACAGAAACACCGTGGCCCCTTTCTTTGAGATAACTCTGCACTATTGCGAGCTGGAAATGCCACTTCCAGTTTAGCTGTGCAGAAGAAGAACAACAAGAAGAAGAAATATCTCGAAATATGTCCGTCAGGCCCCTTCCCTTGAGATATATCTGCAAATATCTCGGAAACGAAGCGAGCTATGGCAAAATGTTAAGAGACCTTTTTTGTAGAGAATTAAGTTTCCTACTTTTTATGTTCTATGATATTTTTTGATCAGAAGCGTAGTTTTCGAGATATATCGAGATATTTAAAAGTTCCGAAGCCGCACCAACATAATAGAGATACAGAAACACCGTGGCCCCTTTCTTTCAGATAACTCTGCACTAGTGCGAGCCGCAAATGCCACTTCCAGCTTAGCTGTGCAGAAGAAGAACAACAAGAAGAAGAAATATCTCGAAATATGTCCGTCAGGCCCCTTCCCTTGAGATATATCTGCAAATATCTCGGAAACGAAACGAGCTATGGCAAAATGTTAAGAGACCTTTTTTGTAGAGAAGTACGTTTCCTACAATTTATGTTCTATGATATTTTTTGATCAGAAGCGTAGTTTTCGAGATATATCGAGATATTTAAAAGTTCCGAAGCCGCACCAACATAATAGAGATCCAGAAACACCGTGGCCCCTTTCTTTGAGATAACTCTGCACTAGTGCGAGCCGCAAATGCCACGTCCAGCTTAGCTGTGCAGAAGAAGAACAACAAGAAGAAGAAATATCTCGAAATATGTTCGTCAGGCCCCTTCCCTCGAGATAAATCTGCAAATATCTCGGAAACGAAGCGAGCTATGGCAAAATGTTAAGAGACCTTTTTTGTAGAGAATTAAGTTTCCTACTTTTTATGTTCTATGATATTTTTTGATCAGATGCGTAGTTCTCGAGATATATCAAGATATTTAAAAGTTCCGAAGCCGCACCAACATAATAGAGATACAGAAACACCGTGGCCCCTTTCTTTGAGATAACTCTGCACTATTGCGAGCTGGAAATGCCACTTCCAGTTTAGCTTTGCAGAAGAAGAACAACAAGAAGACGAAATATCTCGAAACATGTCCGTCAGGCCCCTTCCCTTGAGATAAATCTGCAAATATCTCGGAAACGAAGCGAGCTATGGCAAAATGTTAAGAGACCTTTTTTGTAGAGAATTAAGTTTCCTACTTTTTATGTTCTATGATATTTTTTGATCAGATGCGTAGTTCTCGAGATATATCGAGATATTTAAAAGTTCCGAAGCCGCACCAACATAATAGAGATACAGAAACACCGTGGCCCCTTTCTTTGAGATAACTCTGCACTAGTGCGAGCCGCAAAAGCCACTTCCAGCTTAGCTGTGCAGAAGAAGAACAACAAGAAGAAGAAATATCTCGAAATATGTCCGTCAGGCCCCTTCCCTTGAGATATATCTGCAAATATCTCGGAAACGAAACGAGCTATGGCAAAATGTTAAGAGACCTTTTTTGTAGAGAATTATGTTTCCTACAATTTATGTTCTATGATATTTTTTGATCAGAAGCGTAGTTTTCGAGATATATCGAGATATTTAAAAGTTCCGAAGCCGCACCAACATAATAGAGATACAGAAATACCGTGGCCCCTTTCTTTCAGATAACTCTGCACTAGTGCGAGCCGCAAATGCCACTTCCAGCTTAGCTGTGCAGAAGAAGAACAACAAGAAGAAGAAATATCTCGAAATATGTCCGTCAGGCCCCTTCCCTCGAGATAAATCTGCAAATATCTCGGAAACGAAGCGAGCTATGGCAAAATGTTAAGAGACCTTTTTTGTAGAGAATTAAGTATCCTACTTTTTATGTTCTATGATATTTTTTGATCATATGCGTAGTTCTCGAGATATATCAAGATATTTAAAAGTTCCGAAGCCGCACCAACATAATAGAGATACAGAAACACCGTGGCCCCTTTCTTTGAGATAACTCTGCACTTGTGCGAGCCGCAAATGCCACTTCCAGCTTAGCTGTGCAGAAGAAGAACAACAAGAAGAAGAAATATCTCGAAATATGTCCGTCAGGCCCCTTCCCTCGAGATAAATCTGCAAATATCTCGGAAACGAAGCGAGCTATGGCAAAATGTTAAGAGACCTTTGTTGTAGAGAATTAAGTTTCCTACTTTTTATGTTCTATGATATTTTTTGATCAGATGCGTTGTTCTCGAGATATATCAAGATATTTAAAAGTTCCGAAGCCGCACCAACATAATAGAGATACAGAAACACCGTGGCCCCTTTCTTTGAGATAACTCTGCACTATTGCGAGCTGCAAATGCCACTTCCAGCTTAGCTGTGCAGAAGAAGAACAACAAGAAGAAGAAATATCACGAAATATATCCGTTAGGCCCCTTCCCTTGAGATGATTCTGCAAATATCTCGGAAACGAAGCGAGCTATGGCAAAATGTTAAGAGACCTTTTTTGTAGAGAATTAAGTTTCCTACTTTTTATGTTCTATGATATTTTTTGATCAGATGCGTAGTTCTCGAGATATATCAAGATATTTAAAAGTTCCGAAGCCGCACCAACATAATAGAGATACAGAAACACCGTGGCCCCTTTCTTTGAGATAACTCTGCACTATTGCGAGCTGGAAATGCCACTTCCAGTTTAGCTGTGCAGAAGAAGAACAACAAGAAGAAGAAATATCTCGAAATATGTCCGTCAGGCCCCTTCCCTTGAGATATATCTGCAAATATCTCGGAAACGAAACGAGCTATGGCAAAATGTTAAGAGACCTTTTTTGTAGAGAATTATGTTTCCTACAATTTATGTTCTATGATATTTTTTGATCAGAAGCGTAGTTTTCGAGATATATCGAGATATTTAAAAGTTCCGAAGCCGCACCAACATAATAGAGATCCAGAAACACCGTGGCCCCTTTCTTTGAGATAACTCTGCACTAGTGCGAGCCGCAAATGCCACTTCCAGCTTAGCTGTGCAGAAGAAGAACAACAAGAAGAAGAAATATCTCGAAATATGTCCGTCAGGCCCCTTCCCTCGAGATAAATCTGCAAATATCTCGGAAACGAAGCGAGCTATGGCAAAATGTTAAGAGACCTTTTTTGTAGAGAATTAAGTTTCCTACTTTTTATGTTCTATGATATTTTTTGATCAGATGCGTAGATCTCGAGATATATCAAGATATTTAAAAGTTCCGAAGCTGCACCAACATAATAGAGGTACAGAAACACCGTGGCCGCTTTCTTCGAGATAACTCTGCACTATTGCGAGCTGCAAATGCCACTTCCAGCTTAGATGTGCAGAAGAAGAACAACAAGAAGAAGAAATATCTCGAAATATGTCCGTCAGGCCCCATCCCTTGAGATAAATCTGCAAATATCTCGGAAACGAAGCGAGCTATGGCAAAATGTTAAGAGACCTTTCTTGTAGAGAATTAAGTTTCCTACTTTTTATGTTCTATGATATTTTTTGATCAGATGCGTAGTTCTCGAGATATATCAAGATATTTAAAAGTTCCGAAGCCGCACCAACATAATAGAGATACAGAAACACCGTGGACCCTTTCTTTGAGATAACTCTGCATTATTGCGAGCTGCAAATGCCACTTCCAGCTTAGCTGTGCAGAAGAAGAACAACAAGAAGAAGAAATATCTCGAAATATGTCCGTCAGGCCCCTTCCCTTGAGATAAATCTGCAAATATCTCCGAAATGAAGCGAGCTATGGCAAAATGTTAAGAGACCTTATTTGTAGAGAATTAAGTGTCCTACTTTTTATGTTCTATGATATTTTTTGATCAGATGCGTAGATCTCGAGATATATCAAGATATTTAAAAGTTCCGAAGCTGCACCAACATAATAGAGGTACAGAAACACCGTGGCCGCTTTCTTTGAGATAACTCTGCACTATTGCGAGCTGCAAATGCCACTTCCAGCTTAGATGTGCAGAAGAAGAACAACAAGAAGAAGAAATATCTCGAAATATGTCCGTCAGGCCCCATCCCTTGAGATAAATCTGCAAATATCTCGGAAACGAAGCGAGCTATGGCAAAATGTTAAGAGACCTTTCTTGTAGAGAATTAAGTTTCCTACTTTTTATGTTCTATGATATTTTTTGATCAGATGCGTAGTTCTCGAGATATATCAAGATATTTAAAAGTTCCGAAGCCGCACCAACATAATAGAGATACAGAAACACCGTGGACCCTTTCTTTGAGATAACTCTGCATTATTGCGAGCTGCAAATGCCACTTCCAGCTTAGCTGTGCAGAAGAAGAACAACAAGAAGAAGAAATATCTCGAAATATGTCCGTCAGGCCCCTTCCCTTGAGATAAATCTGCAAATATCTCCGAAACGAAGCGAGCTATGGCAAAATGTTAAGAGACCTTATTTGTAGAGAATTAAGTGTCCTACTTTTTATGTTCTATGATATTTTTTGATCAGATGCGTAGTTCTCGAGATATATCAAGATATTTAAAAGTTCCGAAGCCGCACCAACATAATAGAGATACAGAAACACCGTGGCCCCTTTCTTTGAGATAACTCTGCACTATTGCGAGCTGGAAATGCCACTTCCAGTTTAGCTGTGCAGAAGAAGAACAACAAGAAGAAGAAATATCTCGAAATATGTCCGTCAGGCCCCTTCCCTTGAGATATATCTGCAAATATCTCGGAAACGAAGCGAGCTATGGCAAAATGTTAAGAGACCTTTGTTGTAGAGAATTAAGTTTCCTACTTTTTATGTTCTATGATATTTTTTGATCAGATGCGTTGTTCTCGAGATATATCAAGATATTTAAAAGTTCCGAAGCCGCACCAACATAATAGAGATACAGAAACACCGTGGCCCCTTTCTTTGAGATAACTCTGCACTAGTGCGAGCCGCAAATGTCACTTCCAGCTTAGCTGTGCAGAAGAAGAACAACAAGAAGAAGAAATATCTCGAAATATGTCCGTCAGGCCCCTTCCCTCGAGATAAATCTGCAAATATCTCGGAAACGAAGCGAGCTATGGCAAAATGTTAAGAGACCTTTGTTGTAGAGAATTAAGTTTTCTACTTTTTATGTTCTATGATATTTTTTGATCAGATGCGTTGTTCTCGAGATATATCAAGATATTTAAAAGTTCCGAAGCCGCGCCAACATAATAGAGGTACAGAAACACCGTGGCCGCTTTCTTTGAGATAACTCTGCACTATTGCGAGCTGCAAATGCCACTTCCAGCTTAGATGTGCAGAAGAAGAACAACAAGAAGAAGAAATATCTCGAAATATGTCCGTCAGGCCCCATCCCTTGAGATAAATCTGCAAATATCTCGGAAACGAAGCGAGCTATGGCAAAATGTTAAGAGACCTTATTTGTAGAGAATTAAGTTTCCTACTTTTTATGTTCCATGATACTTTTTGATCAGATGCGTAGTTCTCGAGATATATCAAGATATTTAAAAGTTCCGAAGCCGCACCAACATAATAGAGATACAGAAACACCGTGGCCCCTTTCTTTGAGATAACTCTGCACTATTGCGAGCTGGAAATGCCACTTCCAGCTTAGCTGTGCAGAAGAAGAACAACAAGAAGAAGAAATATCTCGAAATATGTCCGTCAGGCCCTTTCCCTTGAGATAAATCTGCAAATATCTCCGAAACGAAGCGAGCTATGGCAAAATGTTAAGAGACCTTATTTGTAGAGAATTAAGTTTCCTACTTTTTATGTTCTATGATATTTTTTGATCAGATGCGTAGTTCTCGAGATATATCAAGATATTTAAAAGTTCCGAAGCCGCACCAACATAATAGAGATACAGAAACACCGTGGCCCCTTTCTTTGAGATAACTCTGCACTATTGCGAGCTGGAAATGCCACTTCCAGTTTAGCTGTGCAGAAGAAGAACAACAAGAAGAAGAAATATCTCGAAATATGTCCGTCAGGCCCCTTCCCTTGAGATATATCTGCAAATATCTCGGAAACGAAACGAGCTATGGCAAAATGTTAAGAGACCTTTTTTGTAGAGAATTATGTTTCCTACAATTTATGTTATATGATATTTTTTGATCAGAAGCGTAGTTTTCGAGATATATCGAGATATTTAAAAGTCCCGAAGCCGCACCAACATAATAGAGATCCAGAAACACCGTGGCCCCTTTCTTTGAGATAACTCTGCACTAGTGCGCGCCGCAAATGCCACTTCCAGCTTAGCTGTGCAGAAGAAGAACAACAAGAAGAAGAAATATCTCGAAATATGTCCGTCAGGCCCCTTCCCTCGAGATAAATCTACAAATATCTCGGAAACGAAGCGAGCTATGGCAAAATGTTAAGAGACCTTTGTTGTAGAGAATTAAGTTTCCTACTTTTTATGTTCTATGATATTTTTTGATCAGATGCGTTGTTCTCGAGATATATCAAGATATTTAAAAGTTGCGAAGCCGCACCAACATAATAGAGATACAGAAACACCGTGGCCCCTTTCTTTGAGATAACTCTGCACTATTGCGAGCTGCAAATGCCACTTCCAGCTTAGATGTGCAGAAGAAGAACAACAAGAAGAAGAAATATCTCGAAATATGTCCGTCAGGCCCCATCCCTTGAGATAAATCTGCAAATATCTCGGAAACGAAGCGAGCTATGGCAAAATGTTAAGAGACCTTTCTTGTAGAGAATTAAGTTTCCTACTTTTTATGTTCTATGATATTTTTTGATCAGATGCGTAGTTCTCGAGATATATCAAGATATTTAAAAGTTCCGAAGCCGCACCAACATAATAGAGATACAGAAACACCGTGGACCCTTTCTTTGAGATAACTCTGCATTATTGCGAGCTGCAAATGCCACTTCCAGCTTAGCTGTGCAGAAGAAGAACAACAAGAAGAAGAAATATCTCGAAATATGTCCGTCAGGCCCCTTCCCTTGAGATAAATCTGCAAATATCTCCGAAACGAAGCGAGCTATGGCAAAATGTTAAGAGACCTTATTTGTAGAGAATTAAGTTTCCTACTTTTTATGTTCTATGATATTTTTTGATCAGATGCGTAGTTCTCGAGATATATCAAGATATTTAAAAGTTCCGAAGCCGCACCAACATAATAGAGATACAGAAACACCGTGGCCCCTTTCTTTGAGATAACTCTGCACTATTGCGAGCTGGAAATGCCACTTCCAGCTTAGCTGTGCAGAAGAAGAACAACAAGAAGAAGAAATATCTCGAAATATGTCCGTCAGGCCCTTTCCCTTGAGATAAATCTGCAAATAACTCCGAAACGAAGCGAGCTATGGCAAAATGTTAAGAGACCTTATTTGTAGAGAATTAAGTTTCCTACTTTTTATGTTCTATGATATTTTTTGATCAGATGCGTAGTTCTCGAGATATATCAAGATATTTAAAAGTTCCGAAGCCGCACCAACATAATAGAGATACAGAAACACCGTGGACCCTTTCTTTGAGATAACTCTGCATTATTGCGAGCTGCAAATGCCACTTCCAGCTTAGCTGTGCAGAAGAAGAACAACAAGAAGAAGAAATATCTCGAAATATGTCCGTCAGGCCCCTTCCCTTGAGATATATCTGCAAATATCTCGGAAACGAAACGAGCTATGGCAAAATGTTAAGAGACCTTTTTTGTAGAGAATTATGTTTCCTACAATTTATGTTATATGATATTTTTTGATCAGAAGCGTAGTTTTCGAGATATATCGAGATATTTAAAAGTTCCGAAGCCGCACCAACATAATAGAGATCCAGAAACACCGTGGCCCCTTTCTTTGAGATAACTCTGCACTAGTGCGAGCCGCAAATGCCACTTCCAGCTTAGCTGTGCAGAAGAAGAACAACAAGAAGAAGAAATATCTCGAAATATGTCCGTCAGGCCCCTTCCCTCGAGATAAATCTGCAAATATCTCGGAAACGAAGCGAGCTATGGCAAAATGTTAAGAGACCTTTGTTGTAGAGAATTAAGTTTCCTACTTTTTATGTTCTATGATATTTTTTGATCAGATGCGTTGTTCTCGAGATATATCAAGATATTTAAAAGTTCCGAAGCCGCACCAACATAATAGAGATACAGAAACACCGTGGCCCCTTTCTTTGAGATAACTCTGCACTAGTGCGAGCCGCAAATGTCACTTCCAGCTTAGCTGTGCAGAAGAAGAACAACAAGAAGAAGAAATATCTCGAAATATGTCCGTCAGGCCCCTTCCCTCGAGATAAATCTGCAAATATCTCGGAAACGAAGCGAGCTAAGGCAAAATGTTAAGAGACCTTTGCTGTAGAGAATTAAGTTTTCTACTTTTTATGTTCTATGATATTTTTTGATCAGATGCGTTGTTCTCGAGATATATCAAGATATTTAAAAGTTCCGAAGCCGCACCAACATAATAGAGGTACAGAAACACCGTGGCCGCTTTCTTTGAGATAACTCTGCACTATTGCGAGCTGCAAATGCCACTTCCAGCTTAGATGTGCAGAAGAAGAACAACAAGAAGAAGAAATATCTCGAAATATGTCCGTCAGGCCCCTTCCCTTGAGATATATCTGCAAATATCTCGGAAACGAAACGAGCTATGGCAAAATGTTAAGAGACCTTTTTTGTAGCGAATTATGTTTCCTACAATTTATGTTCTATGATATTTTTTGATCAGAAGCGTAGTTTTCGAGATATATCGAGATATTTAAAAGTTCCGAAGCCGCACCAACATAATAGAGATCCAGAAACACCGTGGCCCCTTTCTTTGAGATAACTCTGCACTAGTGCGAGCCGCAAATGTCACTTCCAGCTTAGCTGTGCAGAAGAAGAACAACAAGAAGAAGAAATATCTCGAAATATGTCCGTCAGGCCCCTTCCCTCGAGATAAATCTACAAATATCTCGGAAGCGAAGCGAGCTATGGCAAAATCTTAAGAAACCTTTGTTGTAGAGAATTAAGTTTCCTACTTTTTATGTTCTATGATATTTTTTGATCAGATGCGTTGTTCTCGAGATATATCAAGATATTTAAAAGTTCGGAAGCCGCACCAACATAATAGAGATACAGAAACACCGTGGCCCCTTTCTTTGAGATAACTCTGCACTATTGCGAGCTGCAAATGCCACTTCCAGCTTAGCTGTGCACAAGAAGAACTACAAGAAGAAGAAATATCACGAAATATGTCCGTTAGGCCCCTTCCCTTGAGATAAATCTGCAAATATCTCGGAAACGAAGCGAGCTATGGCAAAATGTAAAGAGACCTTATTTGTAGAGAATTAAGTTTCCTACTTTTTATGTTCTATGATATTTTTTGATCAGATGCGTAGTTCTCGAGATATATCAAGATATTTAAAAGTTCCGAAGCCGCACCAACATAATAGAGATACAGAAACACCGTGGCCCCTTTCTTTGAGATAACTCTGCACTATTGCGAGCTGGAAATGCCACTTCCAGTTTAGCTGTGCAGAAGAAGAACAACAAGAAGAAGAAATATCTCGAAATATGTCCGTCAGGCCCCTTCCCTTGAGATAAATCAGCAAATATCTCGGAAACGAAGCGCGCTATGGCAAAATGTTAAGAGACCTTTGTTGTAGAGAATTAAGTTTCCTACTTTTTATGTTCTATGATATTTTTTGATCAGATGCGTTGTTCTCGAGATATATCAAGATATTTAAAAGTTCCGAAGCCGCACCAACATAATAGAGATACAGAAACACCGTGGCCCCTTTCTTTGAGATAACTCTGCACTATTGCGAGCTGCAAATGCCACTTCCAGCTTAGCTGTGCAGAAGAAGAACAACAAGAAGAAGAAATATCACGAAATATGTCCGTCAGGCCCCTTCCCTTGAGATATATCTGCAAATATCTCGGAAACGAAGCGAGCTATGGCAAAATGTTAAGAGACCTTTTTTGTAGAGAATTATGTTTCCTACAATTTATGTTCTATGATATTTTTTGATCAGAAGCGTAGTTTTCGAGATATATCGAGATATTTAAAAGTTCCGAAGCCGCACCAACATAATAGAGATACAGAAACACCGTGGCCCCTTTCTTTGAGATAACTCTGCACTAGTGCGAGCCGCAAATGCCACTTCCAGCTTAGCTGTGCAGAAGAAGGACAACAAGAAGAAGAAATATCTCGAAATATGTCCGTCAGGCCCCTTCCCTTGAGATAAATCTGCAAATATCTCGGAATCGAAGCGAGCTATGGCAAAATGTTAAGAGACCTTTTTGGTAGAGAATTATGTTTCCTACAATTTATGTTCTATGATATTTTTTGATCAGAAGCGTAGTTTTCGAGATATATCGAGATATTTAAAGGTTCCGAAGCCGCACCAACGTAATAGAGATACAGAAACACCGTGGCCCCTTTCTTTGAGATAACTCTGCACTATTGCGAGCTGCAAATGCCACTTCCAGCTTAGCTGTGCAGAGGAAGAACAACAAGAACAAGAAGTATCTCGAAATATGTCCGTCAGGCCCGTTCCTTTGAGCTGAATCTGCAAATATCTCGGAAACGAAGCGAGCTATGGCAAAATGTTAAGAGACGTTTTTTGTAGCGAATTATGTTTCCTACAATTTATGTTCTATGATATTTTTTGATCAGAAGCGTAGTTATCGAGATATATCGAGATATTTAAAAGTTCCGAAGCCGCACCAACATAATAGAGATACAGAAACACCGTGGCTCCTTTCTTTGAGATAACTCTGCACTAGTGCGAGCCGCAAATGCCACTTCCAGCTTAGCTGTGCAGAAGAAGAACAACAAGAAGAAGAAATATCTCGAAATATGTCCGTCAGGCCCCTTCCCTTGAGATAAATCTGCAAATATCTCGGAAACGAAGCGAGCTATGGCAAAATGTTAAGAGACCTTTTTTGTAGAGAATTAAGTTTCCTACTTTTTATGTTCTATGATATTTTTCGATCAGAGGCGTAGTTCTCGAGATATATCAAGATATTTAAAAGTTCCGAAGCCGCACCAACATAATAGAGATACAGAAACACCGTGGCCCCTTTCGTTGAGATAACTCTGCACGATTGCGAGCTGGAAATGCCACTTCCAGTTTAGCTGTGCAGAAGAAGAACAACAAGAAGAAGAAATATCTCGAAATATGTCCATCAGGACCCTTCCCTTGAGATAAATCTGCAAATATCTCGGAAACGAAGCGAGCTATGGCAAAATGTTAAGAGACCTTTTTTGTAGAGAATTAAGTTTCCTACTTTTTATGTTCTATGATATTTTTTGATCAGATGCGTAGTTCTCGAGATATATCAAGATATTTAAAAGTTCCGAAGCCGCACCAACATAATAGAGATACAGAAACACCGTGGCCCCTTTCTTTGAGATAACTCTGCACTATTGCGAGCTGCAAATGCCACTTCCAGCTTAGCTGTGCAGAAGAAGAACAACAAGAAGAAGAAATATCTCGAAATATGTCCGTCAGGCCCCTTCCCTTGAGATAAATCTGCAAATATCTCGGAAACGAAGAGAGCTATGGCAAAATGTTAAGAGACCTTTTTTGTAGAGAATTAAGTTTCCTACTTTTCATGTTCTACGATATTTTTTGATCAGATGCGTAGTTCTCGAGATATATCAAGATATTTAAAAGTTCCGAAGCAGCACCAACATAATAGAGATACAGAAACACCGTGGCCCCTTTCTTTGAGATAAGTCTGCACTATTGCGAGCTGTAAATGCCACTTCCAGCTTAGCTGTGCAGAAGAAGAACAACAAGAAGAAGCAATATCTCGAAATATGTCCGTCAGGCCAGTTCCTTTGAGCTGAATCTGCAAATATCTCGGAAACGAAGCGAGCTATGGCAAAATGTTAAGAGACGTTTTTTGTAGAGAATTATGTTTCCTACAATTTATGTTCTATGATATTTTTTGATCAGAAGCGTAGTTTTCGAGATATATCGAGATATTTAAAAGTTCCGAAGCCGCACCAACATAATAGGGATACAGAAACACCGTGGCCCCTTTCTTTGAGATAACTCTGCACTAGTGCGAGCCGCAAATGCCACTTCCAGCTTAGCTGTGCAGAAGAAGAACAACAAGAAGAAGAAATATCTCGAAATATGTCCGTCAGGCCCCTTCCCTTGAGATAAATCTGCAAATATCTCGGAAACGAAGAGAGCTATGGCAAAATGTTAAGAGACCTTTTTTGTAGAGAATTAAGTTTCCTACTTTTCATGTTCTACGATATTTTTTGATCAGATGCGTAGTTCTCGAGATATATCAAGATATTTAAAAGTTCCGAAGCCGCACCAACATAATAGAGATACAGAAACACCGTGGCCCCTTTCTTTGAGATAACTCTGCACTATTGCGAGCTGGAAATGCCACTTCCAGTTTAGCTGTGCAGAAGAAGAACAACAAGAAGAAGAAATATCTCGAAATATGTCCGTCAGGCCCCTTCCCTTGAGATATATCTGCAAATATCTCGGAAACGAAACGAGCTATGGCAAAATGTTAAGAGACCTTTTTTGTAGAGAATTATGTTTCCTACAATTTATGTTCTATGATATTTTTTGATCAGAAGCGTAGTTTTCGAGATATATCGAGATATTTAAAAGTTCCGAAGCCGCACCAACATAATAGAGATCCAGAAACACCGTGGCCCCTTTCTTTGAGATAACTCTGCACTAGTGCGAGCCGCAAATGCCACTTCCAGCTTAGCTGTGCAGAAGAAGAACAACAAGAAGAAGAAATATCTCGAAATATGTCCGTCAGGCCCCTTCCCTCGAGATAAATCTGCAAATATCTCGGAAACGAAGCGAGCTATGGCAAAATGTTAAGAGACCTTTTTTGTAGAGAATTAAGTTTCCTACTTTTTATGTTCTATGATATTTTTTGATCAGATGCGTAGATCTCGAGATATATCAAGATATTTAAAAGTTCCGAAGCTGCACCAACATAATAGAGGTACAGAAACACCGTGGCCGCTTTCTTTGAGATAACTCTGCACTATTGCGAGCTGCAAATGCCACTTCCAGCTTAGATGTGCAGAAGAAGAACAACAAGAAGAAGAAATATCTCGAAATATGTCCGTCAGGCCCCATCCCTTGAGATAAATCTGCAAATATCTCGGAAACGAAGCGAGCTATGGCAAAATGTTAAGAGACCTTTCTTGTAGAGAATTAAGTTTCCTACTTTTTATGTTCTATGATATTTTTTGATCAGATGCGTAGTTCTCGAGATATATCAAGATATTTAAAAGTTCCGAAGCCGCACCAACATAATAGAGATACAGAAACACCGTGGACCCTTTCTTTGAGATAACTCTGCATTATTGCGAGCTGCAAATGCCACTTCCAGCTTAGCTGTGCAGAAGAAGAACAACAAGAAGAAGAAATATCTCGAAATATGTCCGTCAGGCCCCTTCCCTTGAGATAAATCTGCAAATATCTCCGAAACGAAGCGAGCTATGGCAAAATGTTAAGAGACCTTATTTGTAGAGAATTAAGTGTCCTACTTTTTATGTTCTATGATATTTTTTGATCAGATGCGTAGATCTCGAGATATATCAAGATATTTAAAAGTTCCGAAGCTGCACCAACATAATAGAGGTACAGAAACACCGTGGCCGCTTTCTTTGAGATAACTCTGCACTATTGCGAGCTGCAAATGCCACTTCCAGCTTAGATGTGCAGAAGAAGAACAACAAGAAGAAGAAATATCTCGAAATATGTCCGTCAGGCCCCATCCCTTGAGATAAATCTGCAAATATCTCGGAAACGAAGCGAGCTATGGCAAAATGTTAAGAGACCTTTCTTGTAGAGAATTAAGTTTCCTACTTTTTATGTTCTATGATATTTTTTGATCAGATGCGTAGTTCTCGAGATATATCAAGATATTTAAAAGTTCCGAAGCCGCACCAACATAATAGAGATACAGAAACACCGTGGACCCTTTCTTTGAGATAACTCTGCATTATTGCGAGCTGCAATTGCCACTTCCAGCTTAGCTGTGCAGAAGAAGAACAACAAGAAGAAGAAATATCTCGAAATATGTCCGTCAGGCCCCTTCCCTTGAGATAAATCTGCAAATATCTCCGAAACGAAGCGAGCTATGGCAAAATGTTAAGAGACCTTATTTGTAGAGAATTAAGTGTCCTACTTTTTATGTTCTATGATATTTTTTGATCAGATGCGTAGTTCTCGAGATATATCAAGATATTTAAAAGTTCCGAAGCCGCACCAACATAATAGAGATACAGAAACACCGTGGCCCCTTTCTTTGAGATAACTCTGCACTATTGCGAGCTGGAAATGCCACTTCCAGTTTAGCTGTGCAGAAGAAGAACAACAAGAAGAAGAAATATCTCGAAATATGTCCGTCAGGCCCCTTCCCTTGAGATATATCTGCAAATATCTCGGAAACGAAGCGAGCTATGGCAAAATGTTAAGAGACCTTTGTTGTAGAGAATTAAGTTTCCTACTTTTTATGTTCTATGATATTTTTTGATCAGATGCGTTGTTCTCGAGATATATCAAGATATTTAAAAGTTCCGAAGCCGCACCAACATAATAGAGATACAGAAACACCGTGGCCCCTTTCTTTGAGATAACTCTGCACTAGTGCGAGCCGCAAATGTCACTTCCAGCTTAGCTGTGCAGAAGAAGAACAACAAGAAGAAGAAATATCTCGAAATATGTCCGTCAGGCCCCTTCCCTCGAGATAAATCTGCAAATATCTCGGAAACGAAGCGAGCTATGGCAAAATGTTAAGAGACCTTTGTTGTAGAGAATTAAGTTTTCTACTTTTTATGTTCTATGATATTTTTTGATCAGATGCGTTGTTCTCGAGATATATCAAGATATTTAAAAGTTCCGAAGCCGCGCCAACATAATAGAGGTACAGAAACACCGTGGCCGCTTTCTTTGAGATAACTCTGCACTATTGCGAGCTGCAAATGCCACTTCCAGCTTAGATGTGCAGAAGAAGAACAACAAGAAGAAGAAATATCTCGAAATATGTCCGTCAGGCCCCATCCCTTGAGATAAATCTGCAAATATCTCGGAAACGAAGCGAGCTATGGCAAAATGTTAAGAGACCTTATTTGTAGAGAATTAAGTTTCCTACTTTTTATGTTCCATGATACTTTTTGATCAGATGCGTAGTTCTCGAGATATATCAAGATATTTAAAAGTTCCGAAGCCGCACCAACATAATAGAGATACAGAAACACCGTGGCCCCTTTCTTTGAGATAACTCTGCACTATTGCGAGCTGGAAATGCCACTTCCAGCTTAGCTGTGCAGAAGAAGAACAACAAGAAGAAGAAATATCTCGAAATATGTCCGTCAGGCCCTTTCCCTTGAGATAAATCTGCAAATATCTCCGAAACGAAGCGAGCTATGGCAAAATGTTAAGAGACCTTATTTGTAGAGAATTAAGTTTCCTACTTTTTATGTTCTATGATATTTTTTGATCAGATGCGTAGTTCTCGAGATATATCAAGATATTTAAAAGTTCCGAAGCCGCACCAACATAATAGAGATACAGAAACACCGTGGCCCCTTTCTTTGAGATAACTCTGCACTATTGCGAGCTGGAAATGCCACTTCCAGTTTAGCTGTGCAGAAGAAGAACAACAAGAAGAAGAAATATCTCGAAATATGTCCGTCAGGCCCCTTCCCTTGAGATATATCTGCAAATATCTCGGAAACGAAACGAGCTATGGCAAAATGTTAAGAGACCTTTTTTGTAGAGAATTATGTTTCCTACAATTTATGTTATATGATATTTTTTGATCAGAAGCGTAGTTTTCGAGATATATCGAGATATTTAAAAGTCCCGAAGCCGCACCAACATAATAGAGATCCAGAAACACCGTGGCCCCTTTCTTTGAGATAACTCTGCACTAGTGCGCGCCGCAAATGCCACTTCCAGCTTAGCTGTGCAGAAGAAGAACAACAAGAAGAAGAAATATCTCGAAATATGTCCGTCAGGCCCCTTCCCTCGAGATAAATCTGCAAATATCTCGGAAACGAAGCGAGCTATGGCAAAATGTTAAGAGACCTTTGTTGTAGAGAATTAAGTTTCCTACTTTTTATGTTCTATGATATTTTTTGATCAGATGCGTTGTTCTCGAGATATATCAAGATATTTAAAAGTTGCGAAGCCGCACCAACATAATAGAGATACAGAAACACCGTGGCCCCTTTCTTTGAGATAACTCTGCACTATTGCGAGCTGCAAATGCCACTTCCAGCTTAGATGTGCAGAAGAAGAACAACAAGAAGAAGAAATATCTCGAAATATGTCCGTCAGGCCCCATCCCTTGAGATAAATCTGCAAATATCTCGGAAACGAAGCGAGCTATGGCAAAATGTTAAGAGACCTTTCTTGTAGAGAATTAAGTTTCCTACTTTTTATGTTCTATGATATTTTTTGATCAGATGCGTAGTTCTCGAGATATATCAAGATATTTAAAAGTTCCGAAGCCGCACCAACATAATAGAGATACAGAAACACCGTGGACCCTTTCTTTGAGATAACTCTGCATTATTGCGAGCTGCAAATGCCACTTCCAGCTTAGCTGTGCAGAAGAAGAACAACAAGAAGAAGAAATATCTCGAAATATGTCCGTCAGGCCCCTTCCCTTGAGATAAATCTGCAAATATCTCCGAAACGAAGCGAGCTATGGCAAAATGTTAAGAGACCTTATTTGTAGAGAATTAAGTTTCCTACTTTTTATGTTCTATGATATTTTTTGATCAGATGCGTAGTTCTCGAGATATATCAAGATATTTAAAAGTTCCGAAGCCGCACCAACATAATAGAGATACAGAAACACCGTGGCCCCTTTCTTTGAGATAACTCTGCACTATTGCGAGCTGGAAATGCCACTTCCAGCTTAGCTGTGCAGAAGAAGAACAACAAGAAGAAGAAATATCTCGAAATATGTCCGTCAGGCCCCTTCCCTTGAGATATATCTGCAAATATCTCGGAAACGAAACGAGCTATGGCAAAATGTTAAGAGACCTTTTTTGTAGAGAATTATGTTTCCTACAATTTATGTTATATGATATTTTTTGATCAGAAGCGTAGTTTTCGAGATATATCGAGATATTTAAAAGTTCCGAAGCCGCACCAACATAATAGAGATCCAGAAACACCGTGGCCCCTTTCTTTGAGATAACTCTGCACTAGTGCGAGCCGCAAATGCCACTTCCAGCTTAGCTGTGCAGAAGAAGAACAACAAGAAGAAGAAATATCTCGAAATATGTCCGTCAGGCCCCTTCCCTCGAGATAAATCTGCAAATATCTCGGAAACGAAGCGAGCTATGGCAAAATGTTAAGAGACCTTTGTTGTAGAGAATTAAGTTTCCTACTTTTTATGTTCTATGATATTTTTTGATCAGATGCGTTGTTCTCGAGATATATCAAGATATTTAAAAGTTGCGAAGCCGCACCAACATAATAGAGATACAGAAACACCGTGGCCCCTTTCTTTGAGATAACTCTGCACTATTGCGAGCTGCAAATGCCACTTCCAGCTTAGATGTGCAGAAGAAGAACAACAAGAAGAAGAAATATCTCGAAATATGTCCGTCAGGCCCCATCCCTTGAGATAAATCTGCAAATATCTCGGAAACGAAGCGAGCTATGGCAAAATGTTAAGAGACCTTTCTTGTAGAGAATTAAGTTTCCTACTTTTTATGTTCTATGATATTTTTTGATCAGATGCGTAGTTCTCGAGATATATCAAGATATTTAAAAGTTCCGAAGCCGCACCAACATAATAGAGATACAGAAACACCGTGGACCCTTTCTTTGAGATAACTCTGCATTATTGCGAGCTGCAAATGCCACTTCCAGCTTAGCTGTGCAGAAGAAGAACAACAAGAAGAAGAAATATCTCGAAATATGTCCGTCAGGCCCCTTCCCTTGAGATAAATCTGCAAATATCTCCGAAACGAAGCGAGCTATGGCAAAATGTTAAGAGACCTTATTTGTAGAGAATTAAGTTTCCTACTTTTTATGTTCTATGATATTTTTTGATCAGATGCGTAGTTCTCGAGATATATCAAGATATTTAAAAGTTCCGAAGCCGCACCAACATAATAGAGATACAGAAACACCGTGGCCCCTTTCTTTGAGATAACTCTGCACTATTGCGAGCTGGAAATGCCACTTCCAGCTTAGCTGTGCAGAAGAAGAACAACAAGAAGAAGAAATATCTCGAAATATGTCCGTCAGGCCCCTTCCCTTGAGATATATCTGCAAAT
Source organism: Osmia lignaria lignaria (assembly GCF_051020975.1). NCBI lineage: Eukaryota > Metazoa > Arthropoda > Insecta > Hymenoptera > Megachilidae > Osmia > Osmia lignaria. The sequence goes on along the minus strand of NW_027478162.1, from coordinate 24,807,058 downwards.
ATCTCGGAAACGAAACGAGCTATGGCAAAATGTTAAGAGACCTTTTTTGTAGAGAATTATGTTTCCTACAATTTATGTTATATGATATTTTTTGATCAGAAGCGTAGTTTTCGAGATATATCGAGATATTTAAAAGTTCCGAAGCCGCACCAACATAATAGAGATCCAGAAACACCGTGGCCCCTTTCTTTGAGATAACTCTGCACTAGTGCGAGCCGCAAATGCCACTTCCAGCTTAGCTGTGCAGAAGAAGAACAACAAGAAGAAGAAATATCTCGAAATATGTCCGTCAGGCCCCTTCCCTCGAGATAAATCTGCAAATATCTCGGAAACGAAGCGAGCTATGGCAAAATGTTAAGAGACCTTTGTTGTAGAGAATTAAGTTTCCTACTTTTTATGTTCTATGATATTTTTTGATCAGATGCGTTGTTCTCGAGATATATCAAGATATTTAAAAGTTCCGAAGCCGCACCAACATAATAGAGATACAGAAACACCGTGGCCCCTTTCTTTGAGATAACTCTGCACTAGTGCGAGCCGCAAATGTCACTTCCAGCTTAGCTGTGCAGAAGAAGAACAACAAGAAGAAGAAATATCTCGAAATATGTCCGTCAGGCCCCTTCCCTCGAGATAAATCTGCAAATATCTCGGAAACGAAGCGAGCTAAGGCAAAATGTTAAGAGACCTTTGCTGTAGAGAATTAAGTTTTCTACTTTTTATGTTCTATGATATTTTTTGATCAGATGCGTTGTTCTCGAGATATATCAAGATATTTAAAAGTTCCGAAGCCGCACCAACATAATAGAGGTACAGAAACACCGTGGCCGCTTTCTTTGAGATAACTCTGCACTATTGCGAGCTGCAAATGCCACTTCCAGCTTAGATGTGCAGAAGAAGAACAACAAGAAGAAGAAATATCTCGAAATATGTCCGTCAGGCCCCTTCCCTTGAGATATATCTGCAAATATCTCGGAAACCAAACGAGCTATGGCAAAATGTTAAGAGACCTTTTTTGTAGCGAATTATGTTTCCTACAATTTATGTTCTATGATATTTTTTGATCAGAAGCGTAGTTTTCGAGATATATCGAGATATTTAAAAGTTCCGAAGCCGCACCAACATAATAGAGATCCAGAAACACCGTGGCCCCTTTCTTTGAGATAACTCTGCACTAGTGCGAGCCGCAAATGTCACTTCCAGCTTAGCTGTGCAGAAGAAGAACAACAAGAAGAAGAAATATCTCGAAATATGTCCGTCAGGCCCCTTCCCTCGAGATAAATCTACAAATATCTCGGAAGCGAAGCGAGCTATGGCAAAATCTTAAGAAACCTTTGTTGTAGAGAATTAAGTTTCCTACTTTTTATGTTCTATGATATTTTTTGATCAGATGCGTTGTTCTCGAGATATATCAAGATATTTAAAAGTTCGGAAGCCGCACCAACATAATAGAGATACAGAAACACCGTGGCCCCTTTCTTTGAGATAACTCTGCACTATTGCGAGCTGCAAATGCCACTTCCAGCTTAGCTGTGCAGAAGAAGAACTACAAGAAGAAGAAATATCACGAAATATGTCCGTTAGGCCCCTTCCCTTGAGATAAATCTGCAAATATCTCGGAAACGAAGCGAGCTATGGCAAAATGTAAAGAGACCTTATTTGTAGAGAATTAAGTTTCCTACTTTTTATGTTCTATGATATTTTTTGATCAGATGCGTAGTTCTCGAGATATATCAAGATATTTAAAAGTTCCGAAGCCGCACCAACATAATAGAGATACAGAAACACCGTGGCCCCTTTCTTTGAGATAACTCTGCACTATTGCGAGCTGGAAATGCCACTTCCAGTTTAGCTGTGCAGAAGAAGAACAACAAGAAGAAGAAATATCTCGAAATATGTCCGTCAGGCCCCTTCCCTTGAGATAAATCAGCAAATATCTCGGAAACGAAGCGCGCTATGGCAAAATGTTAAGAGACCTTTGTTGTAGAGAATTAAGTTTCCTACTTTTTATGTTCTATGATATTTTTTGATCAGATGCGTTGTTCTCGAGATATATCAAGATATTTAAAAGTTCCGAAGCCGCACCAACATAATAGAGATACAGAAACACCGTGGCCCCTTTCTTTGAGATAACTCTGCACTATTGCGAGCTGCAAATGCCACTTCCAGCTTAGCTGTGCAGAAGAAGAACAACAAGAAGAAGAAATATCACGAAATATGTCCGTCAGGCCCCTACCCTTGAGATATATCTGCAAATATCTCGGAAACGAAGCGAGCTATGGCAAAATGTTAAGAGACCTTTTTTGTAGAGAATTATGTTTCCTACAATTTATGTTCTATGATATTTTTTGATCAGAAGCGTAGTTTTCGAGATATATCGAGATATTTAAAAGTTCCGAAGCCGCACCAACATAATAGAGATACAGAAACACCGTGGCCCCTTTCTTTGAGATAACTCTGCACTAGTGCGAGCCGCAAATGCCACTTCCAGCTTAGCTGTGCAGAAGAAGGACAACAAGAAGAAGAAATATCTCGAAATATGTCCGTCAGGCCCCTTCCCTTGAGATAAATCTGCAAATATCTCGGAATCGAAGCGAGCTATGGCAAAATGTTAAGAGACCTTTTTGGTAGAGAATTATGTTTCCTACAATTTATGTTCTATGATATTTTTTGATCAGAAGCGTAGTTTTCGAGATATATCGAGATATTTAAAGGTTCCGAAGCCGCACCAACGTAATAGAGATACAGAAACACCGTGGCCCCTTTCTTTGAGATAACTCTGCACTATTGCGAGCTGCAAATGCCACTTCCAGCTTAGCTGTGCAGAGGAAGAACAACAAGAACAAGAAGTATCTCGAAATATGTCCGTCAGGCCCGTTCCTTTGAGCTGAATCTGCAAATATCTCGGAAACGAAGCGAGCTATGGCAAAATGTTAAGAGACGTTTTTTGTAGCGAATTATGTTTCCTACAATTTATGTTCTATGATATTTTTTGATCAGTAGCGTAGTTATCGAGATATATCGAGATATTTAAAAGTTCCGAAGCCGCACCAACATAATAGAGATACAGAAACACCGTGGCTCCTTTCTTTGAGATAACTCTGCACTAGTGCGAGCCGCAAATGCCACTTCCAGCTTAGCTGTGCAGAAGAAGAACAACAAGAAGAAGAAATATCTCGAAATATGTCCGTCAGGCCCCTTCCCTTGAGATAAATCTGCAAATATCTCGGAAACGAAGCGAGCTATGGCAAAATGTTAAGAGACCTTTTTTGTAGAGAATTAAGTTTCCTACTTTTTATGTTCTATGATATTTTTCGATCAGAGGCGTAGTTCTCGAGATATATCAAGATATTTAAAAGTTCCGAAGCCGCACCAACATAATAGAGATACAGAAACACCGTGGCCCCTTTCGTTGAGATAACTCTGCACGATTGCGAGCTGGAAATGCCACTTCCAGTTTAGCTGTGCAGAAGAAGAACAACAAGAAGAAGAAATATCTCGAAATATGTCCATCAGGACCCTTCCCTTGAGATAAATCTGCAAATATCTCGGAAACGAAGCGAGCTATGGCAAAATGTTAAGAGACCTTTTTTGTAGAGAATTAAGTTTCCTACTTTTTATGTTCTATGATATTTTTTGATCAGATGCGTAGTTCTCGAGATATATCAAGATATTTAAAAGTTCCGAAGCCGCACCAACATAATAGAGATACAGAAACACCGTGGCCCCTTTCTTTGAGATAACTCTGCACTATTGCGAGCTGCAAATGCCACTTCCAGCTTAGCTGTGCAGAAGAAGAACAACAAGAAGAAGAAATATCTCGAAATATGTCCGTCAGGCCCCTTCCCTTGAGATAAATCTGCAAATATCTCGGAAACGAAGAGAGCTATGGCAAAATGTTAAGAGACCTTTTTTGTAGAGAATTAAGTTTCCTACTTTTCATGTTCTACGATATTTTTTGATCAGATGCGTAGTTCTCGAGATATATCAAGATATTTAAAAGTTCCGAAGCAGCACCAACATAATAGAGATACAGAAACACCGTGGCCCCTTTCTTTGAGATAAGTCTGCACTATTGCGAGCTGTAAATGCCACTTCCAGCTTAGCTGTGCAGAAGAAGAACAACAAGAAGAAGCAATATCTCGAAATATGTCCGTCAGGCCAGTTCCTTTGAGCTGAATCTGCAAATATCTCGGAAACGAAGCGAGCTATGGCAAAATGTTAAGAGACGTTTTTTGTAGAGAATTATGTTTCCTACAATTTATGTTCTATGATATTTTTTGATCAGAAGCGTAGTTTTCGAGATATATCGAGATATTTAAAAGTTCCGAAGCCGCACCAACATAATAGGGATACAGAAACACCGTGGCCCCTTTCTTTGAGATAACTCTGCACTAGTGCGAGCCGCAAATGCCACTTCCAGCTTAGCTGTGCAGAAGAAGAACAACAAAAAGAAGAAATATCTCGAAATATGTCCGTCAGGCGCCTTCCCTTGAGATGAATCTGCAAATATCTCGGAAACGAAGCGAGCTATGGCAAAATGTTAAGAGACCTTTTTTGTAGAAAATTAGGTTTCCTACTTTTTATGTTCTATGATATTTTTTGATCAGATGCGTAGTTCTCGAGATATATCAAGATATTTAAAAGTTCCGAAGCCGCACCAACATAATAGAGATACAGAAACACCGTGGCCCCTTTCTTTGAGATAACTCTGCACTATTGCGAGCTGTAAATGCCACTTCCAGCTTAGCTGTGCAGAAGAAGAACAACAAGAAGAAGAAATATCTCGAAATATGTCCGTCAGGCCAGTTCCTTTGAGCTGAATCTGCAAATATCTCGGAAACGAAGCGAGCTATGGCAAAATGTTAAGAGACGTTTTTTGTAGAGAATTATGTTTCCTACAATTTATGTTCTATGATATTTTTTTATCAGAAGCGTAGTTTTCGAGATATATCGAGATATTTAAAAGTTCCGAAGCCGCACCAACATAATAGGGATACAGAAACACCGTGGCCCCTTTCTTTGAGATAACTCTGCACTAGTGCGAGCCGCAAATGCCACTTCCAGCTTAGCTGTGCAGAAGAAGAACAACAAGAAGAATAAATATCTCGAAATATGTCCGTCAGGCCCCTGCCCTTGAGATATATCTGCAAATATCTCGGAAACGAAGCGAGCTATGGCAAAATGTTAAGAGACCTTTTTTGTAGAGAATTATGTTTCCTACAATTTATGTTCTATGATATTTTTTGATCAGATGCGTAGTTCTCGAGATATATCAAGATATTTAAAAGTTCCGAAACCGCACCAGCATAACAGAGATACAGAAACACCGTGGCCCCTTTCTTTGAGATAACTCTGCACTAGTGCGAGCCGCAAATGCCGCTTCCAGCTTAGCTGTGCAGAAGAAGAACAACAAGAAGAAGAAATATCTCGAAATATGTCCGTCAGGCCCCTTCCCTTGAGATAAATCTGCAAATATCTCGGAAACGAAGCGAGCTATGGCAAAATGTTAAGAGACCTTTTTTGTAGAGAATTAAGTTTCCTACTTTTTATGTTCTATGATATTTTTTGATCAGATGCGTATTTCTCGAGATATATCAAGATATTTAAAAGTTCCGAAGCCGCACCAACATAAGAGAGATACAGAAACACCGTGGCCCCTTTCTTTGAGATAACTCTGCACTATTGCGAGCTGCAAATGCCACTTCCAGTTTAGCTGTGCAGAAGACGAACAACAAGAAGAAGAAATACCTCGAAATATGTCCGTCAGGACCCTTCCCTTGAGATAAATCTGCAAATATCTCGGAAACGAAGAGAGCTATGGCAAAATGTTAAGAGACCTTTTTTGTAGAGAATTAAGTTTCCTACTTTTTATGTTCTATGATATTTTTTGATCAGATGCGCAGTTCTCGAGATATATCAAGATATTTAAAAGTTCCGAAGCCGCACCAACATAATAGAGATACAGAAACACCGTGGCCCCTTTCTTTGAGATAACTTTCCACTATTGCGAGCTGTAAATGCCACTTCCAGCTGAGCTGTGCAGAAGAAGAACAACAAGAAGAAGAAATATCTCGAAATATGTCCGTCAGGCCCCTTCCCTTGAGATAAATCTGCAACTATCTCGGAAACGAAGCGAGCTATGGCAAAATGTTAAGAGACCTTTTTTGTAGAGAATTATGTTTTCTACAAGCTATGTTCTATGGTATTTTTTGATCAGAAACGTAGTTTTCGAGATATATCGAGATATTTAAAAGTTCCGAAGCCGCACCAACATAATAGAGATACAGAAACACGTGGCCCCTTTCTTTGAGATAACTTTCCACTATTGCGAGCTGTAAATGCCACTTCCAGCTGAGCTGTGCAGAAGAAGAACAACAAGAAGAAGAAATATCTCGAAATATGTCCGTCAGGCCCCTTCCCTTGAGATAAATCTGCAACTATCTCGGAAACGAAGCGAGCTATGGCAAAATGTTAAGAGACCTTTTTTGTAGGGAATTATGTTTCCTACAAGTTATGTTCTATGATATTTTTTGATCAGAAGCGTAGTTTTCGAGATATATCAAGATATTTAAAAGTTCCGAAGCCGCACCAACATAATAGAGATACAGAAACACCGTGGCCCCTTTCTTTGAGATAACTCTGCACTATTGCGAGCTGCAAATGCCACTTCCAGCTTAGCTGTGCAGAAGAAGAACAACAAGAAGAAGAAATATCTCGAAATATGTCCGTTAGGCCCCTTCCCTTGAGATAAATCTGCAAATATCTCGGAAACGAAGCGAGCTATGGCAAAATGTTAAGAGACCTTTTTTGTAGAGAATTAAGTTTCCTACTTTTTATGTTCTATGATATTTTTTGATCAGATGCGTAGTTCTCGAGATATATCAAGATATTTAAAAGTTCCGAAGCCGCACCAACATAATAGAGATACAGAAACACCGTGGCCCCTTTCTTTGAGATAACTCTGCACGATTGCGAGCTGGAAATGCCACTTCCAGTTTAGCTGTGCAGAAGAAGAACAACAAGAAGAAGAAATATCTCGAAATATGTCCATCAGGACCCTTCCCTTGAGATAAATCTGCAAATATCTCGGAAACGAAGCGAGCTATGGCAAAATGTTAAGAGACCTTTTTTGTAGAGAATTATGTTTCCTACAATTTATGTTCTATGATATTTTTTGCTCAGAAGCGTAGTTTTCGAGATATATCGAGATATTTAAAAGTTGCGAAGCCGCACCAACATAATAGAGATACAGAAACACCGTGGCCCCTTTCTTTGGGATAACTCTGCACTATTGCGAGCTGGAAATGCCACTTCCAGTTTAGCTGTGCAGAAGAAGAACAACAAGAAGAAGAAATATCTCGAAATATGTCCGTCAGGACCCTTCCCTTGAGATAAATCTGCAAATATCTCGGAAACGAAGAGAGCTATGGCAAAATGTTAAGAGACCTTTTTTGTAGAGAATTAAGTTTCCTACTTTTTATGTTCTATGATATTTTTTGATCAGATGCGCAGTTCTCGAGATATATCAAGATATTTAAAAGTTCCGAAGCCGCACCAACATAATAGAGATACAGAAACACCGTGGCCCCTTTCTTTGAGATAACTCTGCACTATTGCGAGCTGCAAATGCCACTTCCAGCTTAGCTGTGCAGAAGAAGAACAACAAGAAGAAGAAATATCTCGAAATATGTCCGTTAGGCCCCTTTCGTTGAGATAAATCTGCAAATATCTCGGAAACGAAGCGAGCTATGGCAAAATGTTAAGAGACCTTTTTTGTAGAGAATTAAGTTTCCTACTTTTTATGTTCTATGATATTTTTCGATCAGATGCGCAGTTCTCGAGATATATCAAGATATTTAAAAGTTCCGAAGCCGCACCTACATAATAGAGATACAGAAACACCGTGGCCCCTTTCTTTGAGATAACTCTGCACTATTGCGAGCTGCAAATGCCACTTCCAGCTTAGCTGTGCAGAGGAAGAACAACAAGAAGAAGAAATATCTCGAAATATGTCCGTCAGGCCACTTCCCTTGAGATAAATCTGCAAATATCTCGGAAACGAAGCGAGCTATGGCAAAATGTTAAGAGACCTTTTTTGTAGAGAATTAAGTTTCCTACTTTTTATGTTGTATGATATTTTTTGATCAGATGCGTAGTTCTCGAGATATATCAAGATATTTAAAAGTTCCGAAGCCGCACCAACATAATAGAGATACAGAAACACCGTGGCCCCTTTCTTTGAGATAACTCTGCACTATGGCGAGCTGCAAATGCCACTTCCAGCTTAGCTGTGCAGAGGAAGAACAACAAGAAGAAGAAATATCTCGAAATATGTCCGTCAGGCCCCTTCCCTTGAGATAAATCTGCAAATATCTCGGAAACGAAGCGAGCTATGGCAAAATGTTTAGAGACCTTTTTTGTAGGGAATTAAGTTTCCTACTTTTTATGTTCTATGATATTTTTTGATCAGATGCGCAGTTCTCGAGATATATCAAGATATTTAAAAGTTCCGAAGCCGCAGCAACATAATAGAGATACAGAAACACCGTGGCCCCTTTCTTTGAGATAACTCTGGACTATTGCGAGCTGTAAATGCCACTTCCAGCTGAGCTGTGCAGAAGAAGAACAACAAGAAGAAGAAATATCTAGAAATATGTCCGTCAGGCCCCTTCCCTTGAGATAAATCTGCAACTATCTCGGAAACGAAGCGAGCTATGGCAAAATGTTAAGAGACCTTTTTTGTAGAGAATTATGTTTCCTACAAGCTATGTTCTATGGTATTTTTTGATCAGAAGCGTAGTTTTCGAGATATATCGAGATATTTAAAAGTTCCGAAGCCGCACCAACATAATAGAGATACAGAAACACGTGGCCCCTTTCTTTGAGATAACTCTGCACTATTGCGAGCTGCAAATGCCACTTCCAGCTTAGCTGTGCAGAAGAAGAACAACAAGAAGAAGAAATATCTCGAAATATGTCCGTCAGGCCCCTTCCCTTGAGATAAATCTGCAAATATCTCGGAAACGAAGCGAGCTATGGCAAAATGTTGAGAGACCTTATTTGTAGAGAATTAAGTTTCCTACTTTTTATGTTCTATGATATTTTTTGATCAGATGCGTGGTTCTCGAGATATATCGAGATATTTAAAAGTTCCGAAGCCGCACCAACATAATACAGATACAGAAACACCGTGGCCCCTTTCTTTGAGATAACTCTGCACTATTGCGAGCTGCAAATGCCACTTCCAGCTTAGCTGTGCAGAAGAAGAACAACAAGAAGAAGAAATATCTCGAAATATGTCCGTCAGGCCCCTTCCCTTGAGATAAATCTGCAACTATCTCGGAAACGAAGCGAGCTATGGCAAAATGTTAAGAGACCTTTTTTGTAGAGAATTATGTTTCCTACAAGTTATGTTCTATGATATTTTTTGATCAGAATCGTAGTTTTCGAGATATATCAAGATATTTAAAAGTTCCGAAGCCGCACCAACATAATAGAGATACAGAAACACCGTGGCCCCTTTCTTTGAGATAACTCTGCACTATTGCGAGCTGCAAATGCCACTTCCAGCTTAGCTGTGCAGAAGAAGAACAACAAGAAGAAGAAATATCTCGAAATATGTCCGTTAGGCCCCTTCCCTTGAGATAAATCTGCAAATATCTCGGAAACGAAGCGAGCTATGGCAAAATGTTAAGAGACCTTTTTTGTAGAGAATTAAGTTTCCTACTTTTTATGTTCTATGATATTTTTTGATCTGATGCGTAGTTCTCGAGATATATCAAGATATTTAAAAGTTCCGAAGCCGCACCAACATAATAGAGATACAGAAACACCGTGGCCCCTTTCTTTGAGATAACTCTGCACGATTGCGAGCTGGAAATGCCACTTCCAGTTTAGCTGTGCAGAAGAAGAACAACAAGAAGAAGAAATATCTCGAAATATGTCCATCAGGACCCTTCCCTTGAGATAAATCTGCAAATATCTCGGAAACGAAGCGAGCTATGGCAAAATGTTAAGAGACCTTTTTTGTAGAGAATTATGTTTCCTACAATTTATGTTCTATGATATTTTTTGATCAGAAGCGTAGTTTTCGAGATATATCGAGATATTTAAAAGTTGCGAAGCCGCACCAACATAATAGAGATACAGAAACACCGTGGCCCCTTTCTTTGAGATAACTCTGCACTATTGCGAGCTGCAAATGCCACTTCCAGCTTAGCTGTGCAGAGGAAGAACAACAAGAAGAAGAAATATCTCGAAATATGTCCGTCAGGCCACTTCTCTTGAGATAAATCCGCAAATATCTCGGAAACGAAGCCAGCTATGGCAAAATGTTAAGAGACCTTTTTTGTAGAGAATTAAGTTTCCTACTTTTTGTGTTGTATGATATTTTTTGATCAGATGCGTAGTTCTCGAGATATATCAAGATATTTAAAAGTTCCGAAGCCGCACCAACATAATAGAGATACAGAAACACCGTGGCCCCTTTCTTTGAGATAACTCTGCACTATGGCGAGCTGCAAATGCCACTTCCAGCTTAGCTGTGCAGAGGAAGAACAACAAGAAGAATAAATATCTCGAAATATGTCCGTCAGGCCCCTTCCCTTGAGATAAATCTGCAAATATCTCGGAAACGAAGCGAGCTATGGCAAAATGTTAAGAGACCTTTTTTGTAGGGAATTAAGTTTGCTACTTTTTATGTTCTATGATATTTTTTGATCAGATGCGCAGTTCTCGAGATATATCAAGATATTTAAAAGTTCCGAAGCCGCAGCAACATAATAGAGATACAGAAACACCGTGGCCCCTTTCTTTGAGATAACTCTGGACTATTGCGAGCTGCAAATGCCACTTCCAGCTCAGCTGTGCAGAAGAAGAACAACAAGAAGAAGAAATATCTCGAAATATGTCCGTCAGGCCCCTTCCCTTGAGATAAATCTGCAAATATCTCGGAAACGAAGCGAGCTATTGCAAAATGTTAAGAGACCTTATTTGTAGAGAATTAAGTTTCCTACTTTTTATGTTCTGTGATATTTTTTGATCAGATGCGTAGTTCTCGAGATATATCGAGATATTTAAAAGTTCCGAAGCCGCACCAACATAATAGAGATACAGAAACACCGTGGCCCCTTTCTTTGAGATAACTCTGCACTATTGCGAGCTGCAAATGCCACTTCCAGCTTAGCTGTGCAGAAGAAGAACAACAAGAAGAAGAAATATCTCGAAATATGTCCGTCAGGCCCCTTCCCTTGAGATAAATCTGCAACTATCTCGGAAACGAAGCGAGCTATGGCAAAATGTTAAGAGACCTTTTTTGTAGAGAATTATGTTTCCTACAAGCTATGTTCTATGGTATTTTTTGATCAGAAGCGTAGTTTTCGAGATATATCGAGATATTTAAAAGTTCCGAAGCCGCACCAACATAATAGAGATGAAGAAACACGTGGCCCCTCTCTTTGAGATAACTCTGCACTATTGCGAGCTGCAAATGCCACTTCCAGCTTAGCTGTGCAGAAGAAGAACAACAAGAAGAAGAAATATCTCGAAATATGTCCGTCAGGCCCCTTCCCTTGAGATAAATCTGCAAATATCTCGGAAACGAAGCGAGCTATGGCAAAATGTTAAGAGCCCTTATTTGTAGAGAATTACGTTTCCTACTTTTTATGTTCTATGATATTTTTTGATCAGATGCGTGGTTCTCGAGATATATCGAGATATTTAAAAGTTCCGAAGCCGCACCAACATAATAGAGATACAGAAACATCGTGGCCCCTTTCTTTGAGATAACTCTGCACTATTGCGTGCTGCAAATGCCACTTCCAGCTTAGCTGTGCAGAAGAAGAACAACAAGAAGAAGAAATATCTCGAAATATGTCCGTCAGGCCCCTTCCCTTGAGATAAATCTGCAACTATCTCGGAAACGAAGCGAGCTATGGCAAAATGTTAAGAGACCTTTTTTGTAGAGAAGTATGTTTCCTACAATTTATGTTCTATGATATTTTTTGATCAGAAGCGTAGTTTTCGAGATATATCAAGATATTTAAAAGTTCCGAAGCCGCACCAACATAATAGAGATACAGAAACACCGTGGCCCCTTTCTTTGGGATAACTCTGCACTATTGCGAGCTGGAAATGCCACTTCCAGTTTAGCTGTGCAGAACAAGAACAACAAGAAGAAGAAATATCTCGAAATATGTCCGTCAGGACCCTTCCCTTGGGATAAATCTGCAAATATCTCGGAAACGAAGCGAGCTATGGCAAAACGTTAAGAGACCTTTTTTGTAGAGAATTATGTTTCCTACTTTTTATGTTCTATGATATTTTTTGATCAGATGCGTATTTCTCGAGATATATCAAGATATTTAAAAGCTTCGAAGCTGCACCAACATAATAGAGATACAGAAACACCGTGGCCCCTTTCTTTGGGATAACTCTGCACTATTGCGAGCTGGAAATGCCACTTCCAGTTTAGCTGTGCAGAAGAAGAACAACAAGAAGAAGAAATATCTCGAAATATGTCCGCCAGGACCCTTCCCTTGAGATAAATCTGCAAATATCTCGGAAACGAAGCGAGCTACGGCAAAACGTTAAGAGACCTTTTTTGTAGAGAATTATGTTTCCTACAATTTATGTTCTATGATATTTTTTGATCAGATGCGTAGTTCTCGAGATATATCAAGATATTTAAAAGTTCCGAAGCCGCACCAACATAATAGAGATACAGAAACACTGTGGCCCCTTTCTTTGAGATAACTCTGCACTATTGCGAGCTGCAAATGCCACTTCCAGCTTAGCTGTGCAGAGGAAGAACAACAAGAAGAAGAAATATCTCGAAATATGTCCGTCAGGCCCCTTCCCTTGAGATAAATCTGCAAATATCTTGGAAACGAAGCGAGCTATGGCAAAATGTTAAGAGACCTTTTTTGTAGAGAATTAAGTTTCCTACTTTTTATGTTCTATGATATTTTTTGATCAGATGCGCAGTTCTCGAGATATATCAAGATATTTAAAAGTTCCGAAGCCGCACCAACATAATAGAGATACAGAAACACCGTGGCCCCTTTCTTTGAGATAACTCTGCACTATTGCGAGCTGCAAATGCCACTTCCAGCTTAGCTGTGCAGAAGAAGAACAACAAGAAGAAGAAATATCTCGAAATATGTCCGTCAGGCCCCTTCCCTTGAGATAAATCTGCAAATATCTCGGAAACGAAGCGAGCTATGGCAAAATGTTAAGAGACCTTATTTGTAGAGAATTAAGTTTCCTACTTTTTATGTTCTATGATATTTTTTGATCAGATGCGTAGTTCTCGAGATATATCAAGATATTTAAAAGTTCCGAAGCCGCACCAACATAATAGAGATAGAGAAACACCGTGGCCCCTTTCTTTGAGATAACTCTGCACTATTGCGAGCTGCAAATGCCACTTCCAGCTTAGCTGTGCAGAAGAAGAACAACAAGAAGAAGAAATATCTCGAAATATGTCCGTCAGGCCCCTTCCCTTGAGATAAATCTGCAAATATCTCGGAAACGAAGCGAGCTATGGCAAAATGTTAAGAGACCTTTTTTGTAGAGAATTAAGTTTCCTACTTTTTATGTTCTATGATATTTTTTGATCAGATGCGTAGTTCTCGAGATATATCAAGATATTTAAAAGTTCCGAAGCCGCACCAACATAATAGAGATACAGAAACACCGTGGCCCCTTTCTTTGAGATAACTCTGGACTATTGCGAGCTGCAAATGCCACTTCCAGCTCAGCTGTGCAGAAGAAGAACAACAAGAAGAAGAAATATCTCGAAATATGTCCGTCAGGCCCCTTCCCTTGAGATAAATCTGCAAATATCTCGGAAACGAAGAGAGCTATGGCAAAATGTTAAGAGACCTTTTTTGTAGAGAATTAAGTTTCCTACTTATTATGTTCTATGATATTTTTTGATCACATGCGCAGTTCTCGAGATATATCAAGATATTTAAAAGTTCCGAAGCCGCACCAACATAATAGAGATACAGAAACACCGTGGCCCCTTTCTTTGAGATAACTTTCCACTATTGCGAGCTGTAAATGCCACTTCCAGCTGACCTGTGCAGAAGAAGAACAACAAGAAGAAGAAATATCTCGAAATATGTCCGTCAGGCCCCTTCCCTTGAGATATATCTGCAAATATCTCGGAAACGAAGCGAGCTATGGCAAAATGTTAAGAGACCTTTTTTGTAGAGAATTATGTTTCCTACAATTTATGTTCTATGATATTTTTTGATCAGATGCGTAGTTCTCGAGATATATCAAGATATTTAAAAGCTTCGAAGCTGCACCAACATAATAGAGGTACAGAAACACCGTGGCCCCTTTCTTTGAGATAACTCTGCACTATTGCGAGCTGCAAATGCCACTTCCAGCTTAGCTGTGCAGAAGAAGAACAACAAGAAGAAGAAATATTTCGAAATATGTCCGTCAGGCCCCTTCCCTTGAGATAAATCTGCAAATATCTCGGAAACGAAGCGAGCTATGGCAAAATGTTAAGAGACCTTATTTGTAGAGAATTAAGTTTTCTACTTTTTATGTTCTATGATATTTTTTGATCAGATGCGTAGTTCTCGAGATATATCAAGATATTTAAAAGCTTCGAAGCTGCACCAACATAATAGAGATACAGAAACACCGTGGCCCCTTTCTTTGAGATAACTCTGCACGATTGCGAGCTGGAAATGCCACGTCCAGTTTAGCTGTGCAGAAGAAGAACAACAAGAAGAAGAAATATCTCGAAATATGTCCATCAGGACCCTTCCCTTGAGATAAATCTGCAAATATCTCGGAAACGAAGCGAGCTATGGCAAAATGTTAAGAGACCTTTTTTGTAGAGAATTATGTTTCCTACAATTTATGTTCTATGATATTTTTTGATCAGAAGCGTAGTTTTCGAGATATATCGAGATATTTAAAAGTTGCGAAGCCGCACCAACATAATAGAGATACAGAAACACCGTGGCCCCTTTCTTTGGGATAACTCTGCACTATTGCGAGCTGGAAATGCCACTTCCAGTTTAGCTGTGCAGAAGAAGAACAACAAGAAGAAGAAATATCTCGAAATATGTCCGTCAGGACCCTTCCCTTGAGATAAATCTGCAAATATCTCGGAAACGAAGCGAGCTACGGCAAAACGTTAAGAGACCTTTTTTGTAGAGAATTATGTTTCCTACAATTTATGTTCTATGATATTTTTTGATCAGATGCGTAGTTCTCGAGATATATCAAGATATTTAAAAGTTCCGAAGCCGCGCCAACATAATAGAGATACAGAAACACCGTGGCCCCTTTCTTTGAGATAACTCTGCACTATTGCGAGCTGTAAATGCCACTTCCAGCTTAGCTGTGCAGAGGAAGAACAACAAGAAGAAGAAATATCTCGAAATATGTCCGTCAGGCCCCTTCCCTTGAGATAAATCTGCAAATATCTCGGAAACGAAGCGAGCTATGGCAAAATGTTAAGAGACCTTTTTTGTAGAGAATTAAGTTTCCTACTTTTTATGTTCTATGATATTTTTTGATCAGATGCGCAGTTCTCGAGATATATCAAGATATTTAAAAGTTCCGAAGCCGCAGCAACATAATAGAGATACAGAAACACCGTGGCCACTTTCTTTGAGATAACTCTGCACTATTGCGAGCTGCAAATGCCACTTCCAGCTCAGCTGTGCAGAAGAAGAACAACAAGAAGAAGAAATATCTCGAAATATGTCCGTCAGGCCCCTTCCCTTGAGATAAATCTGCAAATATCTCGGAAACGAAGAGAGCTATGGCAAAATGTTAAGAGACCTTTTTTGTAGAGAATTAAGTTTCCTACTTTTTATGTTCTATGATATTTTTTGATCAGATGCGCAGTTCTCGAGATATATCAAGATATTTAAAAGTTCCGAAGCCGCACCAACATAATAGAGATACAGAAACACCGTGGCCCCTTTCTTTGAGATAACTCTGCACTATTGCGAGCTGCAAATGCCACTTCCAGCTTAGCTGTGCAGAAGAAGAACAACAAGAAGAAGAAATATCTCGAAATATGTCCGTCAGGCCCCTTCCCTTGAGATAAATCTGCAACTATCTCGGAAACGAAGCGAGCTATGGCAAAATGTTAAGAGACCTTTTTTGTAGAGAATTATGTTTCCTACAAGCTATGTTCTATGGTATTTTTTGATCAGAAGCGTAGTTTTCGAGATATATCGAGATATTTAAAAGTTCCGAAGCCGCACCAACATAATAGAGATACAGAAACACGTGGCCCCTTTCTTTGAGATAACTCTGCACTATTGCGATCTGCAAATGCCACTTCCAGCTTAGCTGTGCAGAAGAAGAACAACAAGAAGAAGAAATATCTCGAAATATGTCCGTTAGGCCCCTTCCCTTGAGATAAATCTGCAAATATCTCGGAAACGAAGCGAGCTATGGCAAAATGTTAAGAGACCTTTTTTGTAGAGGATTAAGTTTCCTACTTTTTATGTTGTATGATATTTTTTGATCAGATGCGTAGTTTTCGAGATATATCAAGATATTTAAAAGTTCCGAAGCCGCACCAACATAATAGAGATACAGAAACACCGTGGCCCCTTTCTTTGAGATAACTCTGCACTATTGCGAGCTGCAAATGCCACTTCCAGCTTAGCTGTGCAGAGGAAGAACAACAAGAAGAAGAAATATCTCGAAATATGTCCGTCAGGCCCCTTCCCTTGAGCTAAATCTGCAAATATCTCGGAAACAATGCGAGCTATGGCAAAATAGTAAGAGACCTTTTTTGTAGAGAATTAAGTTTCCTACTTTTTATGTTCTATGATATTTTTTGATCAGATGCGCAGTTCTCGAGATATATCAAGATATTTAAAAGTTCCGAAGCCGCAGCAACATAATAGAGATACAGAAACACCGTGGCCACTTTCTTTGAGATAACTCCGCACTATTGCGAGCTGCAAATGCCACTTCCAGCTCAGCTGTGCAGAAGAAGAACAACAAGAAGAAGAAATATCTCGAAATATGTCCGTCAGGCCCCTTCCCTTGAGATAAATCTGCAAATATCTCGGAAACGAAGAGAGCTATGGCAAAATGTTAAGAGACCTTTTTTGTAGAGAATTATGTTTCCTACAATTTATGTTCTATGATATTTTTTGATCAGAAGCGTAGTTTTCGAGATATATCAAGATATTTAAAAGTTCCGAAGCCGCACCAACATAATAGAGATACAGAAACACCGTGGCCCCTTTCTTTGGGATAACTCTGCACTATTGCGAGCTGGAAATGCCACTTCCAGTTTAGCTGTGCAGAACAAGAACAACAAGAAGAAGAAATATCTCGAAATATGTCCGTCAGGACCCTTCCCTTGAGATAAATCTGCAAATATCTCGGAAACGAAGCGAGCTATGGCAAAACGTTGGGAGACCTTTTTTGTAGAGAATTATGTTTCCTACAATTTATGTTCTATGATATTTTTTGATCAGATGCGTAGTTCTCGAGATATATCAAGATATTTAAAAGCTTCGAAGCTGCACGAACATAATAGAGGTACAGAAACACCGTGGCCCCTTTCTTTGAGATAACTCTGCACTATTGCGAGCTGCAAATGCCACTTCCAGCTTAGCTGTGCAGAAGAAGAACAACAAGAAGAAGAAATATCTCGAAATATGTCCATCAGGACCCTTCCCTTGAGATAAATCTGCAAATATCTCGGAAACGAAGCAAGCTATCGCAAAATGTTAAGAGACCTTTTTTGTAGAGAATTATGTTTCCTACAATTTATGTTCTATGATATTTTTTGATCAGAAGCGTAGTTTTCGAGATATATCAAGATATTTAAAAGTTCCGAAGCCGCACCAACATAATAGAGATACAGAAACACCGTGGCCCCTTTCTTTGGGATAACTCTGCACTATTGCGAGCTGGAAATGCCACTTCCAGTTTAGCTGTGCAGAACAAGAACAACAAGAAGAAGAAATATCTCGAAATATGTCCGTCAGGCCCCTTCCCTTGAGATAAATCTGCAAATATCTCGGAAACGAAGCGAGCTATGGCAAAATGTTAAGAGACCTTATTTGTAGAGAATTAAGTTTCCTACTTTTTATGTTCTATGATGTTTTTTGATCAGATGCGTAGTTCTCGAGATATATCGAGATATTTAAAAGTTCCGAAGCCGCACCAACATAATAGAGATACAGAAACACCGTGGCCCCTTTCTTTGAGATAACTCTGCACTATTGCGAGCTGCAAATGCCACTTCCAGCTTAGCTGTGCAGAAGAAGAACAACAAGAAGAAGAAATATCTCGAAATATGTCCGTCAGGCCCCTTCCCTTGAGATAAATCTGCAACTATCTCGGAAACGAAGCGAGCTATGGCAAAATGTTAAGAGACCTTTTTTGTAGAGAATTATGTTTCCTACAAGCTATGTTCTATGGTATTTTTTGATCAGAAACGTAGTTTTCGAGATATATCGAGATATTTAAAAGTTCCGAAGCCGCACCAACATAATAGAGATACAGAAACACGTGGCCCCTTTCTTTGAGATAACTCTGCACTATTGCGAGCTGCAAATGCCACTTCCAGCTTAGCTGTGCAGAAGAAGAACAACAAGAAGAAGAAATATCTCGAAATATGTCCGTTAGGCCCCTTCCCTTGAGATAAATCTGCAAATATCTCGGAAACGAAGCGAGCTATGGCAAAATGTTAAGAGACCTTTTTTGTAGAGGATTAAGTTTCCTACTTTTTATGTTGTGTGATATTTTTTGATCAGATGCGTAGTTTTCGAGATATATCAAGATATTTAAAAGTTCCGAAGCCGCACCAACATAATAGAGATACAGAAACACCGTGGCCCCTTTCTTTGAGATAACTCTGCACTATTGCGAGCTGCAAATGCCACTTCCAGCTTAGCTGTGCAGAGGAAGAACAACAAGAAGAAGAAATATCTCGAAATATGTCCGTCAGGCCCCTTCCCTTGAGCTAAATCTGCAAATATCTCGGAAACAATGCGAGCTATGGCAAAATAGTAAGAGACCTTTTTTGTAGAGAATTAAGTTTCCTACTTTTTATGTTCTATGATATTTTTTGATCAGATGCGCAGTTCTCGAGATATATCAAGATATTTAAAAGTTCCGAAGCCGCAGCAACATAATAGAGATACAGAAACACCGTGGCCACTTTCTTTGAGATAACTCTGCACTATTGCGAGCTGCAAATGCCACTTCCAGCTCAGCTGTGCAGAAGAAGAACAACAAGAAGAAGAAATATCTCGAAATATGTCCGTCAGGCCCCTTCCCTTGAGATAAATCTGCAAATATCTCGGAAACGAAGAGAGCTATGGCAAAATGTTAAGAAACCTTTTTTGTAGAGAATTAAGTTTCCTACTTTTTATGTTCTATGATATTTTTTGATCAGATGCGCAGTTCTCGAGATATATCAAGATATTTAAAAGTTCCGAAGCCGCACCAACATAATAGAGATACAGAAACACCGTGGCCCCTTTCTTTGAGATAACTTTCCACTATTGCGAGCTGTAAATGCCACTTCCAGCTTAGCTGTGCAGAAGAAGAACAACAAGAAGAAGAAATATCTCGAAATATGTCCGTCAGGCCCCTTCCCTTGAGATATATCTGCAAATATCTCGGAAACGAAGCAAGCTATCGCAAAATGTTAAGAGACCTTTTTTGTAGAGAATTATGTTTCCTACAATTTATGTTCTATGATATTTTTTGATCAGAAGCGTAGTTTTCGAGATATATCAAGATATTTAAAAGTTCCGAAGCCGCACCAACATAATAGAGATACAGAAACACCGTGGCCCCTTTCTTTGGGATAACTCTGCACTATTGCGAGCTGGAAATGCCACTTCCAGTTTAGCTGTGCAGAACAAGAACAACAAGAAGAAGAAATATCTCGAAATATGTCCGTCAGGACCCTTCCCTTGAGATAAATCTGCAAATATCTCGGAAACGAAGCGAGCTATGGCAAAACGTTGAGAGACCTTTTTTGTAGAGAATTATGTTTCCTACAATTTATGTTCTATGATATTTTTTGATCAGATGCGTAGTTCTCGAGATATATCAAGATATTTAAAAGCTTCGAAGCTGCACGAACATAATAGAGGTACAGAAACACCGTGGCCCCTTTCTTTGAGATAACTCTGCACTATTGCGAGCTGCAAATGCCACTTCCAGCTTAGCTGTGCAGAAGAAGAACAACAAGAAGAAGAAATATCTCGAAATATGTCCATCAGGACCCTTCCCTTGAGATAAATCTGCAAATATCTCGGAAACGAAGCGAGCTATGGCAAAATGTTAAGAGACCTCTTTTGTAGAGAATTATGTTTCCTACAATTTATGTTCTATGATATTTTTTGATCAGATGCGTAGATCTCGAGATATATCAAGATATTTAAAAGCTCCGAAGCTGCACCAACATAATAGAGGTACAGAAACACCGTGGCCCCTTTCTTTGAGATAACTCTGCACTATTGCGAGCTGCAAATGCCACTTCCAGCTTAGCTGTGCAGAAGAAGAACAACAAGAATAAGAAATATTTCGAAATATGTCCGTCAGGCCCCATCCCTTGAGATAAATCTGCAAATATCTCGGAAACGAAGCGAGCTACGGCAAAATGTTAAGAGACCTTTTTTGTAGAAAATTAGGTTTCCTACTTTTTATGTTCTATGATATTTTTTGATCAGATGCGTAGTTCTCGAGATATATCAAGATATTTAAAAGTTCCGAAGCCGCACAAATATAATAGAGATACAGAAACACCGTGGCCCCTTTCTTTGCGATAACTCTGCACTATTGCGAGCTGCAAATGCCACTTCCAGCTTAGCTGTGCAGAAGAAGAACAACAAGAAGAAGAAATATCTCGAAATATGTCCGTCAGGCCCCTTCCCTTGAGATAAATCTGCAACTATCTCGGAAACGAAGCGAGCTATGGCAAAATGTTAAGAGACCTCTTTTGTAGAGAATTATGTTTCCTACAATTTATGTTCTATGATATTTTTTGATCAGATGCGTAGTTCTCGAGATATATCAAGATATTTAAAAGCTCCGAAGCTGCACCAACATAATAGAGGTACAGAAACACCGTGGCCCCTTTCTTTGAGATAACTCTGCACTATTGCGAGCTGCAAATGCCACTTCCAGCTTAGCTGTGCAGAAGAAGAACAACAAGAAGAAGAAATATCTCGAAATATGTCCGTCAGGCCCCTTCCCTTGAGATAAATCTGCAAATATCTCGGAAACGAAGCGAGCTATGGCAAAATGTTAAGAGACCTTATTTGTAGAGAATTAAGTTTCCTACTTTTTATGTTTTATGATATTTTTTGATCAGATCCGTAGTTCTCGAGATATATCGAGATATTTAAAAGTTCCGAAGCCGCACCAACATAATAGAGATACAGAAACACCGTGGCCCCTTTCTTTGAGATAACTCTGCACTATTGCGAGCTGCAAGTGCCACTTCCAGCTTAGCTGTGCAGAAGAAGAACAACAAGAAGAAGAAATATCTCGAAATATGTCCGTCAGGCCCCTTCCCTTGAGATAAATCTGCAACTATCTCGGAAACGAAGCGAGCTATGGCAAAATGTTAAGAGACCTCTTTTGTAGAGAATTATGTTTCCTACAATTTATGTTCTATGATATTTTTTGATCAGATGCGTAGTTCTCGAGATATATCAAGATATTTAAAAGCTCCGAAGCTGCACCAACATAATAGAGGTACAGAAACACCGTGGCCCCTTTCTTTGAGATAACTCTGCACTATTGCGAGCTGCAAATGCCACTTCCAGCTTAGCTGTGCAGAAGAAGAACAACAAGAAGAAGAAATATCTCGAAATATGTCCGTCAGGCCCCTTCCCTTGAGATAAATCTGCAAATATCTCGGAAACGAAGCGAGCTATGGCAAAATGTTAAGAGACCTTATTTGTAGAGAATTAAGTTTCCTACTTTTTATGTTTTATGATATTTTTTGATCAGATGCGTAGTTCTCGAGATATATCGAGATATTTAAAAGTTCCGAAGCCGCACCAACATAATAGAGATACAGAAACACCGTGGCCCCTTTCTTTGAGATAACTCTGCACTATTGCGAGCTGCAAGTGCCACTTCCAGCTTAGCTGTGCAGAAGAAGAACAACAAGAAGAAGAAATATCTCGAAATATGTCCGTCAGGCCCCTTCCCTTGAGATAAATATGCAAATATCTCGGAAACGAAGCGAGCTATGGCAAAATGTTAAGAGACCTTGTTTGTAGAGAATTAAGTTTCCTACTTTTTATGTTCTATGATATTTTTTGATCAGATGCGTAGTTCTCGAGATATATCAAGATATTTAAAAGTTCCGAAGCCGCACCAACATAATAGAGATACAGAAACACCGTGGCCCCTTTCTTTGAGATAACTCTGCACTATTGCGAGCTGGAAATGCCACTTCCAGTTTAGCTGTGCAGAAGAAGAACAACAAGAAGAAGAAATATCTCGAAATATGTCCGTCAGGCCCCTTCCCTTGAGATAAATCTGCAAATATCTCGGAAACGAAGCGAGCTATGGCAAAATGTTAAGAGACCTCTTTTGTAGAGAATTATGTTTCCTACAATTTATGTTCTATGATATTTTTTGATCAGATGCGTAGTTCTCGAGATATATCAAGATATTT
This sequence comes from Osmia lignaria lignaria, assembly GCF_051020975.1. NCBI lineage: Eukaryota > Metazoa > Arthropoda > Insecta > Hymenoptera > Megachilidae > Osmia > Osmia lignaria. The sequence goes on along the minus strand of NW_027478162.1, from coordinate 24,784,392 downwards.
AAAAGCTCCGAAGCTGCACCAACATAATAGAGGTACAGAAACACCGTGGCCCCTTTCTTTGAGATAACTCTGCACTATTGCGAGCTGCAAATGCCACTTCCAGCTTAGCTGTGCAGAAGAAGAACAACAAGAATAAGAAATATTTCGAAATATGTCCGTCAGGCCCCTTCCCTTGAGATAAATCTGCAAATATCTCGGAAACGAAGCGAGCTACGGCAAAATGTTAAGAGACCTTTTTTGTAGAGAATTATGTTTCCTACAAGCTATGTTCTATGGTATTTTTTGATCAGAAGCGTAGTTTTCGAGATATATCGAGATATTTAAAAGTTCCGAAGCCGCACCAACATAATGGAGATACAGAAACACGTGGCCCTTTTCTTTGAGATAACTCTGCACTATTGCGAGCTGCAAATGCCACTTCCAGCTTAGCTGTGCAGAAGAAGAACAACAAGAAGAAGAAATATCTCGAAATATGTCCGTCAGGCCCCTTCCCTTGAGATAAATCTGCAAATATCTCGGAAACGAAGCGAGCTATGGCAAAATGTTAAGAGACCTTATTTGTAGAGAATTAAGTTTCCTACTTTTTATGTTTTATGATATTTTTTGATCAGATGCGTAGTTCTCGAGATATATCGAGATATTTAAAAGTTCCGAAGCCGCACCAACATAATAGAGATACAGAAACACCGTGGCCCCTTTCTTTGAGATAACTCTGCACTATTGCGAGCTGCAAGTGCCACTTCCAGCTTAGCTGTGCAGAAGAAGAACAACAAGAAGAAGAAATATCTCGAAATATGTCCGTCAGGCCCCTTCCCTTGAGATAAATATGCAAATATCTCGGAAACGAAGCGAGCTATGGCAAAATGTTAAGAGACCTTGTTTGTAGAGAATTAAGTTTCCTACTTTTTATGTTCTATGATATTTTTTGATCAGATGCGTAGTTCTCGAGATATATCGAGATATTTAAAAGTTCCGAAGCCGCACCAATATAATAGAGATACAGAAACACCGTGGCCCCTTTCTTTGAGATAACTCTGCACTATTGCGAGCTGCAAATGCCACTTCCAGCTTAGCTGTGCAGAAGAAGAACAACAAGAAGAAGAAATATCTCGAAATATGTCCGTCAGGCCCCTTCCCTTGAGATAAATCTGCAACTATCTCGGAAACGAAGCGAGCTATGGCAAAATGTTAAGAGACCTTTTTTGTAGAGAATTATGTTTCCTACAAGCTATGTTCTATGGTATTTTTTGATCAGAAGCGTAGTTTTCGAGATATATCGAGATATTTAAAAGTTCCGAAGCCGCACCAACATAATAGAGATACAGAAACACGTGGCCCTTTTCTTTGAGATAACTCTGCACTATTGCGAGCTGCAAATGCCACTTCCAGCTTAGCTGTGCAGAAGAAGAACAACAAGAAGAAGAAATATCTCGAAATATGTCCGTCAGGCCCCTTCCCTTGAGATAAATCTGCAAATATCTCGGAAACGAAGCGAGCTATGGCAAAATCTTAAGAGACCTTGTTTGTAGAGAATTAAGTTTCCTACTTTTTATGTTGTATGATATTTTTTGATCAGATGCGTAGTTCTCGAGATATATCAAGATATTTAAAAGCTCCGAAGCTGCACCAACATAATAGAGGTACAGAAACACCGTGGCCCCTTTCTTTGAGATAACTCTGCACTATTGCGAGCTGCAAATGCCACTTCCAGCTTAGCTGTGCAGAAGAAGAACAACAAGAATAAGAAATATTTCGAAATATGTCCGTCAGGCCCGTTCCCTTGATATAAATCTGCAAATATCTCGGAAACGAAGCGAGCTACGGCAAAATGTTAAGAGACCTTTTTTGTAGAAAATTAGGTTTCCTACTTTTTATGTTGTATGATATTTTTTGATCAGATGCGTAGTTCTCGAGATATATCAAGATATTTAAAAGTTCCGAAGCCGCACAAACATAATAGAGATACAGAAACACCGTGGCCCCTTTCTTTGCGATAACTCAGCACTATTGCGAGCTGCAAATGCCACTTCCAGCTTAGCTGTGCAGAAGAAGAACAACAAGAAGAAGAAATATCTCGAAATATGTCCGTCAGGCCCCTTCCCTTGAGATAAATCTGCAAATATCTCGGAAACGAAGCGAGCTATGGCAAAATGTTAAGAGACCTTATTTGTAGAGAATTAAGTTTCCTACTTTTTATGTTCTATGATATTTTTTGATCAGATGCGTAGTTCTCGAGATATATCGAGATATTTAAAAGTTCCGAAGCCGCACCAACATAATAGAGATACAGAAACACCGTGGCCCCTTTCTTTGAGATAACTCTGCACTATTGCGAGCTGCAAATGCCACTTCCAGCTTAGCTGTGCAGAAGAAGAACAACAAGAAGAAGAAATATCGCGAAATATGTCCGTCAGGCCCCTTCCCTTGAGATAAATCTGCAACTATCTCGGAAACGAAGCGAGCTATGGCAAAATGTTAAGAGACCTTTTTTGTAGAGAATTATGTTTCCTACAAGCTATGTTCTATGGTATTTTTTGATCAGAAGCGTAGTTTTCGAGATATATCGAGATATTTAAAAGTTCCGAAGCCGCACCAACATAATAGAGATACGGAAACACGTGGCCCCTTTCTTTGAGATAACTCTGCACTATTGCGAGCTGCAAATGCCACTTCCAGCTTAGCTGTGCAGAAGAAGAACAACAAGAAGAAGAAATATCTCGAAATATGTCCGTCAGGCCCCTTCCCTTGAGCTAAATCTGCAAATATCTCGGAAACAATGCGAGCTATGGCAAAATAGTAAGAGATCTTTTTTGTAGGAAATTAAGTTTCCTACTATTTATGTTCTATGATATTTTTTGATCAGATGCGTAGTTCTCGAGATATATCGAGATATTTAAAAGTTCCGAAGCCGCACCACCATAATAGAGATACAGAAACACCGTGGCCCCTTTCTTTGAGATAACTCTGCACTATTGCGAGCTGCAAATGCCACTTCCAGCTTAGCTGTGCAGAGGAAGAACAACAAGAAGAAGAAATATCTCGAAATATGTCCGTCAGGCCCCTTCCCTTGAGATAAATCTGCAAATATCTCGGAAACGAAGCGAGCTATGGCAAAATGTTAAGAGACCTTTTTTGTAGAGAATTAAGTTTCCTACTTTTTATGTTCTATGATATTTTTTGATCAGATGCGTAGTTCTCGAGATATATCAAGATATTTAAAAGTTCCGTAGCCGCACCAACATAATAGAGATACAGAAACACCGTGGCCCCTTTCTTTGAGATAACTCTGCACTATTGCGAGCTGCAAATGCCACTTCCAGCTTAGCTGTGCAGAAGAAGAACAACAAGAAGAAGAAATATCTCGAAATATGTCCGTCAGGCCCCTTCCCTTGAGCTAAATCTGCAAATATCTCGGAAACAATGCGAGCTATGGCAAAATAGTAAGAGATCTTTTTTGTAGGAAATTAAGTTTCCTACTATTTATGTTCTATGATATTTTTTGATCAGATGGGTAGTTCTCGAGATATATCAAGATATTTAAAAGTTCCGAAGCCGCACCAACATAATAGAGATACAGAAACACCGTTGCCCCTTTCTTTGAGATAACTCTGCACTATTGCGAGCTGTAAATGCCACTTCCAGCTTAGCTGTGCAGAAGAAGAACAACAAGAAGAAGAAATATCTCGAAATATGTCCGTCAGGCCCCTTCCCTTGAGATAAATCTGCAAATATCTCGGAAACGAAGCGAGCTATGGCAAAATGTTAAGAGACCTTTTTTGTAGATAATTCAGTTTCCTACTTTTTATGTTCTATGATATTTTTTGATCAGATGCGTAGTTCTCGAGATATATCAAGATATTTAAAAGTTCCGAAGCCGCACCAACATAATAGAGATACAGAAACACCGTGGCCCCTTTCTTTGAGATAACTCTGCACTATTGCGAGCTGGAAATGCCACTTCCAGTTTAGCTGTGCAGAAGAAGAACAACAAGAAGAAGAAATATCTCGAAATATGTCCGTCAGGCCCCTTCCCTTGAGATAAATCTGCAAATATCTCGGAAACGAAGCGAGCTATGGCAAAATGTTAAGAGACCTCTTTTGTAGAGAATTATGTTTCCTACAATTTATGTTCTATGATATTTTTTGATCAGATGCGTAGTTCTCGAGATATATCAAGATATTTAAAAGCTCCGAAGCTGCACCAACATAATAGAGATACAGAAACACCGTGGCCCCTTTCTTTGAGATAACTCTGCACTATTGCGAGCTGCAAATGCCACTTCCAGCTTAGCTGTGCAGAAGAAGAACAACAAGAATAAGAAATATTTCGAAATATGTCCGTCAGGCCCCTTCCCTTGAGATAAATCTGCAAATATCTCGGAAACGAAGCGAGCTACGGCAAAATGTTACGAGACCTTTTTTGTAGAAAATTAGGTTTTCTACTTTTTATGTTCTATGATATTTTTTGATCAGATGCGTAGTTCTCGAGATATATCAAGATATTTAAAAGTTCCGAAGCCGCACAAACATAATAGAGATACAGAAACACCGTGGCCCCTTTCTTTGCGATAACTCTGCACTATTGCGAGCTGCAAATGCCACTTCCAGCTTAACTGTGCAGAAGAAGAACAACAAGAAGAAGAAATATCTCGAAATATGTCCGTCAGGCCCCTTCCCTTGAGATAAATCTGCAAATATCTCGGAAACGAAGCGAGCTATGGCAAAATGTTAAGAGACCTTGTTTGTAGAGAATTAAGTTTCCTACTTTTTATGTTGTATGATATTTTTTGATCAGATGCGTAGTTCTCGAGATATATCAAGATATTTAAAAGCTCCGAAGCTGCACCAACATAATAGAGGTACAGAAACACCGTGGCCCCTTTCTTTGAGATAACTCTGCACTATTGCGAGCTGCAAATGCCACTTCCAGCTTAGCTGTGCAGAAGAAGAACAACAAGAATAAGAAATATTTCGAAATATGTCCGTCAGGCCCGTTCCCTTGAGATAAATCTGCAAATATCTCGGAAACGAAGCGAGCTACGGCAAAATGTTAAGAGACCTTTTTTGTAGAAAATTAGGTTTCCTACTTTTTATGTTGTATGATATTTTTTGATCAGATGCGTAGTTCTCGAGATATATCAAGATATTTAAAAGTTCCGAAGCCGCACAAACATAATAGAGATACAGAAACACCGTGGCCCCTTTCTTTGCGATAACTCAGCACTATTGCGAGCTGCAAATGCCACTTCCAGCTTAGCTGTGCAGAAGAAGAACAACAAGAAGAAGAAATATCTCGAAATATGTCCGTCAGGCCCCTTCCCTTGAGATAAATCTGCAAATATCTCGGAAACGAAGCGAGCTATGGCAAAATGTTAAGAGACCTTATTTGTAGAGAATTAGGTTTCCTACTTTTTATGTTCTATGATATTTTTTGATCAGATGCGTAGTTCTCGAGATATATCGAGATATTTAAAAGTTCCGAAGCCGCACCAACATAATAGAGATACAGAAACACCGTGGCCCCTTTCTTTGAGATAACTCTGCACTATTGCGAGCTGCAAATGCCACTTCCAGCTTAGCTGTGCAGAAGAAGAACAACAAGAAGAAGAAATATCTGGAAATATGTCCGTCAGGCCCCTTCCCTTGAGATAAATCTGCAACTATCTCTGAAACGAAGCGAGCTATGGCAAAACGTTAAGAGACCTTTTTTGTAGAGAATTATGTTTCCTACAAGTTATGTTCTATGATATTTTTTGATCAGAAGCGTAGTTTTCGAGATATATCAAGATATTTAAAAGTTCCGAAGCCGCACCAACATAATAGAGATACAGAAACACCGTGGCCCCTTTCTTTGAGATAACTCTGCACTATTGCGAGCTGCAAATGCCACTTCCAGCTTAGCTGTGCAGAAGAAGAACAACAAGAAGAAGAAATATCTCGAAATATGTCCGTCAGGCCCCTTCCCTTGAGATAAATCTGCAAATATCTCGGAAACGAAGCGAGCTATGGCAAAATGCTAAGAGACCTTTTTTGTAGAGGATTAAGTTTCCTACTTTTTATGTTGTATGATATTTTTTATTCAGATGCGTAGTTTTCGAGATATATCAAGATATTTAAAAGTTCCGAAGCCGCACCAACATAATAGAGATACAGAAACACCGTGGCCCCTTTCTTTGAGATAACTCTGCACTATTGCGAGCTGCAAATGCCACTTCCAGCTTAGCTGTGCAGAAGAAGAACAACAAGAAGAAGAAATATCTCGAAATATGTCCGTCAGGCCCCTTCCCTTGAGCTAAATCTGCAAATATCTCGGAAACAATGCGAGCTATGGCAAAATAGTAAGAGATCTTTTTTGTAGGAAATTAAGTTTCCTACTATTTATGTTCTATGATATTTTTTGATCAGATGCGTAGTTCTCGAGATATATCAAGATATTTAAAAGTTCCGAAGCCGCACCAACATAATAGAGATACAGAAACACCGTGGCCCCTTTCTTTGAGATAACTCTGCACTATTGCGAGCTGTAAATGCCACTTCCAGCTTAGCTGTGCAGAGGAAGAACAACAAGAAGAAGAAATATCTCGAAATATGTCCGTCAGGCCCCTTCCCTTGAGATAAATCTGCAAATATCTCGGAAACGAAGCGAGCTATGGCAAAATGCTAAGAGACCTTTTTTGTAGAGGATTAAGTTTCCTACTTTTTATGTTGTATGATATTTTTTGATCAGATGCGTAGTTTTCGAGATATATCAAGATATTTAAAAGTTCCGAAGCCGCACCAACATAATAGAGATACAGAAACACCGTGGCCCCTTTCTTTGAGATAACTCTGCACTATTGCGAGCTGCAAATGCCACTTCCAGCTTAGCTGTGCAGAAGAAGAACAACAAGAAGAAGAAATATCTCGAAATATGTCCGTCAGGCCCCTTCCCTTGAGCTAAATCTGCAAATATCTCGGAAACAATGCGAGCTATGGCAAAATAGTAAGAGATCTTTTTTGTAGGAAATTAAGTTTCCTACTATTTATGTTCTATGATATTTTTTGATCAGATGCGTAGTTCTCGAGATATATCAAGATATTTAAAAGTTCCGAAGCCGCACCAACATAATAGAGATACAGAAACACCGTGGCCCCTTTCTTTGAGATAACTCTGCACTATTGCGAGCTGTAAATGCCACTTCCAGCTTAGCTGTGCAGAGGAAGAACAACAAGAAGAAGAAATATCTCGATATATGTCCGTCAGGCCCCTTCCCTTGAGATAAATCTGCAAATATCTCGGAAACGAAGCGAGCTATGGCAAAATGTTAAGAGACCTTTTTTGTAGATAATTAAGTTTCCTACTTTTTATGTTCTATGATATTTTTTGATCAGATGCGTAGTTCTCGAGATATATCAAGATATTTAAAAGTTCCGAAGCCGCACCAACATAATAGAGATACAGAAACACCGTGGCCCCTTTCTTTGAGATAACTCTGCACTATTGCGAGCTGGAAATGCCACTTCCAGTTTAGCTGTGCAGAAGAAGAACAACAAGAAGAAGAAATATCTCGAAATATGTCCGTCAGGCCCCTTCCCTTGAGATAAATCTGCAAATATCTCGGAAACGAAGCGAGCTATGGCAAAATGTTAAGAGACCTCTTTTGTAGAGAATTATGTTTCCTACAATTTATGTTCTATGATATTTTTTGATCAGATGCGTAGTTCTCGAGATATATCAAGATATTTAAAAGCTCCGAAGCTGCACCAACATAATAGAGGTACAGAAACACCGTGGCCTCTTTCTTTGAGATAACTCTGCACTATTGCGAGCTGCAAATGCCACTTCCAGCTTAGCTGTGCAGAAGAAGAACAACAAGAATAAGAAATATTTCGAAATATGTCCGTCAGGCCCCTTCCCTTGAGATAAATCTGCAAATATCTCGGAAACGAAGCGAGCTACGGCAAAATGTTACGAGACCTTTTTTGTAGAAAATTAGGTTTCCTACTTTTTATGTTCTATGATATTTTTTGATCAGATGCGTAGTTCTCGAGATATATCAAGATATTTAAAAGTTCCGAAGCCGCACAAACATAATAGAGATACAGAAACACCGTGGCCCCTTTCTTTGCGATAACTCAGCACTATTGCGAGCTGCAAATGCCACTTCCAGCTTAGCTGTGCAGAAGAAGAACAACAAGAAGAAGAAATATCTCGAAATATGTCCGTCAGGCCCCTTCCCTTGAGATAAATCTGCAAATATCTCGGAAACGAAGCGAGCTATGGCAAAATGTTAAGAGACCTTATTTGTAGAGAATTAAGTTTCCTACTTTTTATGTTCTATGATATTTTTTGATCAGATGCGTAGTTCTCGAGATATATCGAGATATTTAAAAGTTCCGAAGCCGCACCAACATAATAGAGATACAGAAACACCGTGGCCCCTTTCTTTGAGATAACTCTGCACTATTGCGAGCTGCAAATGCCACTTCCAGCTTAGCTGTGCAGAAGAAGAACAACAAGAAGAAGAAATATCTCGAAATATGTCCGTCAGGCCCCTTCCCTTGAGATAAATCTGCAACTATCTCTGAAACGAAGCGAGCTATGGCATAACGTTAAGAGACCTTTTTTGTAGAGAATTATGTTTCCTACAAGTTATGTTCTATGATATTTTTTGATCAGAAGCGTAGTTTTCGAGATATATCAAGATATTTAAAAGTTCCGAAGCCGCACCAACATAATAGAGATACAGAAACACCGTGGCCCCTTTCTTTGAGATAACTCTGCACTATTGCGAGCTGCAAATGCCACTTCCAGCTTAGCTGTGCAGAAGAAGAACAACAAGAAGAAGAAATATCTCGAAATATGTCCGTTAGGCCCCTTCCCTTGAGATAAATCTGCAAATATCTCGGAAACGAAGCGAGCTATGGCAAAATGCTAAGAGACCTTTTTTGTAGAGGATTAAGTTTCCTACTTTTTATGTTGTATGATATTTTTTGATCAGATGCGTAGTTTTCGAGATATATCAAGATATTTAAAAGTTCCGAAGCCGCACCAACATAATAGAGATACAGAAACACCGTGGCCCCTTTCTTTGAGATAACTCTGCACTATTGCGAGCTGTAAATGCCACTTCCAGCTTAGCTGTGCAGAGGAAGAACAACAAGAAGAAGAAATATCTCGAAATATGTCCGTCAGGCCCCTTCCCTTGAGATAAATCTGCAAATATCTCGGAAACGAAGCGAGCTATGGCAAAATGTTAAGAGACCTTTTTTGTAGAGAATTAAGTTTCCTACTTTTTATGTTCTATGATATTTTATGATCAGATGCGTAGTTCTCGAGATATATCAAGATATTTAAAAGTTCCGAAGCCGCACCAACATAATAGAGATACGGAAACACCGTGGCCCCTTTCTTTGAGATAACTCTGCACTATTGCGAGCTGGAAATGCCACTTCCAGTTTAGCTGTGCAGAAGAAGAACAACAAGAAGAAGAAATATCTCGAAATATGTCCGTCAGGCCCCTTCCCTTGAGATAAATCTGCAAATATCTCGGAAACGAAGCGAGCTATGGCAAAATGTTAAGAGAACTCTTTTGTAGAGAATTATGTTTCCTACAATTTATGTTCTATGATATTTTTTGATCAGATGCGTAGTTCTCGAGATATATCAAGATATTTAAAAGCTCCGAAGCTGCACCAACATAATAGAGGTACAGAAACACCGTGGCCCCTTTCTTTGAGATAACTCTGCACTATTGCGAGCTGCAAATGCCACTTCCAGCTTAGCTGTGAAGAAGAAGAACAACAAGAAGAAGAAATATCGCGAAATATGTCCGTCAGGCCCCTTCCCTTGAGATAAATCTGCAACTATCTCGGAAACGAAGCGAGCTATGGCAAAATGTTAAGAGACCTTTTTTGTAGAGAATTATGTTTCCTACATGCTATGTTCTATGGTATTTTTTGATCAGAAGCGTAGTTTTCGAGATATATCGAGATATTTAAAAGTTCCGAAGCCGCACCAACATAATAGAGATACGGAAACACGTGGCCCCTTTCTTTGAGATAACTCTGCACTATTGCGAGCTGCAAATGCCACTTCCAGCTTAGCTGTGCAGAAGAAGAACAACAAGAAGAAGAAATATCTCGAAATATGTCCGTCAGGCCCCTTCCCTTGAGATAAATCTGCAACTATCTCGGAAACGAAGCGAGCTATGGCAAAATGTTAAGAGACCTTTTTTGTAGAGAATTATGTTTCCTACATGCTATGTTCTATGGTATTTTTTGATCAGAAGCGTAGTTTTCGAGATATATCGAGATATTTAAAAGTTCCGAAGCCGCACCAACATAATAGAGATACGGAAACACGTGGCCCCTTTCTTTGAGATAACTCTGCACTATTGCGAGCTGCAAATGCCACTTCCAGCTTAGCTGTGCAGAAGAAGAACAACAAGAAGAAGAAATATCTCGAAATATGTCCGTCAGGCCCCTTCCCTTGAGATAAATCTGCAAATATCTCGGAAACGAAGCGAGCTATGGCAAAATGTTAAGAGACCTTATTTGTAGAGAATTAAGTTTCCTACTTTTTATGTTCTATGATATTTTTTGATCAGATGCGTAGTTCTCGAGATATATCGAGATATTTAAAAGTTCCGAAGCCGCACCAACATAATAGAGATACAGAAACACCGTGGCCCCTTTCTTTGAGATAACTCTGCACTATTGCGAGCTGCAAATGCCACTTCCAGCTTAGCTGTGCAGAAGAAGAACAACAAGAAGAAGAAATATCTCGAAATATGTCCGTCAGGCCCCTTCCCTTGAGATAAATCTGCAACTATCTCGGAAACGAAGCGAGCTATGGCAAAATGTTAAGAGACCTTTTTTGTAGAGAATTATGTTTCCTACAAGTTATGTTCTATGATATTTTTTGATCAGAAGCGTAGTTTTCGAGATATATCAAGATATTTAAAAGTTCCGAAGCCGCACCAACATAATAGAGATACAGAAACACCGTGGCCCCTTTCTTTGAGATAACTCTGCACTATTGCGAGCTGCAAATGCCACTTCCAGCTTAGCTGTGCAGAAGAAGAACAACAAGAAGAAGAAATATCTCGAAATATGTCCGTCAGGCCCCTTCCCTTGAGCTAAATCTGCAAATATCTCGGAAACAATGCGAGCTATGGCAAAATAGTAAGAGATCTTTTTTGTAGGAAATTAAGTTTCCTACTATTTATGTTCTATGATATTTTTTGATCAGATGCGTAGTTCTCGAGATATATCAAGATATTTAAAAGTTCCGAAGCCGCACCAACATAATAGAGATACAGAAACACCGTGGCCCCTTTCTTTGAGATAACTCTGCACTATTGCGAGCTGTAAATGCCACTTCCAGCTTAGCTGTGCAGAAGAAGAACAACAAGAAGAAGAAATATCTCGAAATATGTCCGTCAGGCCCCTTCCCTTGAGATAAAACTGCAAATATCTCCGAAACGAAGCGAGCTATGGCAAAATGTTAAGAGACCTTTTTTGTAGAGAATTAAGTTTCCTACTTTTTATGTTCTATGATATTTTTTGATCAGATGCGTAGTTCTCGAGATATATCAAGATATTTAAAAGTTCCGAAGCCGCACCAACATAATAGAGATACAGAAACACCGTGGCCCCTTTCTTTGTGATAACTCTGCACTATTGCGAGCTGGAAATGCCACTTCCAGTTTAGCTGTGCAGAAGAAGAACAACAAGAAGAAGAAATATCTCGAAATATGTCCGTCAGGCCCCTTCCCTTGAGATAAATCTGCAAATATCTCGGAAACGAAGCGAGCTATGGCAAAATGTTAAGAGACCTTTTTTGTAGAGAATTATGTTTCCTACAAGTTATGTTCTATGATATTTTTTGATCAGAAGCGTAGTTTTCGAGATATATCAAGATATTTAAAAGTTCCGAAGCCGCACCAACATAATAGAGATACAGAAACACCGTGGCCCCTTTCTTTGAGATAACTCTGCACTATTGCGAGCTGCAAATGCCACTTCCAGCTTAGCTGTGCAGAAGAAGAACAACAAGAAGAAGAAATATCTCGAAATATGTCCGTTAGGCCCCTTCCCTTGAGATAAATCTGCAAATATCTCGGAAACGAAGCGAGCTATGGCAAAATGTTAAGAGACCTTTTTTGTAGAGGATTAAGTTTCCTACTTTTTATGTTGTATGATATTTTTTGATCAGATGCGTAGTTTTCGAGATATATCAAGAGATTTAAAAGTTCCGAAGCCGCACCAACATAATAGAGATACAGAAACACCGTGGCCCCTTTCTTTGAGATAACTCTGCACTATTGCGAGCTGCAAATGCCACTTCCAGCTTAGCTGTGCAGAAGAAGAACAACAAGAAGAAGAAATATCTCGAAATATGTCCGTCAGGCCCCTTCCCTTGAGCTAAATCTGCAAATATCTCGGAAACAATGCGAGCTATGGCAAAATAGTAAGAGATCTTTTTTGTAGGAAATTAAGTTTCCAACTATTTATGTTCTATGATATTTTTTGATCAGATGCGTAGTTCTCGAGATATATCAAGATATTTAAAAGTTCCGAAGCCGCACCAACATAATAGAGATACAGAAACACCGTGGCCCCTTTCTTTGAGATAACTCTGCACTATTGCGAGCTGTAAATGCCACTTCCAGCTTACCTGTGCAGAAGAAGAACAACAAGAAGAAGAAATATCTCGAAATATGTCCGTCAGGCCCCTTCCCTTGAGATAAATCTGCAAATATCTCGGAAACGAAGCGAGCTATGGCAAAATGTTAAGAGACCTTTTTTGTAGAGAATTAAGTTTCCTACTTTTTATGTTGTATGTTATTTTTTGATCAGATGCGTAGTTCTCGAGATATATCAAGATATTTAAAAGTTCCGAAGCCGCACCAACATAATAGAGATACAGAAACACCGTGGCCCCTTTCTTTGAGATAACTCTGCACTATTGCGAGCTGGAAATGCCACTTCCAGTTTAGCTGTGCAGAAGAAGAACAACAAGAAGAAGAAATATCTCGAAATATGTCCGTCAGGCCCCTTCCCTTGAGATAAATCTGCAAATATCTCGGAAACGAAGCGAGCTATGGCAAAATGTTAAGAGACCTCTTTTGTTGAGAATTATGTTTCCTACAATTTATGTTCTATGATATTTTTTGATCAGATGCGTAGTTCTCGAGATATATCAAGATATTTAAAAGCTCCGAAGCTGCACCAACATAATAGAGGTACAGAAACACCGTGGCCCCTTTCTTTGAGATAACTCTGCACTATTGCGAGCTGCAAATGCCACTTCCAGCTTAGCTGTGCAGAAGAAGAACAACAAGAATAAGAAATATTTCGAAATATGTCCGTCAGGCCCCTTCCCTTGAGATAAATCTGCAAATATCTCGGAAACGAAGCGAGCTACCGCAAAATGTTACGAGACCTTTTTTGTAGAAAATTAGGTTTCCTACTTTTTATGTTCTATGATATTTTTTGATCAGATGCGTAGTTCTCGTGATATATCAAGATATTTAAAAGTTCCGAAGCCGCACAAACATAATAGAGATACAGAAACACCGTGGCCCCTTTCTTTGCGATAACTCTGCACTATTGCGAGCTGCAAATGCCACTTCCAGCTTAGCTGTGCAGAAGAAGAACAACAAGAAGAAGAAATATCTCGAAATATGTCCGTCAGGCCCCTTCCCTTGAGATAAATCTGCAAATATCTCGGAAACGAAGCGAGCTATGGCAAAATGTTAAGAGACCTTATTTGTAGAGAATTAAGTTTCCTACTTTTTATGTTCTATGATATTTTTTGATCAGATGCGTAGTTCTCGAGATATATCAAGATATTTAAAAGCTCCGAAGCTGCACCAACATAATAGAGGTACAGAAACACCGTGGCCCCTTTCTTTGAGATAACTCTGCACTATTGCGAGCTGCAAATGCCACTTCCAGCTTAGCTGTACAGAAGAAGAACAACAAGAATAAGAAATATTTCGAAATATGTCCGTCAGGCCCCTTCCCTTGAGATAAATCTGCAAATATCTCGGAAACGAAGCGAGCTACGGCAAAATGTTAAGAGACCTTTTTTGTAGAAAATTAGGTTTCCTACTTTTTACGTTCTATGATATTTTTTGATCAGATGCGTAGTTCTCGAGATATATCAAGATATTTAAAAGTTCCGAAGCCGCACAAACATAATAGAGATACAGAAACACCGTGGCCCCTTTCTTTGCGATAACTCTGCACTATTGCGAGCTGCAAATGCCACTTCCAGCTTAGCTGTGCAGAAGAAGAACAACAAGAAGAAGAAATATCTCGAAATATGTCCGTCAGGCCCCTTCCCTTGAGATAAATCTGCAAATATCTCGGAAACGAAGCGAGCTATGGCAAAATGTTAAGAGACCTTATTTGTAGAGAATTAAGTTTCCTACTTTTTATGTTCTATGATATTTTTTGATCAGATGCGTAGTTCTCGAGATATATCGAGATATTTAAAAGTTCCGAAGCCGCACCAACATAATAGAGATACAGAAACACCGTGGCCCCTTTCTTTGAGATAACTCTGCACTATTGCGAGCTGCAAATGCCACTTCCAGCTTAGCTGTGCAGAAGAAGAACAACAAGAAGAAGAAATATCTCGAAATATGTCCGTCAGGCCCCTTCCCTTGAGATAAATCTGCAACTATCTCGGAAACGAAGCGAGCTATGGCAAAATGTTAAGAGACCTTTTTTGTAGAGAATTATGTTTCCTACAAGCTATGTTCTATGGTATTTTTTGATCAGAAGCGTAGTTTTCGAGATATATCGAGATATTTAAAAGTTCCGAAGCCGCACCAACATAATAGAGATACGGAAACACGTGGCCCCTTTCTTTGAGATAACTCTGCACTATTGCGAGCTGCAAATGCCACTTCCAGCTTAGCTGTGCAGAAGAAGAACAACAAGAAGAAGAAATATCTCGAAATATGTCCGTCAGTCCCCTTCCCTTGAGATAAATCTGCAAATATCTCGGAAACGAAGCGAGCTATGGCAAAACGTTAAGAGACCTTATTTGTAGAGAATTAAGTTTCCTACTTTTTATGTTCTATGATATTTTTTGATCAGATGCGTAGTTCTCGAGATATATCGAGATATTTAAAAGTTCCGAAGCCGCACCAACATAATAGAGATACAGAAACACCGTGGCCCCTTTCTTTGAGATAACTCTGCACTATTGCGAGCTGCAAATGCCACTTCCAGCTTAGCTGTGCAGAAGAAGAACAACAAGAAGAAGAAATATCTCGAAATATGTCCGTCAGGCCCCTTCCCTTGAGATAAATCTGCAACTATCTCGGAAACGAAGCGAGCTATGGCAAAATGTTAAGAGACCTTTTTTGTAGAGAATTATGTTTCCTACAAGTTATGTTCTATGATATTTTTTGATCAGAAGCGTAGTTTTCGAGATATATCAAGATATTTAAAAGTTCCGAAGCCGCACCAACATAATAGAGATACAGAAACACCGTGGCCCCTTTCTTTGAGATAACTCTGCACTATTGCGAGCTGCAAATGCCACTTCCAGCTTAGCTGTGCAGAAGAAGAACAACAAGAAGAAGAAATATCTCGAAATATGTCCGTCAGGCCCCTTCCCTTGAGCTAAATCTGCAAATATCTCGGAAACAATGCGAGCTATGTCAAAATAGTAAGAGATCTTTTTTGTAGGAAATTAAGTTTCCTACTATTTATGTTGTATGATTTTTTTGATCAGATGCGTAGTTCTCGAGATATATCAAGATATTTAAAAGTTCCGAAGCCGCACCAACATAATAGAGATACAGAAACACCGTGGCCCCTTTCTTTGAGATAACTCTGCACTATTGCGAGCTGTAAATGCCACTTCCAGCTTAGCTGTGCAGAAGAAGAACAACAAGAAGAAGAAATATCTCGAAATATGTCCGTCAGGCCCCTTCCCTTGAGATAAATCTGCAAATATCTCGGAAACGAAGCGAGCTACGGCAAAATGTTAAGAGACCTTTTTTGTAGAGAATTAAGTTTCCTACTTTTTATGTTCTATGATATTTTTTGATCAGACGCGTAGTTCTCCAGATATATCAAGATATTTAAAAGTTCCGAAGCCGCACCAACATAATAGAGATACGGAAACACCGTGGGCCCTTTCTTTGAGGTAACTCTGCACTATTGCGAGCTGCAAATGCCACTTCCAGCTTAGCTGTGCAGAAGAAGAACAACATGAAGAAGAAATATCTCGAAATATGTCCGTCAGGCCCCTTCCCTTGAGATAAATCTGCAAATATCTCGGAATGGAAGCGAGCTATGGCAAAATGTTAAGAGACCTTTTTTGTAGAGAATTAAGTTTCCTACTCTTTATGTTCTATGATATTTTTCGATCAGGTGCGTAGTTCTCGAGATATATCAAGATATTTAACAGTTCCGAAGCCGCACCAACATAATAGAGATACAGAAACACCGTGGCCCCTTTCTTTGAGATAACTCTGCACTATTGCGAGCTGCAAATGCCACTTCCAGCTTAGCTGTGCAGAAGAAGAACAACAAGAAGAAGAAATATCTCGAAATATGTCCGTCAGGCCCCTTCCCTTGAGATAAATCTGCAAATATATCGGAAACGAAGCGAGCTATGGCAAAATGTTAAGAGACCTTTTTTGTAGAGAATTAAGTTTCCTACTTTTTATGTTCTATGATAGTTTTTGATCAGATGCGTAGTTCTCGAGATATATCAAGATATTTAAAAGTTCCGAAGCCGCACCAACATAATAGAGATACAGAAACACCGTGGCCCCTTTCTTTGAGATAACTCTGCACTATTGCGAGCTGCAGATGCCACTTCCAGCTTAGCTGTGCAGAGGAAGAACAACAAGAAGAAAAAATATCTCGAAATATGTCCGTCAGGCCAGTTCCTTTGAGCTGAATCTGCAAATATTTCGGAAACGAAGCGAGCTATGGCAAAATGTTAAGAGACGTTTTTTGTAGAGAATTATGTTTCCTACAATTTATGTTCTATGATATTTTTTGATCAGAAGCGTAGTTTTCGAGATATATCGAGATATTTAAAAGTTCCGAAGCCGCACCAACATAATAGAGATACAGAAACACCGTGGCCCCTTTCTTTGAGATAACTCTGCACTATTGCGAGCTGCAAATGCCACTTCCAGCTTAGCTGTGCAGAAGAAGAACAACAAGAAGAAGAAATATCTCGAAATATGTCCGTCAGGCCCCTTCCCTTGAGATAAATCTGCAACTATCTCGGAAACGAAGCGAGCTATGGCAAAATGTTAAGAGACCTTTTTTGTAGAGAATTATGTTTCCTACAAGCTATGTTCTATGGTATTTTTTGATCAGAAGCGTAGTTTTCGAGATATATCGAGATATTTAAAAGTTCCGAAGCCGCACCAACATAATAGAGATACGGAAACACGTGGCCCCTTTCTTTGAGATAACTCTGCACTATTGCGAGCTGCAAATGCCACTTCCAGCTTAGCTGTGCAGAAGAAGAACAACAAGAAGAAGAAATATCTCGAAATATGTCCGTCAGGCCCCTTCCCTTGAGCTAAATCTGCAAATATCTCGGAAACAATGCGAGCTATGGCAAAATATTAAGAGACCTTTTTTGTAGAGAATTAAGTTTCCTACTTTTTATCTTCTATGATATTTTTTGATCAGAAGCGTAGTTTTCGAGATATATCGAGATATTTAAAAGTTCCGAAGCCGCACCAACATAATAGAGATACAGAAACACCGTGGCCCCTTTCTTTGGGATAACTCTGCACTATTGCGAGCTGCAAATGCCACTTCCAGCTTAGCTGTGCAGAAGAACAACAACAAGAAGAAGAAATATCTCGAAATATGTCCGTCAGGCCCCTTCCCTTGAGATAAATATGCAAATATCTCGGAAACAAAGCGAGCTATGGCAAAATGTTAAGAGACCTTTTTTGTAGAGAATTAAGTTTCCTACTTTTTACGTTCTATGATATTTTTTGATCAGATGCGTAGTTCTCGAGATATATCAAGATATTTAAAAGTTCCGAAGCCGCACCAACATAATAGAGATACAGAAACACCGTGGCCCCTTTCTTTGAGATAACTCTGCACTATTGCGAGCTGCAAATGCCACTTCCAGCTTAGCTGTGCAGAGGAAGAACAACAAGAAGAAGAAATATCTCGAAATATGTCCGTCAGGCCAGTTCCTTTGAGTTGAATCTGCAAATATCTCGGAAACGAAGCGAGCTATGGCAAAATGTTAAGAGACGTTTTTTGTAGAGAATTATGTTTCCTACAATTTATGTTCTATGATATTTTTTAATCAGAAGCGTAGTTTTCGAGATATATCGAGATACTTAAAAGTTCCGAAGACGCACCAACATAATAGAGATACAGAAACACCGTGGCCCCTTTCTTTGAGATAACTGTGCACTAGTGCGAGCCGCAAATGCCACTTCCAGCTTAGCTGTGCAGAAGAAGAACAACAAGAAGAAGAAATATCTCGAAATGTGTCCGTCAGGCCCCTTCCCTTGAGATATATCTGCAAATATCTCGGAAACGAAGCGAGCTATGGCAAAATGTTAAGAGACCGTTTTTGTAGAGAATTAAGTTTCCTACTTTTTATGTTCTATGATATTTTTTGATCAGACGCGTAGTTCTCGAGATATATCAAGATATTTAAAAGTTCCGAAGCCGCACCAACATAATAGAGATACAGAAACACCGTGGCCCCTTTCTTTGAGATAACTCTGCACTATTGCGAGCTGCAAATGCCACTTCCAGCTAAGCTGTGCAGAAGAAGAACAACAAGAAGAAGAAATATCTCGAAATATGTCCGTCAGGCCCCTTCCCTTGAGATAAATCTGCAAATATCTCGGAAACGAAGCGAGCTATGGCAAAATGTTAAGAGACCTTTTTTGTAGAGAATTAAGTTTCCTACTTTTCATGTTCTATGATATTTTTTGATCAGATGCGTAGTTCTCGGGATATATCAAGATATTTAAAAGTTCCGAAGCCGCACCAACATAATAGAGATACAGAAACACCGTGGCCCCTTTCTTTGAGATAACTCTGCACTATTGCGAGCTGTAAATGCCACTTCCAGCTTAGCTGTGCAGAAGAAGAACAACAAGAAGAAGAAATATCTCGAAATATGTCCGTCAGGCCCCTTCCCTTGAGATATATCTGCAAATATCTCGGAAACGAAGTGAGCTATGGCAAAATGTTAAGAGACCTTTTTTGTAGAGAATTATGTTTCCTACAATTTATGTTCTATGATATTTTTTCATCAGAAGCGTAGTTTTCGAGATATATCGAGATATTTAAAAGTTCCGAAGCCGCACCAACATAATAGAGATACAGAAACACCGTGGCCCCTTTCTTTGAGATAACTCTGCACTAGTGCGAGCCGCAAATGCCACTTCCAGCTTAGCTGTGCAGAAGAAGAACAACAAGAAGAAGAAGTATCTCGAAATATGTCCGTCAGGCCCGTTCCTTTGAGTTGAATCTGCAAATATCTCGGAAACGAAGCGAGCTGTGGCAAAATGTTAAGAGACGTTTTTTGTAGAGAATTATGTTTCCTACAATTTATGTTCTATGATATTTTTTGATCAGAAGCGTAGTTTTCGAGATATATCGAGATATTTAAAAGTTCCGAAGCCGCACCAACATAATAGAGATACAGAAACACCGTGGCCCCTTTCTTTGAGATAACTCTGCACGATTGCGAGCTGGAAATGCCACTTCCAGTTTAGCTGTGCAGAAGAAGAACAACAAGAAGAAGAAATATCTCGAAATATGTCCATCAGGACCCTTCCCTTGAGATAAATCTGCAAATATCTCGGAAACGAAGCGAGCTATGGCAAAATGTTAAGAGACCTTTTTTGTAGAGAATTAAGTTTCCTACTTTTTACGTTCTATGATATTTTTTGATCAGAAGCGTAGTTCTCGAGATATATCAAGATATTTAAAAGTTCCGAAGCCGCACCAACATAATAGAGATACAGAAACACCGTGGCCCCTTTCTTTGAGATAACTCTGCACTAGTGCGAGCCGCAAATGCCACTTCCAGCTTAGCTGTGCAGAAGAAGAACAACAAGAAGAAGAAATATCTCGAAATATGTCCGTCAGGCCCCTTCCCTTGAGATAAATATGCAAATATCTCGGAAACGAAGCGAGCTATGGCAAAATCTTAAGAGACCGTTTTTGTAGAGAATTAAGTTTCCTACTTTTTATGTCCTATGATATTTTTTGATCAGATGCGTAGTTCTCGAGATATATCAAGATATTTAAAAGTTCCGAAGCCGCACCAACATAATAGAGATACAGAAACACCGTGGCCCCTTTCTTTGAGATAACTCTGCACTATTGCGAGCTGCAGATGCCACTTCCAGCTTAGCTGTGCAGAGGAAGAACAACAAGAAGAAAAAATATCTCGAAATATGTCCGTCAGGCCAGTTCCTTTGAGCTGAATCTGCAAATATCTCGGAAACGAAGCGAGCTATGGCAAAATGTTGAGAGACCTTTTTTGTAGAGAATTATGTTTCCCACAATTTACGTTCTATGATATTTTTTGATCAGAAGCGTAGTTTTCGAGATATATCGAGATATTTAAAAGATCCGAAGCCGCACCAACATAATAGAGATACAGAAACACCGTGGCCCCTTTCTTCGAGATAACTCTGCACTATTGCGAGCTGCAACTGCCACTTCCAGCTTAGCTGTGCAGAAGAAGACCAACAAGAAGAAGAAATATCTCGAAATATGTCCGTCAGGCCCCTTCCCTTGAGATAAATCTGCAAATATCTCGGAAACGAAGCGAGCTATGGCAAAATGTTAAGAGACCTTTTTTGTAGAGAATTAAGTTTCCTACTTTTTATGTTCGATGATATTTTTTGATCAGATGCGTAGTTCTCGAGATATATCAAGATATTTAAAAGTTCCGAAGCTGCACCAACATAATAGAGGTACAGAAACACCGTGGCCTCTTTCTTTGAGATAACTCTGCACTATTGCGAGCTGCAAATGCCACTTCGAGCTTAGCTGTGCAGAAGAAGAACAACAAGAAGAAGAAATATCTCGAAATATGTCCGTCAGGCCCCTTCCCTTGAGATAAATATGCAAATATCTCGGAAACGAAGCGAGCTATGGCAAAATGTTAAGAGACCGTTTTTGTAGAGAATTAAGTTTCCTACTTTTTATGTCCTATGATATTTTTTGATCAGATGCGTAGTTCTCGAGATATATCAAGATATTTAAAAGTTCCGAAGCCGCACCAACATAATAGAGATACAGAAACACCGTGGCCCCTTTCTTTGAGATAACTCTGCACTATTGCGAGCTGTAAATGCCACTTCCAGTTTAGCTGTGCAGAAGAAGAACAACAAGAAGAAGAAATATCTCGAAATATGTCCGTCAGGCCCCTTCCCTTGAGATATATCTGCAAATATCTCGGAAACGAAGCGAGCTATGGCAAAATGTTAAGAGACCTTTTTTGTAGAGAATTATGTTTCCTACAATTTATGGTCTATGATATTTTTTGATCAGAAGCGTAGTTTTCGAGATATATCGAGATATTTAAAAGTTCCGAAGCCGCCCCAACATAATAGAGATACAGAAACACCGTGGCCCCTTTCTTTGAGATAACTCTGCACTATTGCGAGCTGCAAATGCCACTTCCAGCTAAGCTGTGCAGAAGAAGAACAACAAGAAGAAGAAATATCTCGAAATATGTCCGTCAGGCCCCTTCCCTTGAGATAAATCTGCAAATATCTCGGAAACGAAGAGAGCTATGGCAAAATGTTAAGAGACCTTTTTTGTAGAGAATTAAGTTTCCTACTTTTTATCTTCTATGATATTTTCTGATCAGATTCGTAGTTCTCGAGATATATCAAGATATTTAAAAGTTCCGAAGCCGCACCAACATAATAGAGATACAGAAACACCGTGGCCCCTCTCTTTGAGATAACTCTGCACAATTGCGAGCTGCAAATGCCACTTCCAGCTTAGCTGTGCAGAAGAAGAACAACAAGAAGAAGAAATATCTCGAAATATGTCCGTCAGGCCCCTTCCCTTGAGATAAATCTGCAAATATCTCGGAAACGAAGCGAGCTATGGCAAAATGTTGAGAGACCTTTTTTGTAGAGAATTAAGTTTCCTACTTTTTATGTTCTATGATATTTTTTGATCAGATGCGTAGATCTCGAGATATATCAAGATATTTAAAAGTTCCGAAGCCGCACCAACATAATAGAGATACAGAAACACCGTGGCTCCTTTCTTTTAGATAACTCTGCACTATTGCGACCTGGAAATGCCACTTCCAGTTTAGCTGTGCAGAAGAAGAACAACAAGAAGAAGAAATATCTCGAAATAAGTCCGTTAGGCCCCTTCCCTTGAGATAAATCTGCAAATATCTCGGAAACGAAGCGAGCTATTGCAAAATGTTAAGAGACCTTTTTTGTAGAGAATTGAGTTTCCTACTTTTTATGTTCTATGATATTTTTTGATCAGATGCGTAGTTCTCGAGATATATCAAGATATTTAAAAGTTAAGAAGCCGCACCAACATAATAGAGATACAGAAACACCGTGGCCCCTCTCTTTGAGATAACTCTGCACTATTGCGAGCTGGAAATGCCACTTCCAGTTTAGCTGTGCAGAAGAAGAACAACAAGAAGAAGAAATATCTCGAAATATGTCCGTTAGGCCCCTTCCCTTGAGATAAATCTGCAAATATCTCGGAAACGAAGCGAGCTATGGCAAAATGTTAAGAGACCTTTTTTGTAGAGAATTAAGTTTCCTACGTTTTATGTTGTATGATATTTTTTGATCAGATGCGTAGTTCTCGAGATATATCGAGATATTTAAAAGTTCCGAAGCCGCACCAACATAATAGGGATACAGAAACACCGTGGCCCCTTTCTTTGAGATAACTCTGCACTAGTGCGAGCCGCAAATGCCACTTCCAGCTAAGCTGTGCAGAAGAAGAACAACAAGAAGAAGAAATATCTCGAAATATGTCCGTCAGGCCCCTTCCCTTGAGATAAATCTGCAAATATCTCGGAAACGAAGAGAGCTATGGCAAAATGTTAAGAGACCTTTTTTGTAGAGAATTAAGTTTCCTACTTTTTATCTTCTATGATATTTTCTGATCAGATTCGTAGTTCTCGAGATATATCAAGATATTTAAAAGTTCCGAAGCCGCACCAACATAATAGAGATACAGAAACACCGTGGCCCCTCTCTTTGAGATAACTCTGCACAATTGCGAGCTGCAAATGCCACTTCCAGCTTAGCTGTGCAGAAGAAGAACAACAAGAAGAAGAAATATCTCGAAATATGTCCGTCAGGCCCCTTCCCTTGAGATAAATCGGCAAGTATCTCGGAAACGAAGCGAGCTATGGCAAAATGTTGAGAGACCTTTTTTGTAGAGAATTAAGTTTCCTACTTTTTATGTTCTATGATATTTTTTGATCAGATGCGTAGATCTCGAGATATATCAAGATATTTAAAAGTTCCGAAGCCGCACCAACATAATAGAGATACAGAAACACCGTGGCCCCTTTCTTTGAGATAACTCTGCACTATTGCGAGCTGCAAATGCCACTTCCAGCTTAGCTGTGCAGAAGAAGAACAACAAGAAGAAGAAATATCTAGAAATATGTCCGTCAGGCCCCTTCCCTTGAGATAAATCTGCAAATATCCCGGAAACGAAGCGAGCTATGGCAAAATGTTAAGAGACCTTTTTTGTATGGAATTATGTTTCCTACTTTTTATGTTGTATGATATTTTTTGATCAGACGCGTAGTTCTCGAGATATATCAAGATATTTAAAAGTTCCGAAGCCGCACCAACATAATAGAGATACAGAAACACCGTGGCCCCTCTCTTTGAGATAACTCTGCACTATTGCGAGCTGCAAATGCCACTTCCAGTTTAGCTGTGCAGAAGAAGAACAACAAGAAGAAGAAATATCTCGAAATATGTCCGTTAGGCCCCTTCCCTTGAGATAAATCTGCAAATATCTCGGAAACGAAGCGAGCTATGGCAAAATGTTAAGAGACCTTTTTTGTAGAGAATTAAGTTTCCTACGTTTTATGTTGTATGATATTTTTTGATCAGATGCGTAGTTCTCGAGATATATCGAGATATTTAAAAGTTCCGAAGCCGCACCAACATAATAGGGATACAGAAACACCGTGGCCCCTTTCTTTGAGATAACTCTGCACTAGTGCGAGCCGCAAATGCCACTTCCAGCTTAGCTGTGCAGAAGAAGAACAACAAGAAGAAGAAATATCTCGAAATATGTCCGTCAGGCCCCTTCCCTTGAGATAAATCTGCAAATATCTCGGAAACGAAGCGAGCTATGGCAAAATGTTAAGAGACCTTTTTTGTATGGAATTATGTTTCCTACTTTTTATGTTCTATGATATTTTTTGATCAGACGCGTAGTTCTCGAGATATATCAAGATATTTAAAAGTTCCGAAGCCGCACCAACATAATAGAGATACAGAAACACCGTGGCTCCTTTCTTTTAGATAACTCTGCACTATTGCGACCTGTAAATGCCACTTCCAGTTTAGCTGTGCAGAAGAACAACAAGAAGAAGAAATATCTCGAAATAAGTCCGTTAGGCCCCTTCCCTTGAGATAAATCTGCAAATATCTCGGAAACGAAGCGAGCTATTGCAAAATGTTAAGAGACCTTTTTTGTAGAGAATTGAGTTTCCTACTTTTTATGTTCTATGATATTTTTTGATCAGATGCGTAGTTCTCGAGATATATCAAGATATTTAAAAGTTAAGAAGCCGCACCAACATAATAGAGATACAGAAACACCGTGGCCCCTTTCTTTGAGATAACTCTGCACTATTGCGAGCTGTAAATGCCACTTCCAGCTTAGCTGTGCAGAGGAAGAACAACAAGAAGAAGAAATATCTCGAAATATGTCCGTCAGGCCAGTTCCTTTGAGCTGAATCTGCAAATATCTCGGAAACGAAGCGAGCTATTGCAAAATGTTAAGAGACCTTTTTTGTAGAGAATTGAGTTTCCTACTTTTTATGTCTTATGATATTTTTTGATCAGATGCGTAGTTCTCGAGATATATCAAGATATTTAAAAGTTAAGAAGCCGCACCAACATAATAGAGATACAGAAACACCGTGGCCCCTTTCTTTGAGATAACTCTGCACTATTGCGAGCTGGAAATGCCACTTCCAGTTTAGCTGTGCAGAAGAAGAACAACAAGAAGAAGAAATATCTCGAAATATGTCCGTTAGGCCCCTTCCCTTGAGATAAATCTGCAAATATCTCGGAAACGAAGCGAGCTATGGCAAAATGTTAAGAGACCTTTTTTGTAGAGAATTAAGTTTCCTACGTTTTATGTTATACGATATTTTTTGATCAGATGCGTAGTTCTCGAGATATATCGAGATATTTAAAAGTTCCGAAGCCGCACCAACATAATAGGGATACAGAAACACCGTGGCCCCTTTCTTTGAGATAACTCTGCACTAGTGCGAGCCGCAAATGCCACTTCCAGCTTAGCTGTGCAGAAGAAGAACAACAAGAAGAAGAAATATCTCGAAATATGTCCGTCAGGCCCCTTCCCTTGAGATAAATCTGCAAATATCTCGGAAACGAAGCGAGCTATGGCAAAATGTTAAGAGACCTTTTTTGTATGGAATTATGTTTCCTACTTTTTATGTTCTATGATATTTTTTGATCAGACGCGTAGTTCTCGAGATATATCAAGATATTTAAAAGTTCCGAAGCCGCACCAACATAATAGAGATACAGAAACACCGTGGCTCCTTTCTTTTAGATAACTCTGCACTATTGCGACCTGGAAATGCCACTTCCAGTTTAGCTGTGCAGAAGAAGAACAACAAGAAGAAGAAATATCTCGAAATATGTCCGTTAGGCCCCTTCCCTTGAGATAAATCTGCAAATATCTCGGAAACGAAGCGAGCTATTGCAAAATGTTAAGAGACCTTTTTTGTAGAGAATTGAGTTTCCTACTTTTTATGTTCTATGATATTTTTTGATCAGATGCGTAGTTCTCGAGATATATCAAGATATTTAAAAGTTAAGAAGCCGCACCAACATAATAGAGATACAGAAACACCGTGGCCCCTCTCTTTGAGATAACTCTGCACTATTGCGAGCTGGAAATGCCACTTCCAGTTTAGCTGTGCAGAAGAAGAACAACAAGAAGAAGAAATATCTCGAAATATGTCCGTTAGGCCCCTTCCCTTGAGATAAATCTGCAAATATCTCGGAAACGAAGCGAGCTATGGCAAAATGTTAAGAGACCTTTTTTGTAGAGAATTAAGTTTCCTACGTTTTATGTTGTATGATATTTTTTGATCAGATGCGTAGTTCTCGAGATATATCGAGATATTTAAAAGTTCCGAAGCCGCACCAACATAATAGGGATACAGAAACACCGTGGCCCCTTTCTTTGAGATAACTCTGCACTAGTGCGAGCCGCAAATGCCACTTCCAGCTTAGCTGTGCAGAAGAAGAACAACAAGAAGAAGAAATATGTCGAAATATGTCCGTCAGGCCCCTTCCCTTGAGATAAATCTGCAAATATCTCGGAAACGAAGCGAGCTATGGCAAAATGTTAAGAGACCTTTTTTGTATGGAATTATGTTTCCTACTTTTTATGTTCTATGATATTTTTTGATCAGACGCGTAGTTCTCGAGATATATCAAGATATTTAAAAGTTCCGAAGCCGCACCAACATAATAGAGATACAGAAACAGCGTGGCTCCTTTCTTTTAGATAACTCTGCACTATTGCGACCTGGAAATGCCACTTCCAGTTTAGCTGTGCAGAAGAAGAACAACAAGAAGAAGAAATATCTCGAAATAAGTCCGTTAGGCCCCTTCCCTTGAGATAAATCTGCAAATATCTCGGAAACGAAGCGAGCTATTGCAAAATGTTAAGAGACCTTTTTTGTAGAGAATTGAGTTTCCTACTTTTTATGTTCTATGATATTTTTTGATCAGATGCGTAGTTCTCGAGATATATCAGGATATTTAAAAGTTAAGAAGCCGCACCAACATAATAGAGATACAGAAACACCGTGGCCCCTCTCTTTGAGATAACTCTGCACTATTGCGAGCTGGAAATGCCACTTCCAGTTTAGCTGTGCAGAAGAAGAACAACAAGAAGAAGAAATATCTCGAAATATGTCCGTCAGGCCCCTTCCCTTGAGATAAATCTGCAAATATCTCGGAAACGAAGCGAGCTATTGCAAAATGTTAAGAGACCTTTTTTGTAGAGAATTGAGTTTCCTACTTTTTATGTTCTATGATATTTTTTGATCAGACGCGTAGTTCTCGAGATATATCAAGATATTTAAAAGTTCCGAAGCCGCACCAACATAATAGAGATACAGAAACACCGTGGCCCCTTTCTTTGAGATAACTCTGTACTATTGCGAGCTGGAAATGCCACTTCCAGTTTAGCTGTGCAGAAGAAGAACAACAAGAAGAAGAAATATCTCGAAATATGTCCGTTAGGCCCCTTCCCTTGAGATAAATCTGCAAATATCTCGGAAACGAAGCGAGCTATGGCAAAATATTAAGAGACCTTTTTTGTAGAGAATTAAGTTTCCTACTTTTTATGTTCTATGATATTTTTTGATCAGATGCGTAGTTCTCGAGATATATCAAGATATTTAAAAGTTCCGAAGCCGCACCAACATAATAGAGATACAGAAACACCGTGGCCCCTTTCTTTGAGATAACTCTGCACTATTGCGAGCTGTAAATGCCACTTCCAGCTTAGCTGTGCAGAAGAAGAACAACAAGAAGAAGAAATATCTCGAAATATGTCCGTCAGGCCCCTTGCCTTGAGATATATCTGCAAATATCTCGGAAACGAAGCGAGCTATGGCAAAATGTTGAGAGACCTTTTTTGTAGAGAATTAAGTTTCCTACGTTTTATGTTCTATGATATTTTTTGATCAGATGCGTAGTTCTCGAGATATATCAAGATATTTAAAAGTTCCGAAGCCGCACCAACATAATAGAGATACAGAAACACCGTGGCCCCTTTCTTTGAGATAACTCTGCACTATTGCGAGCTGCAAATGCCACTTCCAGCTTAGCTGTGCAGAGGAAGAACAACAAGAAGAAGAAATATCTCGAAATATGTCCGTCAGGCCAGTTCCTTTGAGCTGAATCTGCAAATATCTCGGAAACGAAGCGAGCTATGGCAAAATGTTAAGAGACGTTTTTTGTAGAGAATTATGTTTCCTACAATTTATGTTCTATGATATTTTTTGATCAGAAGCGTAGTTTTCGAGATATATCGAGATATTTAAAAGTTCCGAAGCCGCACCAACATAATAGGGATACAGAAACACCGTGGCCCCTTTCTTTGAGATAACTCTGCAGTATTGCGAGCTGTAAATGCCACTTCCAGCTTAGCTGTGCAGAAGAAGAACAACAAGAAGAAGAAATATCTCGAAATATGTCCGTCAGGCCCCTTCCCTTGAGATAAATCTGCAAATATCTCGGAAACGAAGAGAGCTATGGCAAAATGTTAAGGGGGTAGACACGGCACGTGACCTCTCCGATTCGGGACGTCGGTATTACAGCAGTTTTTTCGTTGGGCCTGGTGGAGCCACTTGCGTGGTCTGTTACGAACTTGAAAGGTTTAATTCTCAGCTAGCGTGCGCGCAACACGATCTAGGAATGCAACAGCGCCTCAAGCATTTTTACAAACACATTCAAACGCTCATCTCGCCAGAGGCATCGCGACGATCCGCCTGAAGAACGAAAGCGAAACATTGGCGCGTGGTTAGAGTGAGATGTAGGGTGATCATGCTATCCTTCTTTCAACCTAAATGATAGAATTGTCCCGCTCCGATAAATTCTGACTGACTGAACGCGTGGATTTTATATAGCGCACCGTAGCACCCCTCGCTGCTGAAAAATATATGCCTACTCTGAAGAACCGAAGGAACGTGCAATCTGAGAAACTTTTAAAAAAAAGTTATTAACTTCTTTAAATAAATGTTTCTTAATTAATAAAAATATACAGGATACGTCATGCAATTTCTGACGGGTTATATCTTGAATTTGATAAGAGATAGGAAAAAGCTGTTTATGTAAAAGTTCAATGGTATGATAATGTCTATTTTTCTGTGATTTCATCTTCTCCGTGGATGTAACGATGCACTCAAAAATGCAAATCCACTTTTTATTTAAATGGAATTGCATCAATTTTTACTTGTGTCAACTCCTTGAAACATTCTGCATAAAAAAGTACTAAGTATGGTACTATTAGAACTAATAAATGGAGGGACCTCGCATATATTCAGCCGAGATGTCAAATCTCGAATTAGATGCGACGACCAGCCAAGCGTGAACGTAGAAAGGGACAGACAGTGGAGGAGAGAGAGAGCGGTCTAATGATCAAAGGAAAGAGCCGAAACGTATCGGTGTGACTAATACTAATTCAATTATAAAACTTTTTTATTTTTGACTTTTTTTTACTGAAACTTTTACTAGCGCATTGGTGAAATTTTTCTGATTAAAATCATACCAAACACGATATAGTTTGAATGGGGCGAGGTTTGTTATGGGGCGCTGTGGAAAATCCAGGCGGGCGGCAGTCAAATCTTAGCGAAAGGGGACAATCTCAACATTCAGAATGTGAGAAGGACAGCATGACTGTAGTGCGTCTCTCTCAGCGTTCGGGCGATGTTGCCTTTTTCGCTTGCCTTCGCAGCACAGTTCGAGTGACGTAATCAAGCTAACGCTTGATTCTGACTACGATTCCAACTCGGCAGCCTTTCTACTTAGACGCCACCTTATAACTACTAGCTAAACTAAATTTGTCACGTGACTTGCTCTGTAGTATCCAGATAATGGCGGAACTCGTCTTTGGGAATGCTTTTACGGGAATCGGTTATTCGTCCTTATATGAGAAGATCTTGAGCTGAATAAGGGCTCATTCGAAAGAGGAAGGTTCAATGCAGGGTGGTCAACTCACCGTTTGAGTTACAAAACTCTTTTAGTGTCCTAAAAATGCTTCGATTTCGCAACTGCATTTTGTCGATTTTTTCTTCTACTTTCGACACTGATATTATTAAATATGGACATAATCTCGTTAAACCATGAGTTGACTGCCCTGCATTGTACCTTCCTCTTTCGAATGAGCCCTCACCCAGCCCTATGTGTTCTCATATAAGGACAAATAACCGATTCCCGTAAACGCATTAATAGGCCCATATTTGCCGGTAATGTCACCTCGCTGCATTACCCGTGTCTACCCCCTTAAGAGACCTTTTTTGTAGAGAATTAAGTTTCCTACTTTTTATGTTCTATGATATTTTTTGATCTGATGCGTAGTTCTCGAGATATATCAAGATATTTAAAAGTTCCGAAGCCGCACCAACATAATAGAGATACAGAAACACCGTGGCCCCTTTCTTTGAGATAACTCTGCACTATTGCGAGCTGTAAATGCCACTTCCAGCTTAGCTGTGCAGAAGAAGAACAACAAGAAGAAGAAATATCTCGAAATATGTCCGTCAGGCCCCTTCCCTTGAGATAAATCTGCAAATATCTCGGAAACGAAGCGAGCTATGGCAAAATGTTAAGAGACGTTTTTTGTAGAGAATTATGTTTCCTACAATTTATGTTCTATGATATTTTTTGATCAGAAGCGTAGTTTTCGAGATATATCGAGATATTTAAAAGTTCCGAAGCCGCACCAACATAATAGGGATACAGAAACACCGTGGCCCCTTTCTTTGAGATAACTCTGCACTAGTGCGAGCCGCAAATGCCACTTCCAGCTTAGCTGTGCAGAAGAAGAACAACAAGAAGAAGAAATATCTCGAAATATGTCCGTCAGGCCCCTTCCCTTGAGATATATCTGCAAATATCTCGGAAACGAAGCGAGCTATGGCAAAATGTTAAGAGACCTTTTTTGTAGAGAATTAAGTTTCCTACTTTTTATGTTCTATGATATTTTTTGATCACATGCGTAGTTCTCGAGATATATCAAGATATTTAAAAGTTCCGAAGCCGCACCAACATAATAGACATACAGGAACACCGTGGCCCCTTTCTTTGAGATAACTCTGCACTATTGCGAGCTGTAAATGCCACTTCCAGCTTAGCTGTGCAGAAGAAGAACAACAAGAAGAAGAAATATCTCGAAATATGTCCGTCAGGCCAGTTCCTTTGAGCTGAATCTGCAAATATCTCGGAAACGAAGCGAGCTATGGCAAAATGTTAAGAGACCTTTTTTGTAGAGAATTATGTATCGTACAATTTATGTTCTATGATATTTTTTGGTCAGAAGCGTAGTTCTCGAGATATATCAAGATATTTAAAAGTTCCGAAGCCGCACCAACATAATAGAGATACAGAAACACCGTGGCCCCTTTCTTTGAGATAACTCTGCACTATTGCGAGCTGCAAATGCCACTTCCAGCTTAGCTGTGCAGAAGAAGAACATCAAGAAGAAGAAATATCTCGAAATATGTCCGTCAGGCCCCTTCCCTTGAGATAAATCTGCAAATATCTCGGAAACGAAGAGAGCTATGGCAAAATGTTAAGAGACCTTTTTTGTAGAGAATTAAGTTTCCTACTTTTTATGTTCTATGATATTTTTTGATCTGATGCGTAGTTCTCGAGATATATCAAGATATTTAAAAGTTCCGAAGCCGCACCAACATAATAGAGATACAGAAACACCGTGGCCCCTTTCTTTGAGATAACTCTGCACTATTGCGAGCTGTAAATGCCACTTCCAGCTTAGCTGTGCAGAAGAAGAACAACAAGAAGAAGAAATATTCCGAAATATGTCCGTCAGGCCCCTTCCCTTGAGATATATCTGCAAATATCTCGGAAACGAAGCGAGCTATGGCAAAATGTTAAGAGACCTTTTTTGTAGAGAATTATGTTTCCTACAATTTATCTTCTATGATATTTTTTGATCAGAAGCGTAGTTTTCGAGATATATCGAGATATTTAAAAGTTCCGAAGCCGCACCAACATAATAGAGATACAGAAACACCGTGGCCCCTTTCGTTGAGATAACTCTGCACTAGTGCGAGCCGCAAATGCCACTTCCAGCTTAGCTGTGCAGAAGAAGAACAACAAGAAGAAGAAATATCTCGAAATATGTCCGTCAGGGCCCTTCCCTTGAGATAAATCTGCAAATATCTCGGAAACGAAGCGAGCTATGGCAAAATGTTAAGAGACGTTTTTTGTAGAGAATTATGTTTCCTACAATTTATGTTCTATGATATTTTTTGATCAGAAGCGTAGTTTTCGAGATATATCGAGATATTTAAAAGTTCCGAAGCCGCACAAACATAATAGGGGTACAGAAACACCGTGGCCCCTTTCTTTGAGATAACTCTGCACTAGTGCGAGCCGCAAATGCCACTTCCAGCTTAGCTGTGCAGAAGAAGAACAACAAGAAGAAGAAATATCTCGAAATATGTCCGTCAGGCCCCTTCCCTTGAGATAAATCTGCAAATATCTCGGAAACGAAGCGAGGTGTGGCCAATTGTTAAGAGACCTTTTTTGTAGAGAATTAAGTTTCCTGCTTTTTATGTTCTATGATATTTTTTGATCAGATGCGTAGTTCTCGAGATATATCAAGATATTTAAAAGTTCCGAAGCCGCACCAACATAATAGAGATACAGAAACACCGTGGCCCCTTTCTTTGAGATAACTCTGCACTATTGCGAGCTGTAAATGCCACTTCCAGCTTAGCTGTGCAGAAGAAGAACAACAAGAAGAAGAAATATCTCGAAATATGTCCGTCAGGCCCCTTCCCTTGAGATATATCTGCAAATATCTCGGAAACGAAGCGAGCTATGACAAAACGTTAAGAGACCTTTTTTGTAGAGAATTATGTTTCCTACAATTTATGTTCTATGATATTTTTTGATCAGAAGCGTAGTTTTCGAGATATATCGAGATATTTAAAAGTTCCGAAGCCGCACCAACATAATAGAGATACAGAAACACCGTGGCCCCTTTCTTTGAGATAACTCTGCACTAGTGCGAGCCGCAAATGCCACTTCCAGCTTAGCTGTGCAGAAGAAGAACAACAAGAAGAAGAAATATCTCGAAATATGTCCGTCAGGCCCCTTCCCTTGAGATAAATCTGCAAATATCTCGGAAACGAAGCGAGCTATGGCAAAATGTTAAGAGACCTTTTTTGTAGAGAATTAAGTTTCCTACTTTTTATGTTCTATGATATTTTTTGATTAGATGCGTAGTTCTCGAGATATATCAAGATATTTAAAAGTTCCGAAGCCGCACCAACATAATAGAGATACAGAAACACCGTGGCCCCTTTCTTTCAGATAACTATGCACTATTGCGAGCTGCAAATGCCACTTCCAGCTTAGCTGTGCAGAAGAACAACAAGAAGAAGAAATATCTCGAAATATGTCCGTCAGGCCCCTTCCCTTGAGATAAATCTGCAAATATCTCGGAAACGAAGCGAGCTATGGCAAAATGTTAAGAGACCTTTTTTGTAGAGAATTAAGTTTCCTACTTTTTATGTTCTATGATATTTTTTGATCAGAAGCGTAGTTTTCGAGATATATCGAGATATTTAAAAGTTCCGAAGCCGCACCAACATAATAGAGATACAGAAACACCGTGGCCCCTTTCTTTGAGATAACTCTGCACTAGTGCGAGCCGCAAATGCCACTTCCAGCTTAGCTGTGCAGAAGAAGAACAACAAGAAGAAGAAATATCTCGAAATATGTCCGTCAGGCCCCTTCCCTTGAGATAAATCTGCAAATATCTCGGAAACGAAGCGAGCTATGGCAAAATGTTAAGAGACCTTTTTTGTAGAGAATTAAGTTTCCTACTTTTTATGTTCTATGATATTTTTTGATCAGATGCGTAGTTCTCGAGATATATCAAGATATTTAAAAGTTCCGAAGCCGCACCAACATAATAGAGATACAGAAACACCGTGGCCCCTTTCTTTGAGATAACTCTGCACTATTGCGAGCTGCAAATGCCACTTCCAGCTTAGCTGTGCAGAAGAAGAACAACAAGAAGAAGAAATATCTCGAAATATGTCCGTCAGGCCCCTTCCCTTGAGATAAATCTGCAAATATCTCGGAAACGAAGCGAGCTATGGCAAAATGTTGAGAGACCTTTTTTGTAGAGAATTAAGTTTCCTACTATTTATGTTCTATGATATTTTTGGATCAGATGCGTAGTTCTCGAGATATATCAAGATATTTAAAAGTTCCGAAGCCGCACCAACATAATAGAGATACAGAAACACCGTGGCCCCTTTCTTTGAGATAACTCTGCACTAGAGCGAGCCGCAAAAGCCACTTCCAGCTTAGCTGTGCAGAAGAAGAACAACAAGAAGAAGAAATATCTCGAAATATGTCCGTCAGGCCACTTCCCTTGAGATAAATCTGCAAATATCTGGGAAACGAAGGGAGCTATGGCAAAATGTTAAGAGACCTTTTTTGTAGAGAATTATGTTTCCTACTTTTTATGTTCTATGATATTTTTTTATCAGACGCGTAGCTCTCGAGATATATCAAGATATTTAAAAGTTCCGAAGCCGCACCAACATAATAGAGATACAGAAACAGCGTGGCCCCTTTCTTTGAGATATCTCTGCACTATTGCGAGCTGCAAATGCCACTTCCAGCTTAGCTGCGCAGAAGAAGAACAACAAGAAGAAGAAATATCTCGAAATATGTCCGTCAGGCCTCCTTCCCTTGAGATAAACCTGCAAATATCTCGGAAACGAAGCGAGCTATGGCAAAATGTTAAGAGACCTTATTTGCAGAGAATTAAGTTTCCTACTTTTTATGTTCTATGATATTTTTTGATCAGATGCGTAGTTCTCGAGATATATCAAGATATTTAAAAGTTGCGAAACCGCACCAACATAATAGAGATACAGAAACACCGTGGCCCCTTTCTTTGAGATAACTCTGCACTAGTGCGAGCCGCAAATGCCACTTCCAGCTTAGCTGTGCAGAAGAAGAACAACAAGAAGAAGAAATATCTCGAAATATGTCCGTCAGGCCCCTTCCCTTGAGATAAATCTGCAAATATCTCGGAAACCAAGCGAGCTATGGCAAAATGTTAAGAGACCTTTTTTGTAGAGAATTAAGTTTCCTACTTTTTATCTTCTATGATATTTTTTGATCAGATGCGTAGTTCTCGAGATATATCAAGATATTTAAAAGTTCCGAAGCCGCACCAACATAATAGAGATACAGAAACACCGTGGGCCCTTTCTTTGAGATAACTCTGCACTATTGCGAGCTGTAAATGCCACTTCCAGCTTAGCTGTGCAGAAGAAGAACAACAAGAAGAAGAAATATCTCGAAATATGTCCGTCAGGCCCCTTCCCTTGAGATATATCTGCAAATATCTCGGAAACGAAGCGAGCTATGGCAGAATGTTAAGAGACCTTTTTTGTAGAGAACTCTGTTTCCTACAATATATGTTCTATGATATTTTTTGATCAGAAGCGTAGTTTTCGAGATATATCGAGATATTTAAAAGTTCCGAAGCCGCACCAACATAATAGAGATACAGAAACACCGTGGCCCCTTTCTTTGAGATAACTCTGCACTAGTGCGAGCCGTAAATGCCACTTCCAGCTTAGCTGTGCAGAAGAAGAACAACAAGAAGAAGAAATATCTCGAAATATGTCCGTCAGGCCCCTTCCCTTGAGATAAATCTGCAAATATCTCGGAAACGAAGCGAGCTATGGCAAAATGTTAAGAGACCTTTTTTGTAGAGAATTAAGTTTCCTACTTTTTATGTTCTATGATATTTTTTGATCAGATGCGTAGTTCTCGAGATATATCAAGATATTTAAAAGTTCCGAAGCCGCACCAACATAATAGAGATACAGAAACAGCGTGGCCCCTTTCTTTGAGACATCTCTGCACTATTGCGAGCTGCAAATGCCACTTCCAGCTTAGCTGCGCAGAAGAAGAACAACAAGAAGAAGAAATATCTCGAAATATGTCCGTCAGGCCCCTTCCCTTGAGATAAATCTGCAAATATCTCGGAAACGAAGCGAGCTATGGCAAAATGTTAAGAGACCTTATTTGCAGAGAATTAAGTTTCCTACTTTTTATGTTCTATGATATTTTTTGATCAGATGCGTAGTTCTCGAGATATATCAAGATATTTAAAAGTTGCGAAACCGCACCAACATAATAGAGATACAGAAACACCGTGGCCCCTTTCTTTGAGATAACTCTGCACTAGTGCGAGCCGCAAATGCCACTTCCAGCTTAGCTGTGCAGAAGAAGAACAACAAGAAGAAGAAATATCTCGAAATATGTCCGTCAGGCCCCTTCCCTTGAGATAAATCTGCAAATATCTCGGAAACCAAGCGAGCTATGGCAAAATGTTAAGAGACCTTTTTTGTAGAGAATTAAGTTTCCTACTTTTTATCTTCTATGATATTTTTTGATCAGATGCGTAGTTCTCGAGATATATCAAGATATTTAAAAGTTCCAAAGCCGCACCAACATAATAGAGATACAGAAACACCGTGGCCCCTTTCTTTGAGATAACTCTGCACTATTGCGAGCTGTAAATGCCACTTCCAGCTTAGCTGTGCAGAAGAAGAACAACAAGAAGAAGAAATATCTCGAAATATGTCCGTCAGGCCCCTTCCCTTGAGATAAATCTGCAAATATCTCGGAAACGAAGCGAGCTATGGCAAAATGTTAAGAGACCTTTTTTGTAGAGAATTAAGTTTCCTACTTTTTATGTTCTATGATATTTTTTGATCAGATGCGTAGTTCTCGAGATATATCAAGATATTTAAAAGTTCCGAAGCCGCACCAACATAATAGAGATACAGAAACAGCGTGGCCCCTTTCTTTGAGATATCTCTGCACTATTGCGAGCTGCAAATGCCACTTCCAGCTTAGCTGCGCAGAAGAAGAACAACAAGAAGAAGAAATATCTCGAAATATGTCCGTCAGGCCCCTTCCCTTGAGATAAATCTGCAAATATCTCGGAAACGAAGCGAGCTATGGCAAAATGTTAAGAGACCTTATTTGCAGAGAATTAAGTTTCCTACTTTTTATGTTCTATGATATTTTTTGATCAGATGCGTAGTTCTCGAGATATATCAAGATATTTAAAAGTTGCGAAACCGCACCAACATAATAGAGATACAGAAACACCGTGGCCCCTTTCTTTGAGATAACTCTGCACTAGTGCGAGCCGCAAATGCCACTTCCAGCTTAGCTGTGCAGAAGAAGAACAACAAGAAGAAGAAATATCTCGAAATATGTCCGTCAGGCCCCTTCCCTTGAGATAAATCTGCAAATATCTCGGAAACCAAGCGAGCTATGGCAAAATGTTAAGAGACCTTTTTTGTAGAGAATTAAGTTTCCTACTTTTTATCTTCTATGACATTTTTTGATCAGATGCGTAGTTCTCGAGATATATCAAGATATTTAAAAGTTCCGAAGCCGCACCAACATAATAGAGATACAGAAACACCGTGGCCCCTTTCTTTGAGATAACTCTGCACTATTGCGAGCTGGAAATGCCACTTCCAGTTTAGCTGTGCAGAAGAAGAACAACAAGAAGAAGAAATATCTCGAAATATGTCCGTCAGGCCCCTGCCCTTGAGATATATCTGCAAATATCTCGGAAACGAAGCGAGCTATGGCAAAATGTTAAGAGACCTTTTTTGTAGAGAATTAAGTTTCCTACTTTTTATGTTCTATGATATTTTTTGATCAGATGCGCAGTTCTCGAGATATATCAAGATATTTAAAAGTTCCGAAGCCGCACCAACATAATAGAGATACAGAAACACCGTGGCCCCTTTCTTTGAGATAACTCTGCACTATTGCGAGCTGGAAATGCCACTTCCAGTTTAGCTGTGCAGAAGAAGAACAACAAGAAGAAGAAATATCTCGAAATATGTCCGTTAGGCCCCTTCCCTTGAGATAAATCTGCAAATATCTCGGAAACGAAGCGAGCTATGGCAAAATGTTAAGAGACCTTTTTTGTAGAGAATTAAGTTTCCTACTTTTTATGTTCTATGATATTTTTTGATCAGACGCGTAGTTCTCGAGATATATCAAGATATTTAAAAGTTCCGAAGCCGCACCAACATAATAGAGATACAGAAACACCGTGGCCCCTTTCTTTGAGATAACTCTGCACTATTGCGAGCTGCATTTGCCACTTCCAGCTTAGCTGTGCAGAGGAAGAACAACAAGAAGAAGAAATATCTCGAAATATGTCCGTCAGGCCAGTTCCTTTGAGCTGAATCTGCAAATATCTCGGAAACGAAGCGAGCTATGGCAAAATGTTAAGAGACGTTTTTTGTAGAGAATTATGTTTCCTACAATTTATGTTCTATGATATTTTTTGATCAGAAGCGTAGTTTTCGAGATATATCGAGATATTTAAAAGTTCCGAAGACGCACCAACATAATAGAGATACAGCAACACCGTGGCCCCTTTCTTTGAGATAACTGTGCACTAGTGCGAGCCGCAAATGCCACTTCCAGCTTAGCTGTGCAGAAGAAGAACAACAAGAAGAAGAAATATCTCGAAATATGTCCGTCAGGCCCCTTCCCTTGAGATAAATATGCAAATATCTGGGAAACGAAGCGAGCTATGGCAAAATGTTAAGAGACCTTTTTTGTAGAGAATTAAGTTTCCTACTTTTTATGTTCTATGATATTTTTTGATCAGATGCGTAGTTCTCGAGATATATCAAGATATTTAAAAGTTCCGAAGCCGCACCAACATAATAGAGATACAGAAACACCGTGGCCCCTTTCTTTGAGATAACTCTGCACTATTGCGAGCTGCAAATGCCACTTCCAGCTTAGCTGTGCAGAGGAAGAACAACAAGAAGAAGAAATATCTCGAAATATGTCCGTCAGGCCAGTTCCTTTGAGCTGAATCTGCAAATATCTCGGAAACGAAGCGAGCTATGGCAAAATGTTAAGAGACGTTTTTTGTAGAGAATTATGTTTCCTACAATTTATGTTCTATGATATTTTTTGATCAGAAGCGTAGTTTTCGAGATATATCGAGATATTTAAAAGTTCCGAAGACGCACCAACATAATGGAGATACAGAAACACCGTGGCCCCTTTCTTTGAGATAACTGTGCACTAGTGCGAGCCGCAAATGCCACTTCCAGCTTAGCTGTGCAGAAGAAGAACAACAAGAAGAAGAAATATCTCGAAATATGTCCGTTAGGCCCCTTCCCTTGAGATAAATCTGCAAATATCTCGGAAACGATGCGAGCTATGGCAAAATGTTAAGAGACCTTTTTTGTAAAGAATTAAGTTTCCTACTTTTTATGTTCTATGATATTTTTTCATCAGATGCGTAGTTCTCGAGATATATCAAGATATTTAAAAGTTCCGAAGCCGCACCAACATAATAGAGATACAGAAACACCGTGGCCCCTTTCTTTGAGATAACTCTGCACTAGTGCGAGCCGCAAATGCCACTTCCAGCTTAGCTGTGCAGAAGAAGAACAACAAGAAGAAGAAATATCTCGAAATATGTCCGTCAGGCCCCTTCCCTTGAGATAAATCTGCAAATATCTCGGAAACGAAGCGAGCTATGGCAAAATGTTAAGAGACCTTTTTTGTAGAGAATTAAGTTTCCTACTTTTTATGTTCTATGATATTTTTTGATCAGATGCGTAGTTCTCGAGATATATCAAGATATTTAAAAGTTCCGAAGCCGCACCAACATAATAGAGATACAGAAACACCGTGGCC
Organism: Osmia lignaria lignaria; assembly: GCF_051020975.1. NCBI lineage: Eukaryota > Metazoa > Arthropoda > Insecta > Hymenoptera > Megachilidae > Osmia > Osmia lignaria. The sequence continues at coordinate 24,744,619 of NW_027478162.1, read as the reverse complement.
CCTTTCTTTGAGATAACTCTGCACTATTGCGAGCTGGAAATGCCACCTCCAGTTTAGCTGTGCAGAAGAAGAACAACAAGAAGAAGAAATATCTCGAAATATGTCCGTTAGGCCCCTTCCCTTGAGATAAATCTGCAAATATCTCGGAAACGAAGCGAGCTATGGCAAAATATTAAGAGACCTTTTTTGTAGAGAATTAAGTTTCCTACTTTTTATGTTCTATGATATTTTTTGATCAGATGCGCAGTTCTCGAGATATATCAAGATATTTAAAAGTTCCGAAGCCGCACCAACATAATAGAGATACAGAAACACCGTGGCCCCTTTCTTTGAGATAACTCTGCACTATTGCGAGCTGGAAATGCCACTTCCAGTTTAGCTGTGCAGAAGAAGAACAACAAGAAGAAGAAATATCTCGAAATATGTCCGTTAGGCCCCTTCCCTTGAGATAAATCTGCAAATATCTCGGAAACGAAGCGAGCTATGGCAAAATGTTAAGAGACCTTTTTTGTAGAGAATTAAGTTTCCTACTTTTTATGTTCTATGAGATTTTTTGATCAGACGCGTAGTTCTCGAGATATATCAAGATATTTAAAAGTTCCGAAGCCGCACCAACATAATAGAGATACAGAAACACCGTGGCCCCTTTCTTTGAGATAACTCTGCACTATTGCGAGCTGCAAATGCCACTTCCAGCTTAGCTGTGCAGAGGAAGAACAACAAGAAGAAGAAATATCTCGAAATATGTCCGTCAGGCCAGTTCCTTTGAGCTGAATCTGCAAATATCTCGGAAACGAAGCGAGCTATGGCAAAATGTTAAGAGACGTTTTTTGTAGAGAATTATGTTTCCTACAATTTATGTTCTATGATATTTTTTGATCAGAAGCGTAGTTTTCGAGATATATCGAGATATTTAAAAGTTCCGAAGACGCACCAACATAATAGAGATACAGAAACACCGTGGCCCCTTTCTTTGAGATAACTGTGCACTAGTGCGAGCCGCAAATGCCACTTCCAGCTTAGCTGTGCAGAAGAAGAACAACAAGAAGAAGAAATATCTCGAAATATGTCCGTCAGGCCCCTTCCCTTGAGATAAATATGCAAATATCTCGGAAACGAAGCGAGCTATGGCAAAATGTTAAGAGACCTTTTTTGTAGAGAATTAAGTTTCCTACTTTTTATGTTGTATGATATTTTTTGATCAGAAGCGTAGTTTTCGAGATATATCGAGATATTTAAAAGTTCCGAAGACGCACCAACATAATAGAGATACAGAAACACCGTGGCCCCTTTCTTTGAGATAACTGTGCACTAGTGCGAGCCGCTAATGCCACTTCCAGCTTAGCTGTGCAGAAGAAGAACAACAAGAAGAAGAAATATCTCGAAATATGTCCGTCAGGCCCCTTCCCTTGAGATAAATCTGCAAATATCTCGGAAACGAAGAGAGCTATGGCAAAATGTTAAGAGACCTTTTTTGTAGAGAACTAAGTTTCCTACTTTTCATGTTCTATGATATTTTTTGATCAGATGCGTAGTTCTCGAGATATATCAAGATATTTAAAAGTTCCGAAGCCGCACCAACATAATAGAGATACAGAAACACCGTGGTCCCTTTCTTTGAGATAACTCTGCACTATCGCGAGCTGGAAATGCCACTTCCAGTTTAGCTGTGCAGAAGAAGAACAACAAGAAGAAGAAATATCTCGAAATATGTCCGTTAGGCCCCTTCCCTTGAGATAAATCTGCAAATATCTCGGAAACGAAGCGAGCTATGGCAAAATGTTAAGAGACCTTTTTTGTAGAGAATTAAGTTTCCTACTTTTTATGTTGGATGATATTTTTTGATCAGAAGCGTAGTTTTCGAGATATATCGAGATATTTAAAAGTTCCGAAGCCGCACCAACATAATAGAGATACAGAAACACCGTGGCCCCTTTCTTTGAGATAACTCTGCACTATTGCGAGCTGCAAATGCCACTTCCAGCTTAGCTGTGCAGAGGAAGAACAACAAGAAGAAGAAATATCTCGAAATATGTCCGTCAGGCCAGTTCCTTTGAGCTGAATCTGCAAATATCTCGGAAACGAAGCGAGCTATGGCAAAATGTTAAGAGACGTTTTTTGTAGAGAATTATGTTTCCTACAATTTATGTTCTATGATATTTTTTGATCAGAAGCGTAGTTTTCGAGATATATCGAGATATTTAAAAGTTCCGAAGACGCACCAACATAATGGAGATACAGAAACACCGTGGCCCCTTTCTTTGAGATAACTGTGCACTAGTGCGAGCCGCAAATGCCACTTCCAGCTTAGCTGTGCAGAAGAAGAACAACAAGAAGAAGAAATATCTCGAAATATGTCCGTCAGGCCCCTTCCCTTGAGATAAATATGCAAATATCTCGGAAACGAAGCGAGCTATGGCAAAATGTTAAGAGACCTTTTTTGTAGAGAATTAAGTTTCCTACTTTTTATGTTCTATGATATTTTTTGATCAGATGCGTAGTTCTCGAGATATATCAAGATATTTAAAAGTTCCGAAGCCGCACCAACATAATAGAGATACAGAAACACCGTGGCCCCTTTCTTTGAGATAACTCTGCACTATTGCGAGCTGCAAATGCCACTTCCAGCTTAGCTGTGCAGAGGAAGAACAACAAGAAGAAGAAATATCTCGAAATATGTCCGTCAGGCCAGTTCCTTTGAGCTGAATCTGCAAATATCTCGGAAACGAAGCGAGCTATGGCAAAATGTTAAGAGACGTTTTTTGTAGACAATTATGTTTCCTACAATTTATGTTCTATGATATTTTTTGATCAGAAGCGTAGTTTTCGAGATATATCGAGATATTTAAAAGTTCCGAAGCCGCACCAACATAATAGAGATACAGAAACACCGTGGCCCCTTTCTTTGAGATAACTCTGCACTAGTGCGAGCCGGAAATGCCACTTCCAGCTTAGCTGTGCAGAAGAAGAACAACAAGAAGAAGAAATATCTCGAAATATGTCCGTCAGGCCAGTTCCTTTGAGCTGAATCTGCAAATATCTCGGAAACGAAGCGAGCTATGGCAAAATGTTAAGAGACGTTTTTTGTAGAGAATTAAGTTTCCTACTTTTTATCTTCTATGATATTTTTTGATCAGATGCGTAGTTCTCGAGATATATCAAGATATTTAAAAGTTCCGAAGCCGCACCAACATAATAGAGATACAGAAACACCGTGGCCCCTTTCTTTGAGATAACTCTGCACTATTGCGAGCTGCAAATGCCACTTCGAGCTTAGATGTGCAGAAGAAGAACAACAAGAAGAAGAAATATCTCGAAATATGTCCGTCAGACCCCTTCCCTTGAGATATATCTGCAAATATCTCGGAAACGAAGCGAGCTATGGCAAAATGTTAAAAGACCTTTTTGTAGAGAATTAAGTTTCCTACTTTTTATGTTCTATGATATTTTTTGATCAGATGCGTAGTTCTCGAGATATATCAAGATATTTAAAAGTTCCGAAGCCGCACCAACATAATAGAGATACAGAAACACCGTGGCCCCTTTTTTTGAGATAACTCTGCACTAGTGCGAGCCGCAAATGCCACTTCCAGCTTAGCTGTGCAGAAGAAGAACAACAAGAAGAAGAAATATCTCGAAATATGTCCGTCAGGCCCCTTCCCTTGAGATAAATCTGCAAATATCTCGGAAACGAAGAGAGCTATTGCAAAATATTAAGAGACCTTTTTTGTAGAGAATTAAGTTTCCTACTTTTTATGTTCTATGATATTTTTTGATCAGACGCGTAGTTCTCGAGATATATCAAGATATTTAAAAGTTCCGAAGCCGCACCAACATAATAGAGATACAGAAACACCGTGGCCCCTTTCTTTGAGATATCTCTGCACTATTGCGAGCTGCAAATGCCACTTCCAGCTTAGCTGTGCAGAAGAAGAACAACAAGAAGAAGAAATATCTCGAAATATGTCCGTGAGGCCCCTTCCCTTGAGATATATCTGCAAATATCTCGGAAACGAAGCGAGCTATGGCAAAATGTTAAGAGACCTTGTTTGTAGAGAATTAAGTTTCCTACTTTTTATGTTCTATGATATTTTTTGATCAGATGCGTAGTTCTCGAGATATATCAAGATATTTAAAAGTTCCGAAACCGCACCAACATAATAGAGATACAGAAACACCGTGGCCCCTTTCTTTGAGATAACTCTGCACTAGTGCGAGCCGCAAATGCCACTTCCAACTTAGCTGTGCAGAAGAAGAACAACAAGAAGAAGAAATATCTCGAAATATGTCCGTGAGGCCCCTTCCCTTGAGATATATCTGCAAATATCTCGGAAACGAAGCGAGCTATGGCAAAATGTTAAGAGACCTTGTTTGTAGAGAATTAAGTTTCCTACTTTTTGTGTTCTATGATATTTTTTGATCAGATGCGTAGTTCTCGAGATATATCAAGATATTTAAAAGTTCCGAAACCGCACCAACATAATAGAGATACAGAAACACCGTGGCCCCTTTCTTTGAGATAACTCTGCACTAGTGCGAGCCGCAAATGCCACTTCCAACTTAGCTGTGCAGAAGAAGAACAACAAGAAGAAGAAATATCTCGAAATATGTCCGTTAGGCCCCTTCCCTTGAGATAAATCTGCAAATATCTCGGAAACGATGCGAGCTATGGCAAAATGTTAAGAGACCTTTTTTGTAAAGAATTAAGTTTCCTACTTTTTATGTTCTATGATATTTTTTCATCAGATGCGTAGTTCTCGAGATATATCAAGATATTTAAAAGTTCCGAAGCCGCACCAACATAATAGAGATACAGAAACACCGTGGCCCCTTTCTTTGAGATTACTCTGCACTAGTGCGAGCCGCAAATGCCACTTCCAGCTTAGCTGTGCAGAAGAAGCACAACAAGAAGAAGAAATATCTCGAAATATGTCCGTCAGGCCCCTTCCCTTGAGATAAATCTGCAAATATCTCGGAAACGAAGCGAGCTATGGCAAAATGTTAAGAGACATTTTTGGAAGAGAATTAAGTTTCCTACTTTTTATGTTCTATGATATTTTTTGATCAGATGCGTAGTTCTCGAGATATGTCAAGATATTTAAAAGTTCCGAAGCCGCACCAACATAATAGAGATACAGAAACACCGTGGCCCCTTTCTTTGAGATAACTCTGCACTAGTGCGAGCCGCAAATGCCACTTCCAGCTTAGCTGTGCAGAAGAAGAACAACAAGAAGAAGAAATATCTCGAAATATGTCCGTTAGGCCCCTTCCCTTGAGATAAATCTGCAAATATCTCGGAAACGATGCGAGCTATGGCAAAATGTTAAGAGACCTTTTTTGTAAAGAATTAAGTTTCCTACTTTTTATGTTCTATGATATTTTTTCATCAGATGCGTAGTTCTCGAGATATATCAAGATATTTAAAAGTTCCGAAGCCGCACCAACATAATAGAGATACAGAAACACCGTGGCCCCTTTCTTTGAGATAACTCTGCACTAGTGCGAGCCGCAAATGCCACTTCCAGCTTAGCTGTGCAGAAGAAGAACAACAAGAAGAAGAAATATCTCGAAATATGTCCGTTAGGCCCCTTCCCTTGAGATAAATCTGCAAATATCTCGGAAACGAAGCGAGCTATGGCAAAATGTTCAGAGACCTTTTTTGTAGAGAATTAAGTTTCCTACTTTTTATGTTCTATGATATTTTTTGATCAGATGCGTAGTTCTCGAGATATATCAAGATATTTAAAAGTTCCGAAGCCGCACCAACATAATAGAGATACAGAAACACCGTGGCCCCTTTCTTTGAGATAACTCTGCACTAGTGCGAGCTGGAAATGCCACTTCCAGTTTAGCTGTGCAGAAGAAGAACAACAAGAAGAAGAAATATCTCGAAATATGTCCGTTAGGCCCCTTCCCTTGAGATAAATCTGCAAATATCTCGGAAACGAAGCGAGCTATGGCAAAATGTTAAGAGACGTTTTTTGTTGAGAATTATGTTTCCTACAATTTATGTTCTATGATATTTTTTGATCAGAAGCGTAGTTTTCGAGATATATCGAGATATTTAAAAGTTCCGAAGCCGCACCAACATAATCGAGATACAGAAACACCGTGGCCCCTTTCTTTGAGATAACTCTGCACTATTGCGAGCTGCAAATGCCACTTCCAGCTTAGCTGTGCAGAGGAAGAACAACAAGAAGAAGAAATATCTCGAAATATGTCCTTCAGGCCAGTTCCTTTGAGCTGAATCTGCAAATATCTCGGAAACGAAGCGAGCTATGGCAAAATGTTAAGAGACATTTTTGGAAGAGAATTAAGTTTCCTACTTTTTATGTTCTATGATATTTTTTGATCAGATGCGTAGTTCTCGAGATATATCAAGATATTTAAAAGTTCCGAAGCCGCACCAACATAATAGAGATACAGAAACACCGTGGCCCCTTTCTTTGAGATAACTCTGCACTAGTGCGAGCTGGAAATGCCACTTCCAGTTTAGCTGTGCAGAAGAAGAACAACAAGAAGAAGAAATATCTCGAAATATGTCCGTTAGGCCCCTTCCCTTGAGATAAATCTGCAAATATCTCGGAAACGAAGCGAGCTATGGCAAAATGTTAAGAGACGTTTTTTGTTGAGAATTATGTTTCCTACAATTTATGTTCTATGATATTTTTTGATCAGAAGCGTAGTTTTCGAGATATATCGAGATATTTAAAAGTTCCGAAGACGCACCAACATAATAGAGATACAGAAACACCGTGGCCCCTTTCTTTGAGATAACTGTGCACTAGTGCGAGCCGCAAATGCTACTTCCAGCATACCTGTGCAGAAGAAGAACAACAAGAAGAAGAAATATCTCGAAATATGTCCGTCAGGCCCCTTCCCTTGAGATATATCTGCAAATATCTCGGAAACGAAGCGAGCTATGGCAAAATGTTAAGAGACAGTTTTTGTAGAGAATTAAGTTTCCTACTTTTTATGTTCTATGATATTTTTTGATCAGACGAGTAGTTCTCGAGATATATCGAGATATTTAAAAGTTCCGAAGCCGCACCAACATAATAGAGATACAGAAACACCGTGGCCCCTTTCTTTGAGATAACTCTGCACTAGTGCGAGCCGCAAATGCCACTTTCAGCTTAGCTGTGCAGAAGAAGAACAACAAGAAGAAGAAATATCTCGAAATATGTCCGTCAGGCCCCTTCCCTTGAGATAAATCTGCAAATATCTCGGAAACGAAGCGAGCTATGGCAAAATGTTAAGAGACCTTTTTTGTAGAGAATTAAGTTTCCTACTTTTTATGTTCTATGATATTTTTTGATCAGATGCGTAGTTCTCGAGATATATCAAGATATTTAAAAGTTCCGAAGCCGCACCAACATAATAGAGATACAGAAACACCGTGGCCCCTTTCTTTGAGATAACTCTGCACTATTGCGAGCTGGAAATGCCACTTCCAGTTTAGCTGTGCAGAAGAAGAACATCAAGAAGAAGAAATATCTCGAAATATGTCCGTCAGGCCCCTTCCCTTGAGATATATCTGCAAATATCTCGGAAACGAAGCGAGCTATGGCAAAATGTTAAGAGACAGTTTTTGTAGAGAATTAAGTTTCCTACTTTTTATGTTCTATGATATTTTTTGATCAGACGGGTAGTTCTCGAGATATATCAAGATATTTAAAAGTTCCGAAGCCGCACCAACATAATAGAGGAACAGAAACACCGTGGCCCCTTTCTTTGAGATAACTCTGCTCTATTGCGAGCTGCAAATGCCACTTCCAGCTTAGCTGTGCAGAAGAAGAACAACAAGAAGAAGAAATATCTCGAAATATGTCCGTCAGGCCCCTTCCCTTGAGATAAATCTGCAAATATCTCGGAAACGAAGAGAGCTATGGCAAAATGTTAAGAGACCTTTTTTGTAGAGAATTAAGTTTCCTACTTTTCATGTTCTATGATATTTTTTGATCAGATGCGTAGTTCTCGAGATATATCAAGATATTTAAAAGTACCGAAGCCGCACCAACATAATAGAGATACAGAAACACCGTGGCACCTTTCTTTGAGATAACTCTGCACTATTGCGAGCTGTAAATGCCACTTCCAGCTTAGCTGTGCAGAAGAAGAACAACAAGAAGAAGAAATATCTCGAAATATGTCCGTCAGGCCCCTTCCCTTGAGATATATCTGCAAATATCTCGGAAACGAAGCGAGCTATGGCAAAATGTTAAGAGACCTTTTTTGTAGACAATTATGTTTCCTACAATTTATGTTCTATGATATTTTTTGATCAGATGCGTAGTTCTCGAGATATATCAAGATATTTAAAAGTTCCGAAGCCGCACCAACATAATAGAGATACAGAAACACCGTGGCCCCTTTCTTTGAGATAACTCTGCACTATTGCGAGCTGCAAATGCCACTTCCAGCTTAGCTGTGCAGAAGAAGAACAACAAGAAGAAGAAGTATCTCGAAATATGTCCGTCAGGCCCCTTCCCTTGAGATAAATCTGCAAATATCTCGGAAACGAAGAGAGCTATGGCAAAATGTTAATAGACCTTTTTTGTAGAGAATTAAGTTTCATACTTTTTATGTTGTATGATATTTGTTGATCAGATGCGTAGTTCTCGAGATATATCAAGATATTTAAAAGTTCCGAAGCCGCACCAACATAATAGAGATACAGAAACACCGTGGCCCCTTTCTTTGAGATAACTCTGCACTATTGCGAGCTGCAAATGCCACTTCCAGCTTAGCTGTGCAGAAGAAGAACAACAAGAAGAAGAAATATCTCGAAATATGTCCGTCAGGCCCCTTCCCTTGAGATAAATCTGGAAATATCTCGGAAACGAAGAGAGGTATGGCAAAATGTTAAGAGACCTTTTTTGTAGAGAATTAAGTTTCCTACTTTTCATGTTCTATGATATTTTTTGATCAGATGCGTAGTTCTCGAGATATATCAAGATATTTAAAAGTACCGAAGCCGCACCAACATAATAGAGATACAGAAACACCGTGGCCCCTTTCTTTGAGATAACTGTGCACTAGTGCGAGCCGCAAATGCCACTTCCAGCTTAGCTGTGCAGAAGAAGAACAACAAGAAGAAGAAATATCTCGAAATATGTCCGTCAGGCCCCTTCCCTTGAGATATATCTGCAAATATCTCGGAAACGAAGCGAGCTATGGCAAAATGTTAAGAGACCGTTTTTGTAGAGAATTATGTTTCCTACTTTTTATGTTCTATGATATTTTTTGATCAGACGCGTAGTTCTCGAGATATATCAAGATATTTAAAAGTTCCGAAGCCGCACCAACATAATAGAGATACAGAAACACCGTGGCCCCTTTCTTTGAGATAACTCTGCACTAGTGCGAGCCGCAAATGCCACTTCCAACTTAGCTGTGCAGAAGAAGAACAACAAGAAGAAGAAATATCTCGAAATATGTCCGTTAGGCCCCTTCCCTGGAGATAAATCTGCAAATATCTCGGAAACGAAGCGAGCTATGGCAAAATGTTAAGAGACCTTTTTTGTAGAGAATTAAGTTTCCTACTTTTTATGTTCTATGATATTTTTTGATCAGATGCGTAGTTCTCGAGATATATCAAGATATTTAAAAGTTCCGAAGCCGCACCAACATAATAGAGATACAGAAACACCGTGGCCCCTTTCTTTGAGATAACTCTGCACTATTGCGAGCTGCAAATGCCACTTCCAGCTTAGCTGTGCAGAAGAAGAACAACAAGAAGAAGAAGTATCTCGAAATATGTCCGTCAGGCCCCTTACCTTGAGATAAATCTGCAAATATCTCGGAAACGAAGAGAGCTATGGCAAAATGTTAATAGACCTTTTTTGTAGAGAATTAAGTTTCATACTTTTTATGTTGTATGATATTTTTTGATCAGATGCGTAGTTCTCGAGATATATCAAGATATTTAAAAGTTCCGAAGCCGCACCAACATAATAGAGATACAGAAACACCGTGGCCCCTTTCTTTGAGATAACTCTGCACTATTGCGAGCTGCAAATGCCACTTCCAGCTTAGCTGTGCAGAAGAAGAACAACAAGAAGAAGAAATATCTCGAAATATGTCCGTCAGGCCCCTTCCCTTGAGATAAATCTGGAAATATCTCGGAAACGAAGAGAGCTATGGCAAAATGTTAAGAGACCTTTTTTGTAGAGAATTAAGTTTCCTACTTTTTATGTTCTATGACATTTTTTGATCAGATGCGTAGTTCTCGAGATATATCAAGATATTTAAAAGTTCCGAAGCCGCACCAACATAATAGAGATACAGAAACACCGTGGCCCCTTTCTTTGAGATAACTCTGCACTATTGCGAGCTGTAAATGCCACTTCCAGCTTAGCTGTGCAGAAGAAGAACAACAAGAAGAAGAAATATCTCGAAATATGTCCGTCAGGCCCCTTCCCTTGAGATATATCTGCAAATATCTCGGAAACGAAGCGAGCTATAGCAAAATGTTAAGAGACCTTTTTTGTCGAGAATTATGTTTCCTACAATTTATGTTCTATGATATTTTTTGATCAGAAGCGTAGTTTTCGAGATATATCGAGATATTTAAAAGTTCCGAAGCCGCACCAACATAATAGAGATACAGAAACACCGTGGCCCCTTTCTTTGAGATAACTCTGCACTAGTGCGAGCCGCAAATGCCACTTCTAGCTTAGCTGTGCAGAAGAAGAACAACAAGAAGAAGAAATATCTCGAAATATGTCCGTCAGGCCCCTTCCCTTGAGATAAATCTGCAAATATCTCGGAAAGGAAGCGAGCTATGGCAAAATGTTAAGAGACCTTTTTTGTAGAGAATTAAGTTTCCTACTTTTTATGTTCTATGACATTTTTTGATCAGATGCGTAGTTCTCGAGATATATCAAGATATTTAAAAGTTCCGAAGCCGCACCAACATAATAGAGATACAGAAACACCGTGGCCCCTTTTTTTGAGATAACTCTGCACTATTGCGAGCTGTAAATGCCACTTCCAGCTTAGCTGTGCAGAAGAAGAACAACAAGAAGAAGAAATATCTCGAAATATGTCCGTCAGGCCCCTTCCCTTGAGATAAATATGCAAATATCTCGGAAACGAAGCGAGCTATGGCAAAATGTTCAGAGACCTTTTTTGTAGAGAATTAAGTTTCCTACTTTTTATGTTCTATGATATTTTTTGATCAGATGCGTAGTTCTCGAGATATATCAAGATATTTAAAAGTTCCGAAGCCGCACCAACATAATAGAGATACAGAAACACCGTGGCCCCTTTCTTTGAGATAACTCTGCACTATTGCGAGCTGCAAATGCCACTTCCAGCTTAGCTGTGCAGAAGAAGAACAACAAGAAGAAGAAATATCTCGAAATATGTCCGTTAGGCCCCTTCCCTTGAGATAAATCTGCAAATATCTCGGAAACGAAGCGAGCTATGGCAAAATGTTAAGAGACCTTTTTTGTAGAGAATTAAGTTTCCTACTTTTTATGTTCTATGATATTTTTTGATCAGATGCGTAGTTCTCGAGATATATCAAGATATTTAAAAGTTCCGAAGCCGCACCAACATAATAGAGATACAGAAACACCGTGGCCCCTTTCTTTGAGATAACTCTGCACTAGTGCGAGCAGCAAATGCCACTTCCAGCTTAGCTGTGCAGAAGAAGAACAACAAGAAGAAGAAATATCTCGAAATATGTCCGTCAGGCCCCTTCCCTTGAGATATATCTGCAAATATCTCGGAAACGAAGCGAGCTATGGCAAAATGTTAAGAGACCTTTTTTGTCGAGAATTATGTTTCCTACAATTTAAGTTCTATGATATTTTTTGATCAGAAGCGTAGTTTTCGAGATATATCGAGATATTTAAAAGTTCCGAAGCCGCACCAACATAATAGAGATACAGAAACACCGTGGCCCCTTTCTTTGAGATAACTCTGCACTAGTGCGAGCTGCAACAGCCACTTCCAGCTTAGCTGTGCAGAAGAAGAACAACAAGAAGAAGAAATATCTCGAAATATGTCCGTCAGGCCCCTTCCCTTGAGATAAATCTGCAAATATCTCGGAAACGAAGCGAGCTATGGCAAAATGTTAAGAGACCTTTTTTGTAGAGAATTAAGTTTCCTACTTTTTATGTTCTATGATATTTTTTGATCAGATCCGTAGTTCTCGAGATATATCAAGATATTTAAAAGTTCCGAAGCCGCACAAACATAATAGAGATACAGAAACACCGTGGCCCCTTTCTTTGAGATAACTCTGCACTAGTGCGAGCCGCAAATGCCACTTCTAGCTTAGCTGTGCAGAAGAAGAACAACAAGAAGAAGAAATATCTCGAAATATGTCCGTCAGGCCCCTTCCCTTGAGATAAATCTGCAAATATCTCGGAAACGAAGCGAGCTATGGCAAAATGTTAAGAGACCTTTTTTGTAGAGAATTAAGTTTCCTACTTTTTATGTTCTATGACATTTTTTGATCAGATGCGTAGTTCTCGAGATATATCAAGATATTTAAAAGTTCCGAAGCCGCACCAACATAATAGAGATACAGAAACACCGTGGCCCCTTTCTTTGAGATAACTCTGCACTATTGCGAGCTGTAAATGCCACTTCCAGCTTAGCTGTGCAGAAGAAGAACAACAAGAAGAAGAAATATCTCGAAATATGTCCGTCAGGCCCCTTCCCTTGAGATAAATCTGCAAATATCTCGGAAACGAAGCGAGCTATGGCAAAATGTTAAGAGACCTTTTTTGTAGAGAATTAAGTTTCCTACTTTTTATGTTCTATGACATTTTTTGATCAGATGCGTAGTTCTCGAGATATATCAAGATATTTAAAAGTTCCGAAGCCGCACCAACATAATAGAGATACAGAAACACCGTGGCCCCTTTCTTTGAGATATCTCTGCACTATTGCGAGCTGCAAATGCCACTTCCAGCTTAGCTGTGCAGAAGAAGAACAACAAGAAGAAGAAATATCTCGAAATATGTCCGTCAGGCCCCTTCCCTTGAGATAAATCTGCAAATATCTCGGAAACGAAGCGAGCTATGGCAAAATGTTAAGAGACCTTATTTGTAGAGAATTAAGTTTCCTACTTTTTACGTTCTATGATATTTTTTGATCAGAAGCGTAGTTTTCCAGATATATCGAGATATTTAAAAGTTCCGAAGCTGCACCAACATAATAGAGGTACAGAAACACCGTGGCCTCTTTCTTTGACATAACTCTGCACTTTTGCGAGCTGCAAATGCCACTTCCAGCTTAGCTGTGCAGAAGAGGAACAACAAGAAGAAGAAATATCTCGGAATATGTTCGTCAGGCCCCTTCCCTTGAGCTAAATCTGCAAATATCTCGGAAACGATGCCAGCTATGGGAAAATGTTAAGAGACCTTTTTTGTAGAGAATTAAGCTTCCTACTTTTTATGTTCTATGATATTTTTTGATCAGATGCGTAGTTCTCGAGATATATCAAGATATGTAAAAGTTCCGAAGCCGCACCAACATAATAGAGATACAGAAACACCGTGGCCCCTTTCTGTGAGATAACTCTGCACTATTGCGAGCAGCAAATGCCAGTTCCAGCTTAGCTGTGCAGAAGAAGCACAACAAGAACAAGAAATATCTCGGAATATGTCCGTCAGGCCCCTCCCCTTGAGCTAAATCTGCAAATATCTCGCATACGATGCGAGCTATGGCAAAATGTTAAGAGACCTTTTTTGTAGAGAATTATGTTTCCTACACTTTATGTTCTATGATATTTTTTGATCAGAAGCGTAGTTTTCGAGATATATCGAGATATTTAAAAGTTCCGAAGCTGCACCAACATAATAGAGGTACAGAAACACCGTGGCCTCTTTCTTTGAGATAACTCTGCACTTTTGCGAGCTGCAAATGCCACTTCCAGCTAAGCTGTGCAGAAGAGGAACAACAAGAAGAAGAAATATCTCGGAATATGTTCGTCAGGCCCCTTCCCTTGAGATATATCTGCAAATATCTCGGAAACGAAGCGAGCTATGGCAAAATGTTAAGAGACATTTTTGGAAGAGAATTAAGTTTCCTACTTTTTATGTTCTATGATATTTTTTGATCAGATGCGTAGTTCTCGAGATATATCAAGATATTTAAAAGTTCCGAAGCCGCACCAACATAATAGAGATACAGAAACACCGTGGCCCCTTTCTTTGAGATAACTCTGCACTAGTGCGAGCAGCAAATGCCACTTCCAGCTTAGCTGTGCAGAAGAAGAACAACAAGAAGAAGAAATATCTCGAAATATGTCCGTTAGGCCCCTTCCCTTGAGATAAATCTGCAAATATCTTGGAAACGAAGCGAGCTATGGCAAAATGTTAAGAGACCTTTTTTGTAGAGAATTAAGTTTCCTACTTTTTATGTTCTATGATATTTTTTGATCAGATGCGTAGTTCTCGAGATATATCAAGATATTTAAAAGTTCCGAAGCCGCACCAACATAATAGAGATACAGAAACACCGTGGCCCCTTTCTTTGAGATAACTCTGCACTAGTGCGAGCAGCAAATGCCACTTCCAGCTTAGCTGTGCAGAAGAAGAACAACAAGAAGAAGAAATATCTCGAAATATGTCCGTTAGGCCCCTTCCCTTGAGATAAATCTGCAAATATCTCGGAAACGAAGCGAGCTATGGCAAAATGTTAAGAGACCTTTTTTGTAGAGAATTAAGTTTCCTACTTTTTATGTTCTATGATATTTTTTGATCAGATGCGCAGTTCTCGAGATATATCAAGATATTTAAAAGTTCCGAAGCCGCACCAACATAATAGAGATACAGAAACACCGTGGCCCCTTTCTTTGAGATAACTCTGCACTATTGCGAGCTGCAAATGCCACTTCCAGCTTAGCTGTGCAGAAGAAGAACAACAAGAAGAAGAAATATCTCGAAATATGTCCGTCAGGCCCCTTCCCTTGAGATATATCTGCAAATATCTCGGAAACGAAGCGAGCTATGGCAAAATGTTAAGAGACCTTTTTTGTCGAGAATTATGTTTCCTACAATTTATGTTCTATGATATTTTTTGATCAGAAGCGTAGTTTTCGAGATATATCGAGATATTTAAAAGTTCCGAAGCCGCACCAACATAATAGAGATACAGAAACACCGTGGCCCCTTTCTTTGAGATAACTCTGCACTATTGCGAGCTGCAAATGCCACTTCCAGCTCAGCTGTGCAGAAGAAGAACAACAAGAAGAAGAAATATCTCGAAATATGTCCGTCAGGCCCCTTCCCTTGAGATAAATCTGCAAATATCTCGGAAACGAAGCGAGCTATCGCAAAATGTTAAGAGACCTTTTTTGTAGAGAATTATGTTTCCTACAATTTATGTTCTACGATATTTTTTGATCAGAAGCGTAGTTTTCGAGATATATCGAGATATTTAAAAGTTCCGAAGCCGCTCCAACATAATAGAGATACAGAAACACCGTGGCCCCTTTCTTTGAGATAACTCTGCACTAGTGCGAGCTGCAAATGCCACTTCCAGCTTAGCTGTGCAGAAGAAGAACAACAAGAAGAAGAAATATCTCGAAATATGTCCGTCAGGCCCCTTCCCTTGAGATAAATCTGCAAATATCTCGGAAACGAAGCGAGCTATGGCAAAATGTTAAGAGACCTTTTTTGTAGAGAATTAAGTTTCCTACTTTTTATGTTCTATGATATTTTTTGATCAGATCCGTAGTTCTCGAGATATATCAAGATATTTAAAAGTTCCGAAGCCGCACAAACATAATAGAGATACAGAAACACCGTGGCCCCTTTCTTTGAGATAACTCTGCACTAGTGCGAGCCGCAAATGCCACTTCTAGCTTAGCTGTGCAGAAGAAGAACAACAAGAAGAAGAAATATCTCGAAATATGTCCGTCAGGCCCCTTCCCTTGAGATAAATCTGCAAATATCTCGGAAACGAAGCGAGCTATGGCAAAATGTTAAGAGACCTTTTTTGTAGAGAATTAAGTTTCCTACTTTTTATGTTCTATGACATTTTTTGATCAGATGCGTAGTTCTCGAGATATATCAAGATATTTAAAAGTTCCGAAGCCGCACCAACATAATAGAGATACAGAAACACCGTGGCCCCTTTCTTTGAGATAACTCTGCACTATTGCGAGCTGTAAATGCCACTTCCAGGTTAGCTGTGCAGAAGAAGAACAACAAGAAGAAGAAATATCTCGAAATATGTCCGTCAGGCCCCTTCCCTTGAGATAAATCTGCAAATATCTCGGAAACGAAGCGAGCTATGGCAAAATGTTAAGAGACCTTTTTTGTAGAGAATTAAGTTTCCTACTTTTTATGTTCTATGACATTTTTTGATCAGATGCGTAGTTCTCGAGATATATCAAGATATTTAAAAGTTCCGAAGCCGCACCAACATAATAGAGATACAGAAACACCGTGGCCCCTTTCTTTGAGATATCTCTGCACTATTGCGAGCTGCAAATGCCACTTCCAGCTTAGCTGTGCAGAAGAAGAACAACAAGAAGAAGAAATATCTCGAAATATGTCCGTCAGGCCCCTTCCCTTGAGATAAATCTGCAAATATCTCGGAAGCGAAGCGAGCTATGGCAAAATGTTAAGAGACCTTATTTGTAGAGAATTAAGTTTCCTACTTTTTACGTTCTATGATATTTTTTGATCAGAAGCGTAGTTTTCCAGATATATCGAGATATTTAAAAGTTCCGAAGCTGCACCAACATAATAGAGGTACAGAAACACCGCGGCCTCTTTCTTTGACATAACTCTGCACTTTTGCGAGCTGCAAATGCCACTTCCAGCTTAGCTGTGCAGAAGAGGAACAACAAGAAGAAGAAATATCTCGGAATATGTTCGTCAGGCCCCTTCCCTTGAGCTAAATCTGCAAATATCTCGGAAACGATGCCAGCTATGGGAAAATGTTAAGAGACCTTTTTTGTAGAGAATTAAGCTTCCTACTTTTTATGTTCTATGATATTTTTTGATCAGATGCGTAGTTCTCGAGATATATCAAGATATGTAAAAGTTCCGAAGCCGCACCAACATAATAGAGATACAGAAACACCGTGGCCCCTTTCTGTGAGATAACTCTGCACTATTGCGAGCAGCAAATGCCAGTTCCAGCTTAGCTGTGCAGAAGAAGCACAACAAGAACAAGAAATATCTCGGAATATGTCCGTCAGGCCCCTCCCCTTGAGCTAAATCTGCAAATATCTCGCATACGATGCGAGCTATGGCAAAATGTTAAGAGACCTTTTTTGTAGAGAATTATGTTTCCTACACTTTATGTTCTATGATATTTTTTGATCAGAAGCGTAGTTTTCGAGATATATCGAGATATTTAAAAGTTCCGAAGCTGCACCAACATAATAGAGGTACAGAAACACCGTGGCCTCTTTCTTTGAGATAAATCTGCACTTTTGCGAGCTGCAAATGCCACTTCCAGCTTAGCTGTGCAGAAGAGGAACAACAAGAAGAAGAAATATCTCGGAATATGTTCGTCAGGCCCCTTCCCTTGAGATATATCTGCAAATATCTCGGAAACGAAGCGAGCTATGGCAAAATGTTAAGCGACCGTTTTTGTAGAGAATTAAGTTTCCTACTTTTTATGTTCTATGATATTTTTTGATCAGACGCGTAGTTCTCGAGATATATCAAGATATTTAAAAGTTCCGAAGCCGCACCAATATAATAGAGATACAGAAACACCGTGGCCCCTTTCTTTGAGATATCTCTGCACTATTGCGAGCTGCAAATGCCACTTCCAGCTTAGCTGTGCAGAAGAAGAACAACAAGAAGAAGAAATATCTCGAAATATGTCCGTCAGGCCCCTTCCCTTGAGATAAATCTGCAAATATCTCGGAAACGAAGCGAGCTATGGCAAAATGTTAAGAGACCTTATTTGTAGAGAATTAAGTTTCCTACTTTTTACGTTCTATGATATTTTTTGATCAGAAGCGTAGTTTTCCAGATATATCGAGATATTTAAAAGTTCCGAAGCCGCACCAACATAATAGAGATACAGAAACACCGTGGCCCCTTTCTTTGCCATAACTCTGCACTAGTGCGAGCCGCAAATGCCACTTCCAGCTTAGCTGTGCAGAAGAAGAACAACAAGAAGAAGAAATATCTCGAAATATGTCCGTCAGGCCCCTTCCCTTGAGATAAATCTGCAAATATCTCGGAAACGAAGCGAGCTATGGCAAAATGTTAAGAGACATTTTTGGAAGAGAATTAAGTTTCCTACTTTTTATGTTCTATGATATTTTTTGATCAGATGCGTAGTTCTCGAGATATATCAAGATATTTAAAAGTTCCGAAGCCGCACCAACATAATAGAGATACAGAAACACCGTGGCCCCTTTCTTTGAGATAACTCTGCACTAGTGCGAGCAGCAAATGCCACTTCCAGCTTAGCTGTGCAGAAGAAGAACAACAAGAAGAAGAAATATCTCGAAATATGTCCGTTAGGCCCCTTCCCTTGAGATAAATCTGCAATTATCTCGGAAACGAAGCGAGCTATGGCAAAATGTTAAGAGACCTTTTTTGTAGAGAATTAAGTTTCCTACTTTTTATGTTCTATGATATTTTTTGATCAGATGCGTAGTTCTCGAGATATATCAAGATATTTAAAAGTTCCGAAGCCGCACCAACATAATAGAGATACAGAAACACCGTGGCCCCTTTCTTTGAGATAACTCTGCACTAGTGCGAGCAGCAAATGCCACTTCCAGCTTAGCTGTGCAGAAGAAGAACAACAAGAAGAAGAAATATCTCGAAATATGTCCGTTAGGCCCCTTCCCTTGAGATAAATCTGCAAATATCTCGGAAACGAAGCGAGCTATGGCAAAATGTTAAGAGACCTTTTTTGTAGAGAATTAAGTTTCCTACTTTTTATGTTCTATGATATTTTTTGATCAGATGCGCAGTTCTCGAGATATATCAAGATATTTAAAAGTTCCGAAGCCGCACCAACATAATAGAGATACAGAAACACCGTGGCCCCTTTCTTTGAGATAACTCTGCACTATTGCGAGCTGCTAATGCCACTTCCAGCTTAGCTGTGCAGAAGAAGAACAACAAGAAGAAGAAATATCTCGAAATATGTCCGTCAGGCCCCTTCCCTTGAGATATATCTGCAAATATCTCGGAAACGAAGCGAGCTATGGCAAAATGTTAAGAGACCTTTTTTGTCGAGAATTATGTTTCCTATAATTTATGTTCTATGATATTTTTTGATCAGAAGCGTAGTTTTCGAGATATATCGAGATATTTAAAAGTTCCGAAGCCGCACCAACATAATAGAGATACAGAAACACCGTGGCCCCTTTCTTTGAGATAACTCTGCACTATTGCGAGCTGCAAATGCCACTTCCAGCTCAGCTGTGCAGAAGAAGAACAACAAGAAGAAGAAATATCTCGAAATATGTCCGTCAGGCCCCTTCCCTTGAGATAAATCTGCAAATATCTCGGAAACGAAGCGAGCTATCGCAAAATGTTAAGAGACCTTTTTTGTAGAGAATTATGTTTCCTACAATTTATGTTCTACGATATTTTTTGATCAGAAGCGTAGTTTTCGAGATATGTCGAGATATTTAAAAGTTCCGAAGCCGCACCAACATAATAGAGATACAGAAACACCGTGGCCCCTTTCTTTGAGATAACTCTGCACTAGTGCGAGCTGCAAATGCCACTTCCAGCTTAGCTGTGCAGAAGAAGAACAACAAGAAGAAGAAATATCTCGAAATATGTCCGTCAGGCCCCTTCCCTTGAGATAAATCTGCAAATATCTCGGAAACGAAGCGAGCTATGGCAAAATGTTAAGAGACCTTTTTTGTAGAGAATTAAGTTTCCTACTTTTTATGTTCTATGATATTTTTTGATCAGATCCGTAGTTCTCGAGATATATCAAGATATTTAAAAGTTCCGAAGCCGCACAAACATAATAGAGATACAGAAACACCGTGGCCCCTTTCTTTGAGATAACTCTGCACTAGTGCGAGCCGCAAATGCCACTTCTAGCTTAGCTGTGCAGAAGAAGAACAACAAGAAGAAGAAATATCTCGAAATATGTCCGTCAGGCCCCTTCCCTTGAGATAAATCTGCAAATATCTCGGAAACGAAGCGAGCTATGGCAAAATGTTAAGAGACCTTTTTTGTAGAGAATTAAGTTTCCTACTTTTTATGTTCTATGACATTTTTTGATCAGATGCGTAGTTC
This sequence comes from Osmia lignaria lignaria, assembly GCF_051020975.1. Classification (NCBI taxonomy): domain Eukaryota; kingdom Metazoa; phylum Arthropoda; class Insecta; order Hymenoptera; family Megachilidae; genus Osmia; species Osmia lignaria. The sequence goes on along the minus strand of NW_027478162.1, from coordinate 24,724,406 downwards.
TCGAGATATATCAAGATATTTAAAAGTTCCGAAGCCGCACCAACATAATAGAGATACAGAAACACCGTGGCCCCTTTCTTTGAGATAACTCTGCACTATTGCGAGCTGTAAATGCCACTTCCAGCTTAGCTGTGCAGAAGAAGAACAACAAGAAGAAGAAGTATCTCGAAATATGTCCGTCAGGCCCCTTCCCTTGAGATAAATCTGCAAATATCTCGGAAACGAAGCGAGCTATGGCAAAATGTTAAGAGACCTTTTTTGTAGAGAATTAAGTTTCCTACTTTTTATGTTCTATGACATTTTTTGATCAGATGCGTAGTTCTCGAGATATATCAAGATATTTAAAAGTTCCGAAGCCGCACCAACATAATAGAGATACAGAAACACCGTGGCCCCTTTCTTTGAGATATCTCTGCACTATTGCGAGCTGCAAATGCCACTTCCAGCTTAGCTGTGCAGAAGAAGAACAACAAGAAGAAGAAATATCTCGAAATATGTCCGTCAGGCCCCTTCCCTTGAGATAAATCTGCAAATATCTCGGAAACGAAGCGAGCTATGGCAAAATGTTAAGAGACCTTATTTGTAGAGAATTAAGTTTCCTACTTTTTACGTTCTATGATATTTTTTGATCAGAAGCGTAGTTTTCCAGATATATCGAGATATTTAAAAGTTCCGAAGCTGCACCAACATAATAGAGGTACAGAAACACCGTGGCCTCTTTCTTTGACATAACTCTGCACTTTTGCGAGCTGCAAATGCCACTTCCAGCTTAGCTGTGCAGAAGAGGAACAACAAGAAGAAGAAATATCTCGGAATATGTTCGTCAGGCCCCTTCCCTTGAGCTAAATCTGCAAATATCTCGGAAACGATGCCAGCTATGGGAAAATGTTAAGAGACCTTTTTTGTAGAGAATTAAGCTTCCTACTTTTTATGTTCTATGATATTTTTTGATCAGATGCGTAGTTCTCGAGATATATCAAGATATGTAAAAGTTCCGAAGCCGCACCAACATAATAGAGATACAGAAACACCGTGGCCCCTTTCTGTGAGATAACTCTGCACTATTGCGAGCAGCAAATGCCAGTTCCAGCTGAGCTGTGCAGAAGAAGCACAACAAGAACAAGAAATATCTCGGAATATGTCCGTCAGGCCCCTCCCCTTGAGCTAAATCTGCAAATATCTCGCATACGATGCGAGCTATGGCAAAATGTTAAGAGACCTTTTTTGTAGAGAATTATGTTTCCTACACTTTATGTTCTATGATATTTTTTGATCAGAAGCGTAGTTTTCGAGATATATCGAGATATTTAAAAGTTCCGAAGCTGCACCAACATAATAGAGGTACAGAAACACCGTGGCCCCTTTCTTTGAGATCACTCTGCACTATTGCGAGCTGCAGATGCCACTTCCAGCTTAGCTGTGCAGAAGAAGAACAACAAGAAGAAGAAATATCTCGAAATATGTCCGTCAGACCCCTTCCCTTGAGATAAATCTGCAAATATCTCGGAAACGAAGCGAGCTATGGCAAAATGTTAAGAGACCTTTTTTCTAGAGAATTATGTTTCCTACAATTTACCTTCTATGATATTTTTTGATCAGAAGCGTAGTTTTCGAGATATATCGAGATATTTAAAAGTTCCGAGGCCGCAGTAACATAATAGAGATACAGAAACACCGTGGCTCCTTTCTTTGAGATAACTCTGCACTATTGCGCGCTGCAAATGCCACTTCCAGCTTAGCTGTGCAGAAGAAGAACAACAAGAAGAAGAAATATCTCGAAATATGTCCGTCAGGCCCCTACCCTTGAGATAAATCTGCAAATATCTCGGAAACGAACCAAGCTATGGCTAAATGTTCAGAGACCTTACTTGTAGAGAATTAAGTTTCCTACTTTTTATGTTCTATGATATTTTTTGATCAGATGCGTAGTTCTCGAGATATATCAAGATATTTAAAAGTTCCGAAGCCGCACCAACATAATAGAGATACAGAAACACCGTGGCCCCTTTCTTTGAGATAACTCTGCACTATTGCGAGCTGCAAATGCCACTTCGAGCTTAGCTGTGCAGAAGAAGAACAACAAGAAGAAGAAATATCTCGAAATATGTCCGTCAGCCCCCTTCCCTTGAGATAAATCTGCAAATATCTCGGAAACCAAGCGAGCTATGGCAAAATGTTAAGAGACCTTTTTTGTAGAGAATTAAGTTTCCTACTTTTTACGTTCTATGATATTTTTTGATCAGATGCGTAGTTCTCGAGATATATCAAGATATTTAAAAGTTCCGAAGCCGCACCAACATAATAGAGATACAGAAACACCGTGGCCCCTTTCTTTGAGATAACTCTGCACTATAGCGCGCTGCAAATGCCACTTCCAGCTTAGCTGTGCAGAAGAAGAACAACAAGAAGAAGAAATATCTCGAAATATGTCCGTCAGGCCCCTTCCCTTGAGATAAATCTGCAAATATCTCGGAAACGAACCGAGCTATGGCAAAATGTTAAGAGACCTTATTTGTAGAGAATTAAGTTTCCTACTTTTTATGTTCTATGATATTTTTTGATCAGATGCGTAGTTCTCGAGATATATCAAGATATTTAAAAGTTCCGAAGCCGCACCAACATAATAGAGATACAGAAACACCGTGGCCCCTCTCTTTGAGATAACTCTGCACTATTGCGAGCCGCAAATGCCACTTCCAGCTTAGCTGTGCAGAAGAAGAACAACAAGAAGAAGAAATATCTCGAAATATGTCCGTCAGGCCCCTTCCCTTGAGATAAATCTGCAAATATCTCGGAAACGAAGCGAGCTATGGCAAAATGTTTAGAGACCTTTCTTGTAGAGAATTAAGTTTCCTACTTTTTATGTAGTATGATATTTTTTGATCAGTTGCGTAGATCTCGAGATATATCAAGATATTTAAAAGTTCCGAAGCCGCACCAACATAATAGAGATACAGAAACACCGTGGCCCCTTTCTTTGAGATAACTCTGCACTAGTGCGAGCCGCAAATGCCACTTCCAGCTTAGCTGTGCAGAAGAAGAACAACAAGAAGAAGAAATATCTCGAAATATGTCCGTCAGGCCCCTTCCCTTGAGATAAATCTGCAAATATCTCGGAAACGAAGCGAGCTATGGCAAAATGTTAAGAGACCTTTTTTGTAGAGAATTAAGTTTTCTACTTTTTATGTTCCATGATCTTTTTTGATCAGATGCGTAGTTCTCGAGATATATCAAGATATTTAAAAGTTCCGAAGCCGCACCAACATAATAGAGATACAGAAACACCGTGGCCCCTTTCTTTGAGATAACTATGCACTATTGCGAGCTGCAAGTGCCACTTCCAGCTTAGCTGTGCAGAAGAAGAACAACAAGAAGAAGAAATATCTCGAAATATGTCCGTCAGGCCCCTTCCCTTGAGATAAATCTGCAAATATCTCGGAAACGAAGCGAGCTATGGCAAAATGTTAAGAGACCTTTTTTGTAGAGAATTAAGTTTCCTACTTTTTATGTTGTATGATATTTTTTGATCAGATGCGTAGTTCTCGAGATATATCAAGATATTTAAAAGTTCCGAAGCCGCACCAACATAATAGAGATTCAGAAACACCGTGGCCCCTTTCTTTGAGATAACTCTGCACTATTGCGAGTTGCAAATGCCGCTTCCAGCGTAGCTGTGCAGAAGAAGAACAACAAGAATAAGAAATATTTCGAAATATGTCCGTCAGGCCCCTTCCCTTGAGATATATCTGCAAATATCTCGGAAACGAAGCGAGCTATGGCAAAATGTTAAGAGACCTTTTTTGTAGAGAATTAGGGTTTCTACTTTTTGTGTTCCATGATATTTTTTGATCAGATGCGTAGTTCTCGAGATATATCAAGATATTTAAAAGTTCCGAAGCTGCACCAACATAATAGAGATACAGAAACACCGTGGCCCCTTTCGTTGAGATAACTCTGCACCAGTGCGAGCCGCAAATGCCACTTCCAGCTTAGCTGTGCAGAAGAGGAACAACAAGAAGAAGAAATATCTCGAAATATGTCCGTCAGGCCCCTTCCCTTGAGATATATCTGCAAATATCTCGGAAACGAAGCGAGCTATGGCAAAATGTTAAGAGACTTTATTTGTAGAGAATTATGTTTCCTACAATTTATGTTCTATGATATTTTTTGATCAGAAGCGTAGTTTTCGAGATATATCGAGATATTTAAAAATTCCGAAGCCGCACCAACATAATAGAGATACAGAAACACGGTGGCCCCTTTCTTTGAGATCACTCTGCACTATTGCGAGCTGCAAATGCCACTTCCAGCTTAGCTGTGCAGAAGAAGAACAACAAGAAGAAGAAATATCTCGAAATATGTCCGTCAGACCCCTTCCCTTGAGATAAATCTGCAAATATCTCGGAAACGAAGCGAGCTATGGCAAAATGTTAAGAGACCTTTTTTCTAGAGAATTATGTTTCCTACAATTTACCCTCTATGATATTTTTTGATCAGAAGCGTAGTTTTCGAGATATATCATGATATTTAAAAGTTCCGAGGCCGCAGTAACATAATAGAGATACAGAAACACCGTGGCTCCTTTCTTTGAGATAACTCTGCACTATTGCGCGCTGCAAATGCCACTTCCAGCTTAGCTGTGCAGAAGAAGAACAACAAGAAGAAGAAATATCTCGAAATATGTCCGTCAGGCCCCTTCCCTTGAGATAAATCTGCAAATATCTCGAAAACGAACCGAGCTATGGCAAAATGTTCAGAGACCTTACTTGTAGAGAATTAAGTTTCCTACTTTTTATGTTCTATGATATTTTTTGATCAGATGCGTAGTTCTCGAGATATATCAAGATATTTAAAAGTTCCGAAGCCGCACCAACATAATAGAGATACAGAAACACCGTGGCCCCTTTCTTTGAGATAACTCTGCACTATTGCGAGCTGCAAATGCCACTTCGAGCTTAGCTGTGCAGAAGAAGAACAACAAGAAGAAGCAATATCTCGAAATATGTCCGTCAGCCCCCTTCCCTTGAGATAAATCTGCAAATATCTCGGAAACCAAGCGAGCTATGGCAAAATGTTAAGAGACTTTTTTTGTAGAGAATTAAGTTTCCTACTTTTTACGTTCTATGATATTTTTTGATCAGATGCGTAGTTCTCGAGATATATCAAGATATTTAAAAGTTCCGAAGCCGCACCAACATAATAGAGATGCAGAAACACCGTGGCCCCTTTCTTTGAGATAACTCTGCACTATAGCGCGCTGCAAATGCCACTTCCAGCTTAGCTGTGCAGAAGAAGAACAACAAGAAGAAGAAATATCTCGAAATATGTCCGTCAGGCCCCTTCCCTTGAGATAAATCTGCAAATATCTCGGAAACGAACCGAGCTATGGCAAAATGTTAAGAGACCTTATTTGTAGAGAATTAAGTTTCCTACTTTTTATGTTCTATGATATTTTTTGATCAGATGCGTAGTTCTCGAGATATATCAAGATATTTAAAAGTTCCGAAGCCGCACCAACATAATAGAGATACAGAAACACCGTGGCCCCTCTCTTTGAGATAACTCTGCACTATTGCGAGCCGCAAATGCCACTTCCAGCTTAGCTGTGCAGAAGAAGAACAACAAGAAGAAGAAATATCTCGAAATATGTCCGTCAGGCCCCTTCCCTTGAGATAAATCTGCAAATATCTCGGAAACGAAGCGAGCTATGGCAAAATGTTAAGAGACCTTTTTTGTAGAGAATTAAGTTTCCTACTTTTTATGTTCTATGATATTTTTTGATCAGATGCGCAGTTCTCGAGATATATCAAGATATTTAAAAGTTCCGAAGCCGCACCAACATAATAGAGATACAGAAACACCGTGGCCCCTTTCTTTGAGATAACTCTGCACTATTGCGAGCTGCAAATGCCACTTCCAGCTTAGCTGTGCAGAAGAAGAACAACAAGAAGAAGAAATATCTCGAAATATGTCCGTCAGGCCCCTTCCCTTGAGATATATCTGCAAATATCTCGGAAACGAAGCGAGCTATGGCAAAATGTTAAGAGACCTTTTTTGTCGAGAATTATGTTTCCTACAATTTATGTTCTATGATATTTTTTGATCAGAAGCGTAGTTTTCGAGATATATCGAGATATTTAAAAGTTCCGAAGCCGCACCAACATAATAGAGATACAGAAACACCGTGGCCCCTTTCTTTGAGATAACTCTGCACTGTTGCGAGCTGCAAATGCCACTTCCAGCTCAGCTGTGCAGAAGAAGAACAACAAGAAGAAGAAATATCTCGAAATATGTCCGTCAGGCCCCTTCCCTTGAGATAAATCTGCAAATATCTCGGAAACGAAGCGAGCTATCGCAAAATGTTAAGAGACCTTTTTTGTAGAGAATTATGTTTCCTACAATTTATGTTCTACGATATTTTTTGATCAGAAGCGTAGTTTTCGAGATATATCGAGATATTTAAAAGTTCCGAAGCCGCACCAACATAATAGAGATACAGAAACACCGTGGCCCCTTTCTTTGAGATAACTCTGCACTAGTGCGAGCTGCAAATGCCACTTCCAGCTTAGCTGTGCAGAAGAAGAACAACAAGAAGAAGAAATATCTCGAAATATGTCCGTCAGGCCCCTTCCCTTGAGATAAATCTGCAAATATCTCGGAAACGAAGCGAGCTATGGCAAAATGTTAAGAGACCTTTTTTGTAGAGAATTAAGTTTCCTACTTTTTATGTTCTATGACATTTTTTGATCAGATGCGTAGTTCTCGAGATATATCAAGATATTTAAAAGTTCCGAAGCCGCACCAACATAATAGAGATACAGAAACACCGTGGCCCCTTTCTTTGAGATAACTCTGCACTATTGCGAGCTGTAAATGCCACTTCCAGCTTAGCTGTGCAGAAGAAGAACAACAAGAAGAAGAAATATCTCGAAATATGTCCGTCAGGCCCCTTCCCTTGAGATATATCTGCAAATATCTCGGAAACGAAGCGAGCTATGGCAAAATGTTAAGAGACCTTTTTTGTAGAGAATTAAGTTTCCTACTTTTTATGTTCTATGACATTTTTTGATCAGATGCGTAGTTCTCGAGATATATCAAGATATTTAAAAGTTCCGAAGCCGCACCAACATAATAGAGATACAGAAACACCGTGGCCCCTTTCTTTGAGATATCTCTGCACTATTGCGAGCTGCAAATGCCACTTCCAGCTTAGCTGTGCAGAAGAAGAACAACAAGAAGAAGAAATATCTCGAAATATGTCCGTCAGGCCCCTTCCCTTGAGATAAATCTGCAAATATCTCGGAAACGAAGCGAGCTATGGCAAAATGTTAAGAGACCTTATTTGTAGAGAATTAAGTTTCCTACTTTTTACGTTCTATGATATTTTTTGATCAGAAGCGTAGTTTTCCAGATATATCGAGATATTTAAAAGTTCCGAAGCTGCACCAACATAATAGAGGTACAGAAACACCGTGGCCTCTTTCTTTGACATAACTCTGCACTTTTGCGAGCTGCAAATGCCACTTCCAGCTTAGCTGTGCAGAAGAGGAACAACAAGAAGAAGAAATATCTCGGAATATGTTCGTCAGGCCCCTTCCCTTGAGCTAAATCTGCAAATATCTCGGAAACGATGCCAGCTATGGGAAAATGTTAAGAGACCTTTTTTGTAGAGAATTAAGCTTCCTACTTTTTATGTTCTATGATATTTTTTGATCAGATGCGTAGTTCTCGAGATATATCAAGATATGTAAAAGTTCCGAAGCCGCACCAACATAATAGAGATACAGAAACACCGTGGCCCCTTTCTGTGAGATAACTCTGCACTATTGCGAGCAGCAAATGCCAGTTCCAGCTGAGCTGTGCAGAAGAAGCACAACAAGAACAAGAAATATCTCGGAATATGTCCGTCAGGCCCCTCCCCTTGAGCTAAATCTGCAAATATCTCGCATACGATGCGAGCTATGGCAAAATGTTAAGAGACCTTTTTTGTAGAGAATTATGTTTCCTACACTTTATGTTCTATGATATTTTTTGATCAGAAGCGTAGTTTTCGAGATATATCGAGATATTTAAAAGTTCCGAAGCTGCACCAACATAATAGAGGTACAGAAACACCGTGGCCTCTTTCTTTGAGATAACTCTGCACTTTTGCGAGCTGCAAATGCCACTTCCAGCTTAGCTGTGCAGAAGAGGAACAACAAGAAGAAGAAATATCTCGGAATATGTTCGTCAGGCCCCTTCCCTTGAGTTAAATCTGCAAATATCTCGGAAACGATGCCAGCTATGGGAAAATGTTAAGAGACCTTTTTTGTAGAGAATTAAGTTTCCTACTATTTATGTTCTATGATATTTTCTGATCAGATGCGTAGTTCTCGAGATATATTAAGGTATTCAAAAGTTCCGAAGCCGCACCAACATAATAGGGATACAGAAACACCGTGGCCCCTTTCTTTGAGATCACTCTGCACTATTGCGAGCTGCAGATGCCACTTCCAGCTTAGCTGTGCAGAAGAAGAACAACAAGAAGAAGAAATATCTCGAAATATGTCCGTCAGACCCCTTCCCTTGAGATAAATCTGCAAATATCTCGGAAACGAAGCGAGCTATGGCAAAATGTTAAGAGACCTTTTTTCTAGAGAATTATGTTTCCTACAATTTACCTTCTATGATATTTTTTGATCAGAAGCGTAGTTTTCGAGATATATCGAGATATTTAAAAGTTCCGAGGCCGCAGTAACATAATAGAGATACAGAAACACCGTGGCTCCTTTCTTTGAGATAACTCTGCACTATTGCGCGCTGCAAATGCCACTTCCAGCTTAGCTGTGCAGAAGAAGAACAACAAGAAGAAGAAATATCTCGAAATATGTCCGTCAGGGCCCTACCCTTGAGATAAATCTGCAAATATCTCGGAAACGAACCAAGCTATGGCTAAATGTTCAGAGACCTTACTTGTAGAGAATTAAGTTTCCTACTTTTTATGTTCTATGATATTTTTTGATCAGATGCGTAGTTCTCGAGATATATCAAGATATTTAAAAGTTCCGAAGCCGCACCAACATAATAGAGATACAGAAACACCGTGGCCCCTTTCTTTGAGATAACTCTGCACTATTGCGAGCTGCAAATGCCACTTCGAGCTTAGCTGTGCAGAAGAAGAACAACAAGAAGAAGAAATATCTCGAAATATGTCCGTCAGCCCCCTTCCCTTGAGATAAATCTGCAAATATCTCGGAAACCAAGCGAGCTATGGCAAAATGTTAAGAGACCTTTTTTGTAGAGAATTAAGTTTCCTACTTTTTACGTTCTATGATATTTTTTGATCAGATGCGTAGTTCTCGAGATATATCAAGATATTTAAAAGTTCCGAAGCCGCACCAACATAATAGAGATACAGAAACACCGTGGCCCCTTTCTTTGAGATAACTCTGCACTATAGCGCGCTGCAAATGCCACTTCCAGCTTAGCTGTGCAGAAGAAGAACAACAAGAAGAAGAAATATCTCGAAATATGTCCGTCAGGCCCCTTCCCTTGAGATAAATCTGCAAATATCTCGGAAACGAACCGAGCTATGGCAAAATGTTAAGAGACCTTATTTGTAGAGAATTAAGTTTCCTACTTTTTATGTTCTATGATATTTTTTGATCAGATGCGTAGTTCTCGAGATATATCAAGATATTTAAAAGTTCCGAAGCCGCACCAACATAATAGAGATACAGAAACACCGTGGCCCCTCTCTTTGAGATAACTCTGCACTATTGCGAGCCGCAAATGCCACTTCCAGCTTAGCTGTGCAGAAGAAGAACAACAAGAAGAAGAAATATCTCGAAATATGTCCGTCAGGCCCCTTCCCTTGAGATAAATCTGCAAATATCTCGGAAACGAAGCGAGCTATGGCAAAATGTTTAGAGACCTTTCTTGTAGAGAATTAAGTTTCCTACTTTTTATGTAGTATGATATTTTTTGATCAGTTGCGTAGATCTCGAGATATATCAAGATATTTAAAAGTTCCGAAGCCGCACCAACATAATAGAGATACAGAAACACCGTGGCCCCTTTCTTTGAGATAACTCTGCACTAGTGCGAGCCGCAAATGCCACTTCCAGCTTAGCTGTGCAGAAGAAGAACAACAAGAAGAAGAAATATCTCGAAATATGTCCGTCAGGCCCCTTCCCTTGAGATAAATCTGCAAATATCTCGGAAACGAAGCGAGCTATGGCAAAATGTTAAGAGACCTTTTTTGTAGAGAATTAAGTTTTCTACTTTTTATGTTCCATGATCTTTTTTGATCAGATGCGTAGTTCTCGAGATATATCAAGATATTTAAAAGTTCCGAAGCCGCACCAACATAATAGAGATACAGAAACACCGTGGCCCCTTTCTTTGAGATAACTCTGCACTATTGCGAGCTGCAAGTGCCACTTCCAGCTTAGCTGTGCAGAAGAAGAACAACAAGAAGAAGAAATATCTCGAAATATGTCCGTCAGGCCCCTTCCCTTGAGATAAATCTGCAAATATCTCGGAAACGAAGCGAGCTATGGCAAAATGTTAAGAGACCTTTTTTGTAGAGAATTAAGTTTCCTACTTTTTATGTTGTATGATATTTTTTGATCAGATGCGTAGTTCTCGAGATATATCAAGATATTTAAAAGTTCCGAAGCCGCACCAACATAATAGAGATTCAGAAACACCGTGGCCCCTTTCTTTGAGATAACTCTGCACTATTGCGAGTTGCAAATGCCGCTTCCAGCGTAGCTGTGCAGAAGAAGAACAACAAGAATAAGAAATATTTCGAAATATGTCCGTCAGGCCCCTTCCCTTGAGATAGATCTGCAAATATCTCGGAAACGAAGCGAGCTATGGCAAAATGTTAAGAGACCTTTTTTGTAGAGAATTAGGGTTTCTACTTTTTGTGTTCCATGATATTTTTTGATCAGATGCGTAGTTCTCGAGATATATCAAGATATTTAAAAGTTCCGAAGCTGCACCAACATAATAGAGATACAGAAACACCGTGGCCCCTTTCGTTGAGATAACTCTGCACCAGTGCGAGCCGCAAATGCCACTTCCAGCTTAGCTGTGCAGAAGAGGAACAACAAGAAGAAGAAATATCTCGAAATATGTCCGTCAGGCCCCTTCCCTTGAGATATATCTGCAAATATCTCGGAAACGAAGCGAGCTATGGCAAAATGTTAAGAGACTTTATTTGTAGAGAATTATGTTTCCTACAATTTATGTTCTATGATATTTTTTGATCAGAAGCGTAGTTTTCGAGATATATCGAGATATTTAAAAATTCCGAAGCCGCACCAACATAATAGAGATACAGAAACACGGTGGCCCCTTTCTTTGAGATCACTCTGCACTATTGCGAGCTGCAAATGCCACTTCCAGCTTAGCTGTGCAGAAGAAGAACAACAAGAAGAAGAAATATCTCGAAATATGTCCGTCAGACCCCTTCCCTTGAGATAAATCTGCAAATATCTCGGAAACGAAGCGAGCTATGGCAAAATGTTAAGAGACCTTTTTTCTAGAGAATTATGTTTCCTACAATTTACCCTCTATGATATTTTTTGATCAGAAGCGTAGTTTTCGAGATATATCATGATATTTAAAAGTTCCGAGGCCGCAGTAACATAATAGAGATACAGAAACACCGTGGCTCCTTTCTTTGAGATAACTCTGCACTATTGCGCGCTGCAAATGCCACTTCCAGCTTAGCTGTGCAGAAGAAGAACAACAAGAAGAAGAAATATCTCGAAATATGTCCGTCAGGCCCCTTCCCTTGAGATAAATCTGCAAATATCTCGAAAACGAACCGAGCTATGGCAAAATGTTCAGAGACCTTACTTGTAGAGAATTAAGTTTCCTACTTTTTATGTTCTATGATATTTTTTGATCAGATGCGTAGTTCTCGAGATATATCAAGATATTTAAAAGTTCCGAAGCCGCACCAACATAATAGAGATACAGAAACACCGTGGCCCCTTTCTTTGAGATAACTCTGCACTATTGCGAGCTGCAAATGCCACTTCGAGCTTAGCTGTGCAGAAGAAGAACAACAAGAAGAAGCAATATCTCGAAATATGTCCGTCAGCCCCCTTCCCTTGAGATAAATCTGCAAATATCTCGGAAACCAAGCGAGCTATGGCAAAATGTTAAGAGACTTTTTTTGTAGAGAATTAAGTTTCCTACTTTTTACGTTCTATGATATTTTTTGATCAGATGCGTAGTTCTCGAGATATATCAAGATATTTAAAAGTTCCGAAGCCGCACCAACATAATAGAGATACAGAAACACCGTGGCCCCTTTCTTTGAGATAACTCTGCACTATAGCGCGCTGCAAATGCCACTTCCAGCTTAGCTGTGCAGAAGAAGAACAACAAGAAGAAGAAATATCTCGAAATATGTCCGTCAGGCCCCTTCCCTTGAGATAAATCTGCAAATATCTCGGAAACGAAGCGAGCTATGGCAAAATGTTAAGAGACCTTATTTGTAGAGAATTAAGTTTCCTACTTTTTATGTTCTATGATATTTTTTGATCAGATGCGTAGTTCTCGAGATATATCAAGATATTTAAAAGTTCCGAAGCCGCACCAACATAATAGAGATACAGAAACACCGTGGCCCCTCTCTTTGAGATAACTCTGCACTATTGCGAGCCGCAAATGCCACTTCCAGCTTAGCTGTGCAGAAGAAGAACAACAAGAAGAAGAAATATCTCGAAATATGTCCGTCAGGCCCCTTCCCTTGAGATAAATCTGCAAATATCTCGGAAACGAAGCGAGCTATGGCAAAATGTTTAGAGACCTTTCTTGTAGAGAATTAAGTTTCCTACTTTTTATGTAGTATGATATTTTTTGATCAGTTGCGTAGATCTCGAGATATATCAAGATATTTAAAAGTTCCGAAGCCGCACCAACATAATAGAGATACAGAAACACCGTGGCCCCTTTCTTTGAGATAACTCTGCACTAGTGCGAGCCGCAAATGCCACTTCCAGCTTAGCTGTGCAGAAGAAGAACAACAAGAAGAAGAAATATCTCGAAATATGTCCGTCAGGCCCCTTCCCTTGAGATAAATCTGCAAATATCTCGGAAACGAAGCGAGCTATGGCAAAATGTTAAGAGACCTTTTTTGTAGAGAATTAAGTTTTCTACTTTTTATGTTCCATGATCTTTTTTGATCAGATGCGTAGTTCTCGAGATATATCAAGATATTTAAAAGTTCCGCAGCCGCACCAACATAATAGAGATACAGAAACACCGTGGCCCCTTTCTTTGAGATAACTCTGCACTATTGCGAGCTGCAAATGCCACTTCGAGCTTAGCTGTGCAGAAGAAGAACAACAAGAAGAAGCAATATCTCGAAATATGTCCGTCAGCCCCCTTCCCTTGAGATAAATCTGCAAATATCTCGGAAACCAAGCGAGCTATGGCAAAATGTTAAGAGACTTTTTTTGTAGAGAATTAAGTTTCCTACTTTTTACGTTCTATGATATTTTTTGATCAGATGCGTAGTTCTCGAGATATATCAAGATATTTAAAAGTTCCGAAGCCGCACCAACATAATAGAGATACAGAAACACCGTGGCCCCTTTCTTTGAGATAACTCTGCACTATAGCGCGCTGCAAATGCCACTTCCAGCTTAGCTGTGCAGAAGAAGAACAACAAGAAGAAGAAATATCTCGAAATATGTCCGTCAGGCCCCTTCCCTTGAGATAAATCTGCAAATATCTCGGAAACGAAGCGAGCTATGGCAAAATGTTAAGAGACCTTATTTGTAGAGAATTAAGTTTCCTACTTTTTATGTTCTATGATATTTTTTGATCAGATGCGTAGTTCTCGAGATATATCAAGATATTTAAAAGTTCCGAAGCCGCACCAACATAATAGAGATACAGAAACACCGTGGCCCCTCTCTTTGAGATAACTCTGCACTATTGCGAGCCGCAAATGCCACTTCCAGCTTAGCTGTGCAGAAGAAGAACAACAAGAAGAAGAAATATCTCGAAATATGTCCGTCAGGCCCCTTCCCTTGAGATAAATCTGCAAATATCTCGGAAACGAAGCGAGCTATGGCAAAATGTTTAGAGACCTTTCTTGTAGAGAATTAAGTTTCCTACTTTTTATGTAGTATGATATTTTTTGATCAGTTGCGTAGATCTCGAGATATATCAAGATATTTAAAAGTTCCGAAGCCGCACCAACATAATAGAGATACAGAAACACCGTGGCCTCTTTCTTTGAGATAACTCTGCACTAGTGCGAGCCGCAAATGCCACTTCCAGCTTAGCTGTGCAGAAGAAGAACAACAAGAAGAAGAAATATCTCGAAATATGTCCGTCAGGCCCCTTCCCTTGAGATAAATCTGCAAATATCTCGGAAACGAAGCGAGCTATGGCAAAATGTTAAGAGACCTTTTTTGTAGAGAATTAAGTTTTCTACTTTTTATGTTCCATGATCTTTTTTGATCAGATGCGTAGTTCTCGAGATATATCAAGATATTTAAAAGTTCCGCAGCCGCACCAACATAATAGAGATACAGAAACACCGTGGCCCCTTTCTTTGAGATAACTCTGCACTATTGCGAGCTGCAAGTGCCACTTCCAGCTTAGCTGTGCAGAAGAAGAACAACAAGAAGAAGAAATATCTCGAAATATGTCCGTCAGGCCCCTTCCCTTGAGATAAATCTGCAAATATCTCGGAAACGAAGCGAGCTATGGCAAAATGTTAAGAGACGTTTTTTGTAGAGAATTAAGTTTCCTACTTTTTATGTTGTATGATATTTTTTGATCAGATGCGTAGTTCTCGAGATATATCAAGATATTTAAAAGTTCCGAAGCCGCACCAACATAATAGAGATTCAGAAACACCGTGGCCCCTTTCTTTGAGATAACTCTGCACTATTGCGAGTTGCAAATGCCGCTTCCAGCTTAGCTGTGCAGAAGAAGAACAACAAGAAGAAGAAATATCTCGAAATATGTCCGTCAGGCCCCTTCCCTTGAGATATATCTGCAAATATCTCGGAAACGAAACGAGCTATGGCAAAATCTTAAGAGACCTTTTTTGTAGAGAATTATGTTTCCTACAATTTATGTTCTATGACATTTTTTGATCAGAAGCGTAGTTCTCGAGATATATCAAGATATTTAAAAGTTCCGAAGCCGCACCAACATAATAGAGATACAGAAACACCGTGGCCCCTTTCTTTGAGATAACTCTGCACTAGTGCGAGCCGCAAATGCCACTTCCAGCTTAGCTGTGCAGAAGAAGAACAACAAGAAGAAGAAATATCTCGAAATATGTCCGTCAGGCCCCTTCCCTTGAGATAAATCTGCAAATATCTCGGAAACGAAGCGAGCTATGGCAAAATGTTAAGAGACCTTTTTTGTAGAGAATTAAGTTTTCTACTTTTTATGTTCCATGATCTTTTTTGATCAGATGCGTAGTTCTCGAGATATATCAAGATATTTAAAAGTTCCGAAGCCGCACCAACATAATAGAGATACAGAAACACCGTGGCCCCTTTCTTTGAGATAACTCTGCACTATTGCGAGCTGCAAGTGCCACTTCCAGCTTAGCTGTGCAGAAGAAGAACAACAAGAAGAAGAAATATCTCGAAATATGTCCGTCAGGCCCCTTCCCTTGAGATAAATCTGCAAATATCTCGGAAACGAAGCGAGCTATGGCAAAATGTTAAGAGACCTTTTTTGTAGAGAATTAAGTTTCCTACTTTTTATGTTGTATGATATTTTTTGATCAGATGCGTAGTTCTCGAGATATATCAAGATATTTAAAAGTTCCGAAGCCGCACCAACATAATAGAGATTCAGAAACACCGTGGCCCCTTTCTTTGAGATAACTCTGCACTATTGCGAGTTGCAAATGCCGCTTCCAGCTTAGCTGTGCAGAAGAAGAACAACAAGAATAAGAAATATTTCGAAATATGTCCGTCAGGCCCCTTCCCTTGAGATAGATCTGCAAATATCTCGGAAACGAAGCGAGCTATGGCAAAATGTTAAGAGACCTTTTTTGTAGAGAATTAGGGTTTCTACTTTTTGTGTTCCATGATATTTTTTGATCAGATGCGTAGTTCTCGAGATATATCAAGATATTTAAAAGTTCCGAAGCTGCACCAACATAATAGAGATACAGAAACACCGTGGCCCCTTTCGTTGAGATAACTCTGCACCAGTGCGAGCCGCAAATGCCACTTCCAGCTTAGCTGTGCAGAAGAGGAACAACAAGAAGAAGAAATATCTCGAAATATGTCCGTCAGGCCCCTTCCCTTGAGATATATCTGCAAATATCTCGGAAACGAAGCGAGCTATGGCAAAATGTTAAGAGACTTTATTTGTAGAGAATTAAGTTTCCTACTTTTTATGTTCTATGATATTTTTTGATCAGATGCGTAGTTCTCGAGATATATCAAGATATTTAAAAGTTCCGAAGCCGCACCAACATAATAGAGATACAGAAACACCGTGGCCCCTTTCTTTGAGATAATTCTGCACTATTGCGAGCTGCACATGCCACTTCCAGCTTCGCTGTGCAGAAGAAGAACAACAAGAAGAAGAAATATCTCGAAACATGTCCGTCAGGCCCCTTCCCTTGAGATAAATCTGCAAATATCTCGGAAACGAAGCGAGCTATGGCAAAATGTTAAGAGACCTTTTTTGTGGAGAATTAAGTTTGCTACTTTTTATGTTTTATGATATTTTTTGATCAGATGCGTAGTTCTCGAGATATATCAAGATATTTAAAAGTTCCGAAGCCGCACCAACATAATAGAGATACAGAAACACCGTGGCCCCTTTCTTTGAGATAACTCTGCACTATTGCGAGCTGCAAATGCCACTTCCAGCATAGCTGTGCAGAAGAAGAACAACAAGAAGAAGAAATATCTCGAAATATGTCCGTCAGGCCCCTTCCCTTGAGATAAATCTGCAAATATCTCGGAAACGAAGCGAGCTATGGCAAAATGTTAAGAGACGTTTTTTGTAGAGAATTACGTTTCCTACAATTTATGTTCTATGATATTTTTTGATCAGAAGCGTAGTTTTCGAGATATATCGAGATATTTAAAAGTTCCGAAGCCGCACCAACATAATAGAGATTCAGAAACACCGTGGCCCCTTTCTTTGAGATAACTCTGCACTAGTGCGAGCCGCAAATGCCACTTCCATCTTAGCTGTGCAGAAGAAGAACAACAAGAAGAAGAAATATCTCGAAATATGGCCGTCAGGCCCCTTCCCTTGAGATAAATCTGCAAATATCTCGGAAACGAAGCGAGCTATGGCAAAATGTTAAGAGACCTTTTTTGTAGAGAATTAAGTTTTCTACTTTTTATGTTCCATGATATTTTTTGATCAGATGCGTAGTTCTCGAGATATATCAAGATATTTAAAAGTTCCGAAGCTGCACCAACATAATAGAGATACAGAAACACCGTGGCCCCTTTCTTTGAGATAACTCTGCACTATTGCGAGCTGCAAATGCCACTTCGAGCTTAGCTGTGCAGAAGAAGAACAACAAGAAGAAGAAATATCTCGAAACATGTCCGTCAGGCCCCTTCCCTTGAGATAAATGTGCAAATATCTCGGAAACGAAGCGAGCTATGGCAAAATGTTGAGAGACCTTTTTTGTGGAGAATTAAGTTTGCTACTTTTTATGTTCTATGATATTTTTTGATCAGATGCGTAGTTCTCGAGATATATCAAGATATTTAAAAGTTCCGAAGCCGCACCAACATAATAGAGATACAGAAACACCGTGGCCCCTCTCTTTGAGATAACTCTGCACTACTGCGAGCTGCAAATGCCACTTCCAGCTTCGCTGTGCAGAAGAAGAACAACAAGAAGAAGAAATATCTCGAAATATGTCCGTTAGGCCCCTTCCCTTGAGATAAATGTGCAAATATCTCGGAAACGAAGCGAGCTATGGCAAAATGTTGAGAGACCTTTTTTGTAGAGAATTAAGTATCCTACTATTTATGTTCTATGATATTTTTTAATCAGATGCGTAGTTCTCGAGATATATCAAGATATTTAAAAGTTCCGAAGCCGCAGCAACATAATAGAGATACAGAAACACAGTGGCCCCTTTCTTTGAGATAACTCTGCACTATTGCGAGCTAGAAATGCCACTTCCAGTTTAGCTGTGCAGAAGAAGAACAACAAGAAGAAGAAATATCCCGAAATATGTCCGTCAGGACCCTTCCCTTGAGATAAATCTGCAAATATCTCAGAAACGAAGCGAGCTATGGCAAAATGGTGAGAGACCTTTTTTGTAGAGAATTATGTTTCCTACAATTTATGTTCTATCACATTTTTTGATCAGAAGCGTAGTTCTCGAGATATATCAAGATATTTAAAAGTTCCGAAGCCGCACCAACATAATAGAGATACAGAAACACCGTGGCCCCTTTCTTCGGGATAACTCTGCACTATTGCGAGCGGGAAATGCCACTTCCAGGTTAGCTGTGCAGAAGAAGAACAACAAGAAGAAGAAATATCTCGAAATATGTCCGTTAGGACCCTTCCCTTGAGATACATCTGCAAATATCTCGGAAACGAAGCGAGCTATGGCAAAATGTTAAGAGCCCTTTTTTGTAGAGAATTAAGTTACCTACTTTTTATGTTCTATGATATTTTTTGATCAGATGCGTAGTTCTCGAGATATATCAAGATATTTAAAAGTTCCGAAGCCGCACCAACATAATAGAGATACAGAAACACCGTGGCCCCTTTCTTTGAGGTAACTCTGCACTATTGCGAGCTAGAAATGCCACTTCCAGTTTAGCTGTGCAGAAGAAGAACAACAAGAAGAAGAAATATCCCGAAATATGTCCGTCAGGACCCTTCCCTTGAGATATATCTGCAAATATCTCGGAAACGAAACGAGCTATGGCAAAATCTTAAGAGACCTTTTTTGTAGAGAATTATGTTTCCTACAATTTATGTTCTATCACATTTTTTGATCAGAAGCGTAGTTCTCGAGATATATCAAGATATTTAAAAGTTCCGAAGCCGCACCAACATAATAGAGATACAGAAACACCGTGGCCCCTTTCTTTCAGATAACTCTGCACTATTGCGAGCTGGAAATGCCACTTCCAGTTTAGCTGTGCAGAAGAAGAACAACAAGAAGAAGAAATATCTCGAAATATGTCCGTCAGGCCCCTTCCCTTGAGATAAATCTGCATATATCTCGGAAACGAAGCGAGCTATAGCAAAATGTTAAGAGACCTTTTTTGTAGAGAATTATGTTTCCTACAATTTATGTTCTATGATATTATTTGATCAGATGCGTAGTTCTCGAGATATATCAAGATATTTAAAAGTTCCGAAGCCGCACCAACATAATAGAGATACAGAAACACCGTGGCCCCTTTCTTTGAGATAACTCTGCACTATTGCGAGCTGCAAATGCCACTTCCAGCTTAGCTGTGCAGAAGAAGAACAACAAGAAGAAGAAATATCTGGAAATATGTCCGTCAGGCCCCTTCCCTTGAGATAAATCTGCACATATCTCGGAAACGAAGCGAGCTATGGCAAAATGTTAAGAGACCTTTTTTGTAGAGAATTAAGTTACCTACTTTTTATGTTCTATGATATTTTTTGATCAGAAGCGCAGTTTTCGAGATATATCGAGATATTTAAAAGCTCCGAAGCCGCACCAACATAATAGAGAAACAGAAACACCGTGGCCCCATTCTTTGAGATAACTCTGCACTATTGCGAGCTGCAAATGCCACTTCCAGCTTAGCTGTGCAGAGGAAGAACAACAAGAAGAAGAAATATCTCGAAATATGTCCGTCAGGCAAGTTCCTTTGAGCTGAATCTGCAAATATCTCGGAAACGAAGCGAGCTATGGCAAAACGTTAAGAGACGTTTTTTGTAGAGAATTATGTTTCCTACAATTCATGTTCTATGATATTTTTTGATCAGAAGCGTAGTTCTCGAGATATATCAAGATATTTAAAAGTTCCGAAGCCGCACCAACATAATAGAGATACAGAAACACCGTGGCCCCATTCTTTGAGATAACTCTGCACTATTGCGAGCTGCAAATGCCACTTCCAGCTTAGCTGTGCAGAAGAAGAACAACAAGAAGAAGAAATATCTCGAAATATGTCCGTCAGGTCCCTTCCCTTGAGATAAATCTGCAAATATCTCGGAAACGAAGCGAGCTATGGCAAAACGTTAAGAGACCTTTTTTGTAGAGAATTATGTTTCCTACAATTTATGTTCTATGATAATTTTTGATCAGAAGCGTAGTTTTTGAGATATATCGAGATATTTAAAAGCTCCGAAGCCGCACCAACATAATAGAGATACAGAAACACCGTGGCCCCTTTCTTTGAGGTAACTCTGCACTATTGCGAGCTGCAAATGCCACTTCCAGCTTATCTGTGCAGAAGAAGAACAACAAGAAGAAGAAATATCTCGAAATATGTCCGTCAGGCCCCTTCCCTTGAGATAAATCTGCACATATCTCGGAAACGAAGCGAGCTATGGCAAAATGTTAAGAGACCTTTTTTGTAGAGAATTAAGTTACCTACTTTTTATGTTCTATGATATTTTTTGATCAGATGCGTAGTTCTCGAGATATATCAAGATATTTAAAAGTTCCGAAGCCGCACCAACATAATAGAGATACAGAAACACCGTGGCCCCTTTCTTTGAGATAACTCTGCACTATTGCGAGCTGCAAATGCCACTTCCAGCTTAGCTGTGCAGAAGAAGAACAACAAGAAGAAGAAATATCTCGAAATATGTCCGTCAGGCCCCTTCCCTTGAGATAAATCTGCACATATCTCGGAAACGAAGCGAGCTATGGCAAAACGTTAAGAGACCTTTTTTGTAGAGAATTATGTTTCCTACAATTTATGTTGTATGATATTTTTTGATCAGATGCGTAGTTCTCGAGATATATCAAGATATTTAAAAGTTCCGAAGCCGCACCAACATAATAGAGATACAGAAACACCGTGGCCCCTTTCTTTGAGATAACTCTGCACTATTGCGAGCTGCAAATGCCACTTCCAGCTCAGCTGTGCAGAAGAAGAACAACAAGAAGAAGAAATATCTCGAAATATGTCCGTCAGGCCCCTTCCCTTGAGATAAATCTGCACATATCTCGGAAACGAAGCGAGCTATGGCAAAATGTTAAGAGACCTTTTTTGTAGAGAATTAAGTTACCTATTTTTTATGTTCTATGATATTTTTTGATCAGATGCGTAGTTCTCGAGATATATCAAGATATTTAAAAGTTCCGAAGCCGCACCAACATAATAGAGATACAGAAACACCGTGGCCCCTTTCTTTGAGATAACTCTGCACTATTGCGAGCTGCAAATGCCACTTCCAGCTTAGCTGTGCAGAAGAAGAACAACAAGAAGAAGAAATATCTCGAAATATGTCCGTCAGGCCCCTTCCCTTGAGATAAATCTGCATATATCTCGGAAACGAAGCGAGCTATGGCAAAATGTTG
Source organism: Osmia lignaria lignaria (assembly GCF_051020975.1). Taxonomy (NCBI): domain Eukaryota; kingdom Metazoa; phylum Arthropoda; class Insecta; order Hymenoptera; family Megachilidae; genus Osmia; species Osmia lignaria. Next base: position 24,702,907 of record NW_027478162.1, on the reverse strand, counting down.
AGAGACCTTTTTTGTAGAGAATTATGTTTTCTACAATATACGTTCTATGATATTTTTTGATCAGAAGCGTAGTTTTCGAGATATATCGAGATATTTAAAAGCTCCGAAGCCGCACCAACATAATAGAGATACAGAAACACCGTGGCCCCTTTCTTTCAGATAACTCTGCACTATTGCGAGCTGGAAATGCCACTTCCAGTTTAGCTGTGCAGAAGAAGAACAACAAGAAGAAGAAATATCTCGAAATATGTCCGTCAGGCCCCTTCCCTTGAGATAAATCTGCATATATCTCGGAAACGAAGCGAGCTATGGCAAAATGTTAAGGGACCTTTTTTGTAGAGAATTATGTTTCCTACAATTTATGTTCTATGATATTTTTTGATCAGAAGCGCAGTTTTCGAGATATATCGAGATATTTAAAAGCTCCGAAGCCGCACCAACATAATAGAGATACAGAAACACCGTGGCCCCTTTCTTTGAGATAACTCTGCACTATTGCGAGCTGCAAATGCCACTTCCAGCTTAGCTGTGCAGAAGAAGAACAACAAGAAGAAGAAATATCTCGAAATATGTCCGTCAGGCAAGTTCCTTTGAGCTGAATCTGCAAATATCTCGGAAACGAAGCGAGCTATGGCAAAACGATAAGAGACGTTTTTTGTAGAGAATTATGTTTCCTACAATTTATGTTCTATCACATTTTTTGATCAGAAGCGTAGTTCTCGAGATATATCAAGATATTTAAAAGTTCCGAAGCCGCACCAACATAATAGAGATACAGAAACACCGTGGCCCCTTTCTTCGGGATAACTCTGCACTATTGCGAGCGGGAAATACCACTTCCAGGTTAGCTGTGCAGAAGAAGAACAACAAGAAGAAGAAATATCTCGAAATATGTCCGTTAGGACCCTTCCCTTGAGATACATCTGCAAATATCTCGGAAACGAAGCGAGCTATGGCAAAATGTTAAGAGCCCTTTTTTGTAGAGAATTAAGTTACCTACTTTTTATGTTCTATGATATTTTTTGATCAGATGCGTAGTTCTCGAGATATATCAAGATATTTAAAAGTTCCGAAGCCGCACCAACATAATAGAGATACAGAAACACCGTGGCCCCTTTCTTTGAGGTAACTCTGCACTATTGCGAGCTAGAAATGCCACTTCCAGTTTAGCTGTGCAGAAGAAGAACAACAAGAAGAAGAAATATCCCGAAATATGTCCGTCAGGACCCTTCCCTTGAGATATATCTGCAAATATCTCGGAAACGAAACGAGCTATGGCAAAATCTTAAGAGACCTTTTTTGTAGAGAATTATGTTTCCTACAATTTATGTTCTATCACATTTTTTGATCAGAAGCGTAGTTCTCGAGATATATCAAGATATTTAAAAGTTCCGAAGCCGCACCAACATAATAGAGATACAGAAACACCGTGGCCCCTTTCTTTCAGATAACTCTGCACTATTGCGAGCTGGAAATGCCACTTCCAGTTTAGCTGTGCAGAAGAAGAACAACAAGAAGAAGAAATATCTCGAAATATGTCCGTCAGGCCCCTTCCCTTGAGATAAATCTGCATATATCTCGGAAACGAAGCGAGCTATAGCAAAATGTTAAGAGACCTTTTTTGTAGAGAATTATGTTTCCTACAATTTATGTTCTATGATATTATTTGATCAGATGCGTAGTTCTCGAGATATATCAAGATATTTAAAAGTTCCGAAGCCGCACCAACATAATAGAGATACAGAAACACCGTGGCCCCTTTCTTTGAGATAACTCTGCACTATTGCGAGCTGCAAATGCCACTTCCAGCTTAGCTGTGCAGAAGAAGAACAACAAGAAGAAGAAATATCTGGAAATATGTCCGTCAGGCCCCTTCCCTTGAGATAAATCTGCACATATCTCGGAAACGAAGCGAGCTATGGCAAAATGTTAAGAGACCTTTTTTGTAGAGAATTAAGTTACCTACTTTTTATGTTCTATGATATTTTTTGATCAGAAGCGCAGTTTTCGAGATATATCGAGATATTTAAAAGCTCCGAAGCCGCACCAACATAATAGAGAAACAGAAACACCGTGGCCCCATTCTTTGAGATAACTCTGCACTATTGCGAGCTGCAAATGCCACTTCCAGCTTAGCTGTGCAGAGGAAGAACAACAAGAAGAAGAAATATCTCGAAATATGTCCGTCAGGCAAGTTCCTTTGAGCTGAATCTGCAAATATCTCGGAAACGAAGCGAGCTATGGCAAAACGTTAAGAGACGTTTTTTGTAGAGAATTATGTTTCCTACAATTCATGTTCTATGATATTTTTTGATCAGAAGCGTAGTTCTCGAGATATATCAAGATATTTAAAAGTTCCGAAGCCGCACCAACATAATAGAGATACAGAAACACCGTGGCCCCATTCTTTGAGATAACTCTGCACTATTGCGAGCTGCAAATGCCACTTCCAGCTTAGCTGTGCAGAAGAAGAACAACAAGAAGAAGAAATATCTCGAAATATGTCCGTCAGGTCCCTTCCCTTGAGATAAATCTGCAAATATCTCGGAAACGAAGCGAGCTATGGCAAAACGTTAAGAGACCTTTTTTGTAGAGAATTATGTTTCCTACAATTTATGTTCTATGATAATTTTTGATCAGAAGCGTAGTTTTTGAGATATATCGAGATATTTAAAAGCTCCGAAGCCGCACCAACATAATAGAGATACAGAAACACCGTGGCCCCTTTCTTTGAGGTAACTCTGCACTATTGCGAGCTGCAAATGCCACTTCCAGCTTATCTGTGCAGAAGAAGAACAACAAGAAGAAGAAATATCTCGAAATATGTCCGTCAGGCCCCTTCCCTTGAGATAAATCTGCACATATCTCGGAAACGAAGCGAGCTATGGCAAAATGTTAAGAGACCTTTTTTGTAGAGAATTAAGTTACCTACTTTTTATGTTCTATGATATTTTTTGATCAGATGCGTAGTTCTCGAGATATATCAAGATATTTAAAAGTTCCGAAGCCGCACCAACATAATAGAGATACAGAAACACCGTGGCCCCTTTCTTTGAGATAACTCTGCACTATTGCGAGCTGCAAATGCCACTTCCAGCTTAGCTGTGCAGAAGAAGAACAACAAGAAGAAGAAATATCTCGAAATATGTCCGTCAGGCCCCTTCCCTTGAGATAAATCTGCACATATCTCGGAAACGAAGCGAGCTATGGCAAAACGTTAAGAGACCTTTTTTGTAGAGAATTATGTTTCCTACAATTTATGTTGTATGATATTTTTTGATCAGATGCGTAGTTCTCGAGATATATCAAGATATTTAAAAGTTCCGAAGCCGCACCAACATAATAGAGATACAGAAACACCGTGGCCCCTTTCTTTGAGATAACTCTGCACTATTGCGAGCTGCAAATGCCACTTCCAGCTCAGCTGTGCAGAAGAAGAACAACAAGAAGAAGAAATATCTCGAAATATGTCCGTCAGGCCCCTTCCCTTGAGATAAATCTGCACATATCTCGGAAACGAAGCGAGCTATGGCAAAATGTTAAGAGACCTTTTTTGTAGAGAATTAAGTTACCTATTTTTTATGTTCTATGATATTTTTTGATCAGATGCGTAGTTCTCGAGATATATCAAGATATTTAAAAGTTCCGAAGCCGCACCAACATAATAGAGATACAGAAACACCGTGGCCCCTTTCTTTGAGATAACTCTGCACTATTGCGAGCTGCAAATGCCACTTCCAGCTTAGCTGTGCAGAAGAAGAACAACAAGAAGAAGAAATATCTCGAAATATGTCCGTCAGGCCCCTTCCCTTGAGATAAATCTGCATATATCTCGGAAACGAAGCGAGCTATGGCAAAATGTTGAGAGACCTTTTTTGTAGAGAATTATGTTTTCTACAACATACGTTCTATGATATTTTTTGATCAGAAGCGTAGTTTTCGAGATATATCGAGATATTTAAAAGCTCCGAAGCCGCACCAACATAATAGAGATACAGAAACACCGTGGCCCCTTTCTTTCAGATAACTCTGCACTATTGCGAGCTGGAAATGCCACTTCCAGTTTAGCTGTGCAGAAGAAGAACAACAAGAAGAAGAAATATCTCGAAATATGTCCGTCAGGCCCCTTCCCTTGAGATAAATCTGCATATATCTCGGAAACGAAGCGAGCTATGGCAAAATGTTAAGGGACCTTTTTTGTAGAGAATTATGTTTCCTACAATTTATGTTCTATGATATTTTTTGATCAGAAGCGCAGTTTTCGAGATATATCGAGATATTTAAAAGCTCCGAAGCCGCACCAACATAATAGAGATACAGAAACACCGTGGCCCCTTTCTTTGAGATAACTCTGCACTATTGCGAGCTGCAAATGCCACTTCCAGCTTAGCTGTGCAGAAGAAGAACAACAAGAAGAAGAAATATCTCGAAATATGTCCGTCAGGCAAGTTCCTTTGAGCTGAATCTGCAAATATCTCGGAAACGAAGCGAGCTATGGCAAAACGTTAAGAGACGTTTTTTGTAGAGAATTATGTTTCCTACAATTCATGTTCTATGATATTTTTTGATCAGAAGCGTAGTTCTCGAGATATATCAAGATATTTAAAAGTTCCGAAGCCGCACCAACATAATAGAGATACAGAAACACCGTGGCCCCATTCTTTGAGATAACTCTGCACTATTGCGAGCTGCAAATGCCACTTCCAGCTTAGCTGTGCAGAAGAAGAACAACAAGAAGAAGAAATATCTCGAAATATGTCCGTCAGGTCCCTTCCCTTGAGATAAATCTGCAAATATCTCGGAAACGAAGCGAGCTATGGCAAAACGTTAAGAGACCTTTTTTGTAGAGAATTATGTTTCCTACAATTTATGTTGTATGATATTTTTTGATCAGATGCGTAGTTCTCGAGATATATCAAGATATTTAAAAGTTCCGAAGCCGCACCAACATAATAGAGATACAGAAACACCGTGGCCCCTTTCTTTGAGATAACTCTGCACTATTGCGAGCTGCAAATGCCACTTCCAGCTCAGCTGTGCAGAAGAAGAACAACAAGAAGAAGAAATATCTCGAAATATGTCCGTCAGGCCCCTTCCCTTGAGATAAATCTGCACATATCTCGGAAACGAAGCGAGCTATGGCAAAATGTTAAGAGACCTTTTTTGTAGAGAATTAAGTTACCTATTTTTTATGTTCTATGATATTTTTTGATCAGATGCGTAGTTCTCGAGATATATCAAGATATTTAAAAGTTCCGAAGCCGCACCAACATAATAGAGATACAGAAACACCGTGGCCCCTTTCTTTGAGATAACTCTGCACTATTGCGAGCTGCAAATGCCACTTCCAGCTTAGCTGTGCAGAAGAAGAACAACAAGAAGAAGAAATATCTCGAAATATGTCCGTCAGGCCCCTTCCCTTGAGATAAATCTGCATATATCTCGGAAACGAAGCGAGCTATGGCAAAATGTTGAGAGACCTTTTTTGTAGCGAATTATGTTTTCTACAATATACGTTCTATGATATTTTTTGATCAGAAGCGTAGTTTTCGAGATATATCGAGATATTTAAAAGCTCCGAAGCCGCACCAACATAATAGAGATACAGAAACACCGTGGCCCCTTTCTTTCAGATAACTCTGCACTATTGCGAGCTGGAAATGCCACTTCCAGTTTAGCTGTGCAGAAGAAGAACAACAAGAAGAAGAAATATCTCGAAATATGTCCGTCAGGCCCCTTCCCTTGAGATAAATCTGCATATATCTCGGAAACGAAGCGAGCTATGGCAAAATGTTAAGGGACCTTTTTTGTAGAGAATTATGTTTCCTACAATTTATGTTCTATGATATTTTTTGATCAGAAGCGCAGTTTTCGAGATATATCGAGATATTTAAAAGCTCCGAAGCCGCACCAACATAATAGAGATACAGAAACACCGTGGCCCCTTTCTTTGAGATAACTCTGCACTATTGCGAGCTGCAAATGCCACTTCCAGCTTAGCTGTGCAGAAGAAGAACAACAAGAAGAAGAAATATCTCGAAATATGTCCGTCAGGCCCCTTCCCTTGAGATATATCTGCAAATATCTCGGAAACGAAACGAGCTATGGCAAAATCTTAAGAGACCTTTTTTGTAGAGAATTATGTTTCCTACAATTTATGTTCTATGACATTTTTTGATCAGAAGCGTAGTTCTCGAGATATATCAAGATATTTAAAAGTTCCGAAGCCGCACCAACATAATAGAGATACAGAAACACCGTGGCCCCTTTCTTTCAGATAACTCTGCACTATTGCGAGCTGGAAATGCCACTTCCAGTTTAGCTGTGCAGAAGAAGAACAACAAGAAGAAGAAATATCTCGAAATATGTCCGTCAGGCCCCTTCCCTTGAGATAAATCTGCATATATCTCGGAAACGAAGCGAGCTATAGCAAAATGTTAAGAGACCTTTTTTGTAGAGAATTATGTTTCCTACAATTTATGTTCTATGATATTATTTGATCAGATGCGTAGTTCTCGAGATATATCAAGATATTTAAAAGTTCCGAAGCCGCACCAACATAATAGAGATACAGAAACACCGTGGCCCCTTTCTTTGAGATAACTCTGCACTATTGCGAGCTGCAAATGCCACTTCCAGCTTAGCTGTGCAGAAGAAGAACAACAAGAAGAAGAAATATCTCGAAATATGTCCGTCAGGCCCCTTCCCTTGAGATAAATCTGCACATATCTCGGAAACGAAGCGAGCTATGGCAAAATGTTAAGACACCTTTTTTGTAGAGAATTAAGTTGCCTACTTTTTATGTTCTATGATATTTTTTGATCAGATGCGTAGTTCTCGAGATATATCAAGATATTTAAAAGTTCCGAAGCCGCACCAACATAATAGAGATACAGAAACACCGTGGCCCCTTTCTTTGAGATAACTCTGCACTATTGCGAGCTGGAAATGCCACTTCCAGTTTAGCTGTGCAGAAGAAGAACAACAAGAAGAAGAAATATCTCGAAATATGTCCGTTAGGCCCCTTCCCTTGAGATATATCTGCAAATATCTCGGAAACGAAACGAGCTATGGCAAAATCTTAAGAGACCTTTTTTGTGGAGAATTATGTTTCCTACAATTTATGTTCTATGATATTTTTTGATCAGAAGCGTAGTTCTCGAGATATATCAAGATATTTAAAAGTTCCGGAGCCGCACCAACATAATAGAGATACAGAAACACCGTGGCCCCATTCTTTGAGATAACTCTGCACTATTGCGAGCTGCAAATGCCACTTCCAGCTTAGCTGTGCAGAGGAAGAACAACAAGAAGAAGAAATATCTCGAAATATGTCCGTCAGGCAAGTTCCTTTGAGCTGAATCTGCAAATATCTCGGAAACGAAGCGAGCTATGGCAAAACGTTAAGAGACGTTTTTTGTAGAGAATTATGTTTCCTACAATTCATGTTCTATGATATTTTTTGATCAGAAGCGTAGTTCTCGAGATATATCAAGATATTTAAAAGTTCCGAAGCCGCACCAACATAATAGAGATACAGAAACACCGTGGCCCCATTCTTTGAGATAACTCTGCACTATTGCGAGCTGCAAATGCCACTTCCAGCTTAGCTGTGCAGAAGAAGAACAACAAGAAGAAGAAATATCTCGAAATATGTCCGTCAGGTCCCTTCCCTTGAGATAAATCTGCAAATATCTCGGAAACGAAGCGAGCTATGGCAAAACGTTAAGAGACCTTTTTTGTAGAGAATTATGTTTCCTACAATTTATGTTCTATGATATTTTTTGATCAGAAGCGTAGTTTTCGAGATATATCGAGATATTTAAAAGCTCCGAAGCCGCACCAACATAATAGAGATACAGAAACACCGTGGCCCCTTTCTTTGAGGTAACTCTGCACTATTGCGAGCTGCAAATGCCACTTCCAGCTTAGCTGTGCAGAAGAAGAACAACAAGAAGAAGAAATATCTCGAAATATGTCCGTCAGGCCCCTTCCCTTGAGATAAATCTGCACATATCTCGGAAACGAAGCGAGCTATGGCAAAACGTTAAGAGACCTTTTTTGTAGAGAATTATGTTTCCTACAATTTATGTTGTATGATATTTTTTGATCAGATGCGTAGTTCTCGAGATATATCAAGATATTTAAAAGTTCCGAAGCCGCACCAACATAATAGAGATACAGAAACACCGTGGCCCCTTTCTTTGAGATAACTCTGCACTATTGCGAGCTGCAAATGCCACTTCCAGCTCAGCTGTGCAGAAGAAGAACAACAAGAAGAAGAAATATCTCGAAATATGTCCGTCAGGCCCCTTCCCTTGAGATAAATCTGCACATATCTCGGAAACGAAGCGAGCTATGGCAAAATGTTAAGAGACCTTTTTTGTAGAGAATTAAGTTGCCTACTTTTTATGTTCTATGATATTTTTTGATCAGATGCGTAGTTCTCGAGATATATCAAGATATTTAAAAGTTCCGAAGCCGCACCAACATAATAGAGATACAGAAACGCCGTGGCCCCTTTCTTTGAGATAACTCTGCACTATTGCGAGCTGGAAATGCCACTTCCAGTTTAGCTGTGCAGAAGAAGAACAACAAGAAGAAGAAATATCTCGAAATATGTCCGTTAGGCCCCTTCCCTTGAGATATATCTGCAAATATCTCGGAAACGAAACGAGCTATGGCAAAATCTTAAGAGACCTTTTTTGTGGAGAATTATGTTTCCTACAATTTATGTTCTATGATATTTTTTGATCAGAAGCGTAGTTCTCGAGATATATCAAGATATTTAAAAGTTCCGGAGCCGCACCAACATAATAGAGATACAGAAACACCGTGGCCCCATTCTTTGAGATAACTCTGCACTATTGCGAGCTGCAAATGCCACTTCCAGCTTAGCTGTGCAGAGGAAGAACAACAAGAAGAAGAAATATCTCGAAATATGTCCGTCAGGCAAGTTCCTTTGAGCTGAATCTGCAAATATCTCGGAAACGAAGCGAGCTATGGCAAAACGTTAAGAGACGTTTTTTGTAGAGAATTATGTTTCCTACAATTCATGTTCTATGATATTTTTTGATCAGAAGCGTAGTTCTCGAGATATATCAAGATATTTAAAAGTTCCGAAGCCGCACCAACATAATAGAGATACAGAAACACCGTGGCCCCATTCTTTGAGATAACTCTGCACTATTGCGAGCTGCAAATGCCACTTCCAGCTTAGCTGTGCAGAAGAAGAACAACAAGAAGAAGAAATATCTCGAAATATGTCCGTCAGGTCCCTTCCCTTGAGATAAATCTGCAAATATCTCGGAAACGAAGCGAGCTATGGCAAAACGTTAAGAGACCTTTTTTGTAGAGAATTATGTTTCCTACAATTTATGTTCTATGATATTTTTTGATCAGAAGCGTAGTTTTCGAGATATATCGAGATATTTAAAAGCTCCGAAGCCGCACCAACATAATAGAGATACAGAAACACCGTGGCCCCTTTCTTTGAGGTAACTCTGCACTATTGCGAGCTGCAAATGCCACTTCCAGCTTAGCTGTGCAGAAGAAGAACAACAAGAAGAAGAAATATCTCGAAATATGTCCGTCAGGCCCCTTCCCTTGAGATAAATCTGCACATATCTCGGAAACGAAGCGAGCTATGGCAAAACGTTAAGAGACCTTTTTTGTAGAGAATTATGTTTCCTACAATTTATGTTGTATGATATTTTTTGATCAGATGCGTAGTTCTCGAGATATATCAAGATATTTAAAAGTTCCGAAGCCGCACCAACATAATAGAGATACAGAAACACCGTGGCCCCTTTCTTTGAGATAACTCTGCACTATTGCGAGCTGCAAATGCCACTTCCAGCTCAGCTGTGCAGAAGAAGAACAACAAGAAGAAGAAATATCTCGAAATATGTCCGTCAGGCCCCTTCCCTTGAGATAAATCTGCACATATCTCGGAAACGAAGCGAGCTATGGCAAAATGTTAAGAGACCTTTTTTGTAGAGAATTAAGTTGCCTACTTTTTATGTTCTATGATATTTTTTGATCAGATGCGTAGTTCTCGAGATATATCAAGATATTTAAAAGTTCCGAAGCCGCACCAACATAATAGAGATACAGAAACACCGTGGCCCCTTTCTTTGAGATAACTCTGCACTATTGCGAGCTGGAAATGCCACTTCCAGTTTAGCTGTGCAGAAGAAGAACAACAAGAAGAAGAAATATCTGGAAATATGTCCGTTAGGCCCCTTCCCTTGAGATATATCTGCAAATATCTCGGAAACGAAACGAGCTATGGCAAAATCTTAAGAGACCTTTTTTGTGGAGAATTATGTTTCCTACAATTTATGTTCTATGATATTTTTTGATCAGAAGCGTAGTTCTCGAGATATATCAAGATATTTAAAAGTTCCGGAGCCGCACCAACATAATAGAGATACAGAAACACCGTGGCCCCATTCTTTGAGATAACTCTGCACTATTGCGAGCTGCAAATGCCACTTCCAGCTTAGCTGTGCAGAGGAAGAACAACAAGAAGAAGAAATATCTCGAAATATGTCCGTCAGGCAAGTTCCTTTGAGCTGAATCTGCAAATATCTCGGAAACGAAGCGAGCTATGGCAAAACGTTAAGAGACGTTTTTTGTAGAGAATTATGTTTCCTACAATTCATGTTCTATGATATTTTTTGATCAGAAGCGTAGTTCTCGAGATATATCAAGATATTTAAAAGTTCCGAAGCCGCACCAACATAATAGAGATACAGAAACACCGTGGCCCCATTCTTTGAGATAACTCTGCACTATTGCGAGCTGCAAATGCCACTTCCAGCTTAGCTGTGCAGAAGAAGAACAACAAGAAGAAGAAATATCTCGAAATATGTCCGTCAGGTCCCTTCCCTTGAGATAAATCTGCAAATATCTCGGAAACGAAGCGAGCTATGGCAAAACGTTAAGAGACCTTTTTTGTAGAGAATTATGTTTCCTACAATTTATGTTCTATGATATTTTTTGATCAGAAGCGTAGTTTTCGAGATATATCGAGATATTTAAAAGCTCCGAAGCCGCACCAACATAATAGAGATACAGAAACACCGTGGCCCCTTTCTTTGAGGTAACTCTGCACTATTGCGAGCTGCAAATGCCACTTCCAGCTTAGCTGTGCAGAAGAAGAACAACAAGAAGAAGAAATATCTCGAAATATGTCCGTCAGGCCCCTTCCCTTGAGATAAATCTGCACATATCTCGGAAACGAAGCGAGCTATGGCAAAACGTTAAGAGACCTTTTTTGTAGAGAATTATGTTTCCTACAATTTATGTTGTATGATATTTTTTGATCAGATGCGTAGTTCTCGAGATATATCAAGATATTTAAAAGTTCCGAAGCCGCACCAACATAATAGAGATACAGAAACACCGTGGCCCCTTTCTTTGAGATAACTCTGCACTATTGCGAGCTGCAAATGCCACTTCCAGCTCAGCTGTGCAGAAGAAGAACAACAAGAAGAAGAAATATCTCGAAATATGTCCGTCAGGCCCCTTCCCTTGAGATAAATCTGCACATATCTCGGAAACGAAGCGAGCTATGGCAAAATGTTAAGAGACCTTTTTTGTAGAGAATTAAGTTACCTATTTTTTATGTTCTATGATATTTTTTGATCAGATGCGTAGTTCTCGAGATATATCAAGATATTTAAAAGTTCCGAAGCCGCACCAACATAATAGAGATACAGAAACACCGTGGCCCCTTTCTTTGAGATAATTCTGCACTATTGCGAGCTGCAAATGCCACTTCCAGCTTAGCTGTGCAGAAGAAGAACAACAAGAAGAAGAAATATCTCGAAATATGTCCGTCAGGCCCCTTCCCTTGAGATAAATCTGCATATATCTCGGAAACGAAGCGAGCTATGGCAAAATGTTGAGAGACCTTTTTTGTAGAGAATTATGTTTTCTACAATTTATGTTCTATGATATTTTTTGATCAGAAGCGTAGTTTTCGAGATATATCGAGATATTTAAAAGCTCCGAAGCCGCACCAACATAATAGAGATACAGAAACACCGTGGCCCCTTTCTTTGAGATAACTCTGCACTATTGCGAGCTGCAAATGCCACTTCCAGCTTAGCTGTGCAGAAGAAGAACAACAAGAAGAAGAAATATCTCGAAATATGTCCGTCAGGCCCCTTCCCTTGAGATAAATCTGCACATATCTCGGAAACGAAGCGAGCTATGGCAAAATGTTAAGAGACCTTTTTTGTAGAGAATTAAGTTACCTACTTTTTATGTTGTATGATATTTTTTGATCAGATGCGTAGTTCTCGAGATATATCAAGATATTTAAAAGTTCCGAAGCCGCACCAACATAATAGAGATACAGAAACACCGTGGCCCCTTTCTTTGAGATAACTCTGCACTATTGCGAGCTGGAAATGCCACTTCCAGTTTAGCTGTGCAGAAGAAGAACAACAAGAAGAAGAAATATCTCGAAATATGTCCGTCAGGCCCCTTCCCTTGAGATAAATCTGCAAATATCTCGGAAACGAAGCGAGCTATGGCAAAACGTTAAGAGACCTTTTTTGTAGAGAATTATGTTTCCTACTATTTATGTTCTATGATATTTTTTGATCAGAAGCGTAGTTTTCGAGATATATCGAGATATTTAAAAGTTCCGAAGCCGCACCAACATAATAGAGATACAGAAACACCGTGGCCCCTTTCTTTGAGATAACTCTGCACTATTGCGAGCTGCAAATGCCACTTCCAGCTTAGCTGTGCAGAAGAAGAACAACAAGAAGAAGAAATATCTCGAAATATGTCCGTCAGGCCCCTTCCCTTGAGATAAATCTGCAAATATCTCGGAAACGAAGCGAGCTATGGCAAAATGTTAAGAGACCTTTTTTGTAGAGGATTAAGTTTCCTACTTTTTATGTTCTATGATAATTTTTGATCAGATGCGTAGTTCTCGAGATATATCAAGATATTTAAAAGTTCCGAAGCCGCACCAACATAATAGAGATACAGAAACACCGTGGCCCCTTTCTTTGAGATAACTCTGCACTATTGCGAGCTGCAAATGCCACTTCCAGCTTAGCTGTGCAGAAGAAGAACAACAAGAAGAAGAAATATCTCGAAATATGTCCGTCATGCCCCTTTCCTTGAGATAAATCTGCAAATATCTCGGAAACGAAGCGAGCTATGGCAAAATGTTAAGAGACGTTTTTTGTAGAGAATTATGTTTCCTACAATTTATGTTGTATGATATTTTTTGATCAGAAGCGTAGTTTTCGAGATATATCGAGATATTTAAAAGTTCCGAAGCCGCACCAACATAATAGAGATACAGAAACACCGTGGCCTCTTTCTTTGAGATAACTCTGCACTTTTGCGACCTGCAAATGCCACTTCCAGCTTAGCTGTGCAGAAGTGGAACAACAAGAAGAAGAAATATCTCGGAATATGTTCGTCAGGCCCCTTCCCTTGAGCTAAATCTGCAAATATCTCGGAAACGAAGCGAGCTATGGCAAAATGTTAAGAGATCTTTTTTGTAGAGAATTAAGTTTCCTACTTTTTATGTTCTATGATATTTTTTGATCAGATGCGTAGTTCTCGAGATATATCAAGATATGTAAAAGTTCCGAAGCCGCACCAACATAATAGAGATACAGAAACACCGTGGCCCCTTTCTGTGAGATAACTCTGCACTATTGCGAGCAGCAAATGCCAGTTCCAGCTTAGCTGTGCAGAAGAAGCACAACAAGAACAAGAAATATCTCGGAATATGTCCGTCAGGCCCCTCCCCTTGAGCTAAATCTGCAAATATCTCGCATACGATGCGAGCTATGGCAAAACGTTAAGACACCTTTTTTGTAGAGAATTAAGTTTCCTACTATTTATGTTCTACGATATTTTCTGATCAGATGCGTAGTTCTCGAGATATATTAAGGTATTCAAAAGTTCCGAAGCCGCACCAACATAATAGGGATACAGAAACACCGTGGCCCCTTTCTTTGAGATAACTCTGCACTATTGCGAGCTGCAAATGCCACTTCCAGCTTAGCTGTGCAGAAGAAGCACAACAAGAACAAGAAATATCTCGGAATATGTCCGTCAGGCCCCTTCCCTTGAGCTAAATCTGCAAATATCTCGCAAACGATGCGAGCTATGGGAAGATGTTGAGAGACCATTTTTGTAGGAAATTAAGTTTCCTAGTATTTATGTTCTATGATATTTTTTGATCAGATGCGTAGTTCTCGAGATATATCAAGATATTTAAAAGTTCCGAAGCCGCACGAACATAATAGAGATACAGAGACACCGTGGCCCCTTTCTTTGAGATAACTCTGCACTATTGCGAGCTGCAAATGCCACTTCCAGCTTAGCTGTGCAGAAGAAGAACAACAAGAAGAAGAAATATCTCGAAATATGTCCGTCAGCCCCGTTCCCTTGAGATAAATCTGCAAATATCTCGGAAACCAAGCGAGGTATGGCAAAATGTTAAGAGACCTTTTTTGTAGAGAATTAAGTTTCCTACTTTTTATGTTCTATGATATTTATTGATCAGATGCGTAGTTCTCGAGATATATCAAGATATTTAAAAGTTCCGAAGCCGCACCAACATAATAGAGATACAGAAACACCGTGGCCCCTTTCTTTGAGATAACTCTGCACTATTGCGAGCTGCAAATGCCACTTCCCGCTTAGCTGTGCAGAAGAAGAACAACAAGAAGAAGAAATATCTCGAAATATGTCCGTCAGACCCCTTCCCTTGAGATAAATCTGCAAATATCTCGGAAACGAAGCGAGCTATGGCAAAATGTTAAGAGACCTTTTTTGTAGAGAATTATGTTTCCTACAATTTATGTTCTATGATATTTTTTGATGAGAAGCGTAGTTTTCGAGATATATCGAGATATTTAAAAATTCCGAAGCCGCACCAACATAATAGAGATACAGAAACACGGTGGCCCCTTTCTTTGAGATAACTCTGCACTATTGCGAGCTGCAAATGCCACTTCGAGCTTAGCTGTGCAGAAGAAGAACAACAAGAAGAAGAAATATCTCGAAATATGTCCGTCAGACCCCTTCCCTTGAGATAAATCTGCAAATATCTCGGAAACCAAGCGTGCTATGGCAAAATGTTAAGAGACCTTTTTTGTAGAGAATTAAGTTTCCTACTTTTTACGTTCTATGATATTTTTTGATCAGATGCGTAGTTCTCGAGATATATCAAGATATTTAAAAGTTCCGAAGCCGCACCAACATAATAGAGATACAGAAACACCGTGGCCCCTTTCTTTGAGATAACTCTGCACTATTGCGAGCTGTAAATGCCACTTCCAGCTTAGCTGTGCGGAAGAAGAACAAGAAGAAGGAGAAATATCTCGAAATATGTCCGTCAGGCCCCTTCCCTTGAGATATATCTGCAAATATCTCGGAAACGAAACGAGCTATGGCAAAATGTTAAGAGACCTTTTTTGTAGAGAATTATGTTTCCTACACTTTATGTTCTATGATATTTTTTGATCAGAAGCGTAGTTTTCGAGATATATCGAGATATTTAAAAGTTCCGAAGCCGCACCAACATAATAGAGATACAGAAACACCGTGGCCTCTTTCTCTGAGATAACTCTGCACTATTGCGAGCTGCAAATGCCACTTCCAGCTTAGCTGTGCAGAAGAAGAACAACAAGAAGAAGAAATATTTCGAAATATGTCCGTCAGGCCCCTTCCCTTGAGATAAATGTGCAAATATCTCGGAAACGAAGCGAGCTACGGCAAAATGTTAAGAGACCTCTTTTGTAGAAAATTAGGTTTCCTACTTTTTATGTTCTATGATATTTTTTGATCAGATGCGTAGTTCTCGAGATATATCAAGATATTTAAAAGTTCCGAAGCTGCACCAACATAATAGAGGTTCAGAAACACCGTGGCCTCTTTCTTTGACATAACTCTGCACTTTTGCGAGCTGCAAATGCCACTTCCAGCTTAGCTGTGCAGAAGAGGAACAACAAGAAGAAGAAATATCTCGGAATATGTTCGTCAGGCCCCTTTCCTTGAGCTAAATCTGCAAATATCTCGGAAACGAAGCGAGCTATGGCAAAATGTTAAGAGACCTTTTTTGTAGAGAATTATGTTTCCTACAATTTATGTTCTATGATATTTTTTGATCAGAAGCGTAGTTTTCGAGATATATCGAGATATTTAAAAATTCCGAAGCCGCACCAACATAATAGAGATACAGAAACACGGTGGCCCCTTTCTTTGAGATAACTCTGCACTATTGCGAGCTGCAAATGCCACTTCGAGCTTAGCTGTGCAGAAGAAGAACAACAAGAAGAAGAAATATCTCGAAATATGTCCGTCAGACCCCTTCCCTTGAGATAAATCTGCAAATATCTCGGAAACCAAGCGAGCTATGGCAAAATGTTAAGAGACCTTTTTGTAGAGAATTAAGTTTCCTACTTTTTACGTTCTATGATATTTTTTGATCAGATGCGTAGTTCTCGAGATATATCAAGATATTTAAAAGTTCCGAAGCCGCACCAACATAATAGAGATACAGAAACACCGTGGCCCCTTTCTTTGAGATAACTCTGCACTATTGCGAGCTGTAAATGCCACTTCCAGCTTAGCTGTGCGGAAGAAGAACAAGAAGAAGGAGAAATATCTCGAAATATGTCCGTCAGGCCCCTTCCCTTGAGATATATCTGCAAATATCTCGGAAACGAAACGAGCTATGGCAAAATGTTAAGAGACCTTTTTTGTAGAGAATTATGTTTCCTACACTTTATGTTCTATGATATTTTTTGATCAGAAGCGTAGTTTTCGAGATATATCGAGATATTTAAAAGTTCCGAAGCCGCACCAACATAATAGAGATACAGAAACACCGTGGCCTCTTTCTCTGAGATAACTCTGCACTATTGCGAGCTGCAAATGCCACTTCCAGCTTAGCTGTGCAGAAGAAGAACAACAAGAAGAAGAAATATTTCGAAATATGTCCGTCAGGCCCCTTCCCTTGAGATAAATGTGCAAATATCTCGGAAACGAAGCGAGCTACGGCAAAATGTTAAGAGACCTCTTTTGTAGAAAATTAGGTTTCCTACTTTTTATGTTCTATGATATTTTTTGATCAGATGCGTAGTTCTCGAGATATATCAAGATATTTAAAAGTTCCGAAGCTGCACCAACATAATAGAGGTACAGAAACACCGTGGCCTCTTTCTTTGACATAACTCTGCACTTTTGCGAGCTGCAAATGCCACTTCCAGCTTAGCTGTGCAGAAGAGGAACAACAAGAAGAAGAAATATCTCGGAATATGTTCGTCAGGCCCCTTCCCTTGAGATAAATCTGCAAATATCTCGGAAACGAACCGAGCTATGGCAAAATGTTAAGAGACCTTTTTTGTAGAGAATTCAGTTTCCTACTTTTTATGTTCTATGATATTTTTTGATCAGAAGCGTAGTTTTCGAGATATATTGAGATATTTAAAAATTCCGAAGCCGCACCAACATAATAGAGATACAGAAACACGGTGGCCCCTTTCTTTGAGATAACTCTGCACTATTGCGAGCTGCAAATGCCACTTCCAGCTTAGCTGTGCAGAAGAAGAACAACAAGAAGAAGAAATATCTCGAAATATGTCCGTCAGACCCCTTCCCTTGAGATAAATCTGCAAATATCTCGGAAACGAAGCGAGCTATGGCAAAATGTTAAGAGACCTTTTTTCTAGAGAATTATGTTTCCTACAATTTACCTTCTATGATATTTTTTGATCAGAAGCGTAGTTTTCGAGATATATCGAGATATTTAAAAGTTCCGAAGCCGCAGTAACATAATAGAGATACAGAAACACAGTGGCTCCTTTCTTTGAGATAGCTCTGCACTATTGCGCGCTGCAAATGCCACTTCCAGCTTAGCTGTGCAGAAGAAGAACAACAAGAAGAAGAAATATCTCGAAATATGTCCGTCAGGCCCCTTCCCTTGAGATAAATCTGCAAATATCTCGGAAACGAACCGAGCTATGGCAAAATGTTCAGAGACCTTATTTGTAGAGAATTAAGTTTCCTACTTGTTATGTTCTATGATATTTTTTGATCAGATGCGTAGTTCTCGAGATATATCAAGATATTTAAAAGTTCCGAAGCCGCACCAACATAATAGAGATACAGAAACACCGTGGCCCCTTTCTTTGAGATAACTCTGCACTATTGCGAGCTGCAAATGCCACTTCGAGCTTAGCTGTGCAGAAGAAGAACAACAAGAAGAAGAAATATCTCGAAATATGTCCGTCAGCCCCCTTCCCTTGAGATAAATCTGCAAATATCTCGGAAACCAAGCGAGCTATGGCAAAATGTTAAGAGACCTTTTTTGTAGAGAATTAAGTTTCCTACTTTTTACGTTCTATGATATTTTTTGATCAGATGCGTAGTTCTCGAGATATATCAAGATATTTAAAAGTTCCGAAGCCGCACCAACATAATAGAGATACAGAAACACCGTGGCCCCTTTCTTTGAGATAACCCTGCACTATAGCGCGCTGCAAATGCCACTTCCAGCTTAGCTGTGCAGAAGAAGAACAACAAGAAGAAGAAATATCTCGAAATATGTCCGTCAGGCCCCTTCCCTTGAGATAAATCTGCAAATATCTCGGAAACGAACCGAGCTATGGCAAAATGTTAAGAGACCTTATTTGTAGAGAATTAAGTTTCCTACTTTTTATGTTCTATGATATTTTTTGATCAGATGCGTAGTTCTCGAGATATATCAAGATATTTAAAAGTTCCGAAGCCGCACCAACATAATAGAGATACAGAAACACCGTGGCCCCTCTCTTTGAGATAACTCTGCACTATTGCGAGCCGCAAATGCCACTTCCAGCTTAGCTGTGCAGAAGAAGAACAACAAGAAGAAGAAATATCTCGAAATATGTCCGTCAGGCCCCTTCCCTTGAGATAAATCTGCAAATATCTCGGAAACGAAGCGAGGTATGGCAAAATGTTAAGAGACCTTTTTTGTAGAGAATTAAGTTTCCTACCTTTTATGTTGTATGATATTTCTTGATCAGATGCGTAGTTCGCGAGATATATCAAGATATTTAAAAGTTCCGAAGCCGCACCAACATAATAGAGATTCAGAAACACCGTGGCCCCTTTCTTTGAGATAACTCTGCACTATTGCGAGTTGCAAATGCCGCTTCCAGCTTAGCTGTGCAGAAGAAGAACAACAAGAATAAGAAATATTTCGAAATATGTCCGTCAGGCCCCTTCCCTTGAGATAGATCTGCAAATATCTCGGAAACGAAGCGAGCTATGGCAAAATGTTAAGAGACCTTTTTTGTAGAGAATTATGTTTCCTACAATTTACCTTCTATGATATTTTTTGATCAGAAGCGTAGTTTTCGAGATATATCGAGATATTTAAAAGTTCCGAAGCCGCACCAACATAATAGAGATACAGAAACACCGTGGCCCCTTTCTTTGAGATAACTCTGCACTATTGCGAGCTGCAAGTGCCACTTCCAGCTTAGCTGTGCAGAAGAAGAACAACAAGAAGAAGAAATATCTCGAAATATGTCCGTCAGGCCCCTTCCCTTGAGATAAATCTGCAAATATCTCGGAAACGAAGCGAGCTATGGCAAAATGTTAAGAGACCTTTTTTGTAGAGAATTAAGTTTCCTACTATTTATGTTGTATGATATTTTTTGATCAGATGCGTAGTTCTCGATATATATCAAGATATTTAAAAGTTCCGAAGCCGCACCAACATAATAGAGATTCAGAAACACCGTGGCCCCTTTCTTTGAGATAACTCTGCACTATTGCGAGCTGCAAGTGCCACTTCCAGCTTAGCTGTGCAGAAGAAGAACAACAAGAAGAAGAAATATCTCGAAATATGTCCGTCAGGCCCCTTCCCTTGAGATAAATCTGCAAATATCTCGGAAACGAAGCGAGCTATGGCAAAATGTTAAGAGACCTTTTTTGTAGAGAATTAAGTTTCCTACTTTTTATGTTGTATGATATTTTTTGATCAGATGCGTAGTTCTCGAGATATATCAAGATATTTAAAAGTTCCGAAGCCGCACCAACATAATAGAGATTCAGAAACACCGTGGCCCCTTTCTTTGAGATAACTCTGCATTATTGCGAGTTGCAAATGCCACTTCCAACTTAGCTGTGCAGAAGAAGAACAACAAGAATAAGAAATATTTCGAAATATGTCCGTCAGGCCCCTTCCCTTGAGATAGATCTGCAAATATCTCGGAAACGAAGCGAGCTACGGCAAAATGTTAAGAGACCTTTTTTGTAGAGAATTATGTTTCCTACAATTTACCTTCTATGATATTTTTTGATCAGAAGCGTAGTTTTCGAGATATACAGAGATATTTAAAAGTTCCGAAGCCGCACCAACATAATAGAGATACAGAAACACCGTGGCCCCTTTCTTTGAGATAACTCTGCACTATTGCGAGCTGCAAATGCCACTTCCAGCTTAGCTGTGCAGAAGTAGAACAACAAGAAGAAGAAATATCTCGAAATATGTCCGTCAGGCCCCATCCCTTGAGATAAATCTGCAAATATCTCGGAAACGAAGCGAGCTATGGCAAAATGTTAAGAGACCTTATTTGTAGAGAATTAAGTTTCCTACTTTTTATGTTCTATGATATTTTTTGCTCAGATGCGTAGTTCTCGAGATATATCAAGATATTTAAAAGTTCCGAAGCCGCACCAACATAATAGAGATACAGAAACACCGTGGCCCGTTTCTTTGAGATAACTCTGCACTATTGCGAGCTGCAAATGCCACTTCCAGCTTAGCTGTGCAGAAGAAGAACAACAAGAAGAAGAAATATCTCGAAATATGTCCGTCAGGCCCCTTCCCTTGAGATAAATCTGCAAATATCTCGGAAACAAAGAGAGCTATGGCAAAATGTTAAGAGACCTTTTTTGTAGAGAATTAAGTTTCCTACTTTTTATGTTGTATGGTATTTTTTGATCAGATGCGTAGTTCTCGAGATATATCAAGATATTTAAAAGTTCCGAAGCCGCACCAACATAATAGAGATACAGAAACACCGTGGCCCCTTTCTTTGAGATAACGCTGCACTATTGCGAGCTGGAAATGCCACTTCCAGTTTAGCTGTGCAGAAGAAGAACAACAAGAAGAAGAAATATCTCGAAATATGTCCGTTAGGCCCCTTCCCTTGAGATAAATCTGCAAATATCTCGGAAACGAAGCGAGCTATGGCAAAATGTTAAGAGACCTTTTTTGTAGAGAATTAAGTTTCCTACTTTTTATGTTCTATGATATTTTTTGATCAGATGCGTAGTTCTCGAGATATATCAAGATATTTAAAAGTTCCGAAGCCGCACCAACATAATAGAGATACAGAAACACCGTGGCCCCTTTCTTTGAGATAACTCTGCACTATTGCGAGCTGCAAATGCCACTTCCAGCTTAGCTGTGCAGAAGAAGAACAACAAGAAGAAGAAATATCTCGAAATATGTCCGTCAGGCCCCATCCCTTGAGATAAATCTGCAAATATCTCGGAAACAAAGAGAGCTATGGCAAAATGTTAAGAGACCTTTTTTGTAGAGAATTAAGTTTCCTACTTTTTATGTTGTATGGCATTTTTTGATCAGATGCGTAGTTCTCGAGATATATCAAGATATTTAAAAGTTCCGAAGCCGCACCAACATAATAGAGATACAGAAACACCGTGGCCCCTTTCTTTGAGATAACGCTGCACTATTGCGAGCTGGAAATGCCACTTCCAGTTTAGCTGTGCAGAAGAAGAACAACAAGAAGAAGAAATATCTCGAAATATGTCCGTTAGGCCCCTTCCCTTGAGATAAATCTGCAAATATCTCGGAAACGAAGCGAGCTATGGCAAAATGTTAAGAGACCTTTTTTGTAGAGAATTAAGTTTCCTACTTTTTATGTTCTATGATATTTTTTGATCAGATGCGTAGTTCTCGAGATATATCAAGATATTTAAAAGTTCCGAAGCCGCACCAACATAATAGAGATTCAGAAACACCGTGGCCCCTTTCTTTGAGATAACTCTGCATTATTGCGAGTTGCAAATGCCACTTCCAACTTAGCTGTGCAGAAGAAGAACAACAAGAATAAGAAATATTTCGAAATATGTCCGTCAGGCCCCTTCCCTTGAGATAGATCTGCAAATATCTCGGAAACGAAGCGAGCTACGGCAAAATGTTAAGAGACCTTTTTTGTACAGAATTATGTTTCCTACAATTTACCTTCTATGATATTTTTTGATCAGAAGCGTAGTTTTCGAGATATATCGAGATATTTAAAAGTTCCGAAGCCGCACCAACATAATAGAGATACAGAAACACCGTGGCCCCTTTCTTTGAGATAACTCTGCACTATTGCGAGCTGCAAATGCCACTTCCAGCTTAGCTGTGCAGAAGAAGAACAACAAGAAGAAGAAATATCTCGAAATATGTCCGTCAGGCCCCTTCCCTTGAGATAAATCTGCAAATATCTCGGAAACGAAGCGAGCTATGGCAAAATGTTAAGAGACCTTTTTTGTAGAGAATTAAGTTTCCTACTTTTTATGTTGTATGATATTTTTTGATCAGATGCGTAGTTCTCGAGATATATCAAGATATTTAAAAGTTCCGAAGCCGCACCAACATAATAGAGATTCAGAAACACCGTGGCCCCTTTCTTTGAGATAACTCTGCATTATTGCGAGTTGCAAATGCCACTTCCAGCTTAGCTGTGCAGAAGAAGAACAACAAGAAGAAGAAATATCTCGAAATATGTCCGTCAGGCCCCTTCCCTTGAGATAAATCTGCAAATATCTCGGAAACGAAGCGAGCTATGGCAAAATGTTTAGAGACCTTTCTTGTAGAGAATTAAGTTTCCTACTTTTTATGTAGTATGATATTTTTTGATCAGTTGCGTAGATCTCGAGATATATCAAGATATTTAAAAGTTCCGAAGCCGCACCAACATAATAGAGATACAGAAACACCGTGGCCCCTTTCTTTGAGATAACTCTGTACTAGTGCGAGCCGCAAATGCCACTTCCAGCTTAGCTGTGCAGAAGAAGAACAACAAGAAGAAGAAATATCTCGAAATATGTCCGTCAGGCCCCTTCCCTTGAGATAAATCTGCAAATATCTCGGAAACGAAGCGAGCTATGGCAAAATGTTAAGAGACCTTTTTTGTAGAGAATTAAGTTTCCTACTTTTTATGTTGTATGATATTTTTTGATCAGATGCGTAGTTCGCGAGATATATCAAGATATTTAAAAGTTCCGAAGCCGCACCAACATAATAGAGATTCAGAAACACCGTGGCCCCTTTCTTTGAGATAACTCTGCACTATTGCGAGTTGCAAATGCCGCTTCCAGCTTAGCTGTGCAGAAGAAGAACAACAAGAATAAGAAATATTTCGAAATATGTCCGTCAGGCCCCTTCCCTTGAGATAGATCTGCAAATATCTCGGAAACGAAGCGAGCTATGGCAAAATGTTAAGAGACCTTTTTTGTAGAGAATTATGTTTCCTACAATTTACCTTCTATGATATTTTTTGATTAGAAGCGTAGTTTTCGAGATATATCGAGATATTTAAAAGTTCCGAAGCCGCACCAACATAATAGAGATACAGAAACACCGTGGCCCCTTTCTTTGAGATAACTCTGCACTATTGCGAGCTGCAAGTGCCACTTCCAGCTTAGCTGTGCAGAAGAAGAACAACAAGAAGAAGAAATATCTCGAAATATGTCCGTCAGGCCCCTTCCCTTGAGATAAATCTGCAAATATCTCGGAAACGAAGCGAGCTATGGCAAAATGTTAAGAGACCTTTTTTGTAGAGAATTAAGTTTCCTACTTTTTATGTTGTATGATATTTTTTGATCAGATGCGTAGTTCTCGATATATATCAAGATATTTAAAAGTTCCGAAGCCGCACCAACATAATAGAGATTCAGAAACACCGTGGCCCCTTTCTTTGAGATAACTCTGCACTATTGCGAGCTGCAAGTGCCACTTCCAGCTTAGCTGTGCAGAAGAAGAACAACAAGAAGAAGAAATATTTCGAAATATGTCCGTCAGGCCCCTTCCCTTGAGATAAATCTGCAAATATCTCGGAAACGAAGCGAGCTATGGCAAAATGTTAAGAGACCTCTTTTGTAGAAAATTAGGTTTCCTACTTTTTATGTTCTATGATATTTTTTGATCAGATGCGTAGTTCTCGAGATATATCAAGATATTTAAAAGTTCCGAAGCTGCACCAACATAATAGAGGTACAGAAACACCGTGGCCTCTTTCTTTGACATAACTCTGCACTTTTGCGAGCTGCAAATGCCACTTCCAGCTTAGCTGTGCAGAAGAGGAACAACAAGAAGAAGAAATATCTCGGAATATGTTCGTCAGGCCCCTTCCCTTGAGCTAAATCTGCAAATATCTCGGAAACGATGCCAGCTATGGGAAAATGTTAAGAGACCTTTTTTGTAGAGAATTAAGTTTCCTACTTTTTATGTTCTATGATATTTTTTGATCAGATGCGTAGTTCTCGAGATATATCAAGATATTTAAAAGTTCCGAAGCCGCACCAACATAATAGAGATACAGAAACACCGTGGCCCCTTTCTTTGAGATAACTCTGCACTATTGCGAGTTGCAAATGCCGCTTCCAGCTTAGCTGTGCAGAAGAAGAACAACAAGAATAAGAAATATTTCGAAATATGTCCGTCAGGCCCCTTCCCTTGAGATAGATCTGCAAATATCTCGGAAACGAAGCGAGCTATGGCAAAATGTTAAGAGACCTTTTTTGTAGAGAATTATGTTTCCTACAATTTACCTTCTATGATATTTTTTGATCAGAAGCGTAGTTTTCGAGATATATCGAGATATTTAAAAGTTCCGAAGCCGCACCAACATAATAGAGATACAGAAACACCGTGGCCCCTTTCTTTGAGATAACTCTGCACTATTGCGAGCTGCAAGTGCCACTTCCAGCTTAGCTGTGCAGAAGAAGAACAACAAGAAGAAGAAATATCTCGAAATATGTCCGTCAGGCCCCTTCCCTTGAGATAAATCTGCAAATATCTCGGAAACGAAGCGAGCTATGGCAAAATGTTAAGAGACCTTTTTTGTAGAGAATTAAGTTTCCTACTTTTTATGTTGTATGATATTTTTTGATCAGATGCGTAGTTCTCGATATATATCAAGATATTTAAAAGTTCCGAAGCCGCACCAACATAATAGAGATTCAGAAACACCGTGGCCCCTTTCTTTGAGATAACTCTGCACTATTGCGAGCTGCAAATGCCACTTCCAGCTTAGCTGTGCAGAAGAAGAACAACAAGAAGAAGAAATATCTCGAAATATGTCCGTCAGGCCCCATCCCTTGAGATAAATCTGCAAATATCTCGGAAACGAAGCGAGCTATGGCAAAATGTTAAGAGACCTTATTTGTAGAGAATTAAGTTTCCTACTTTTTATGTTCTATGATATTTTTTGCTCAGATGCGTAGTTCTCGAGATATATCAAGATATTTAAAAGTTCCGAAGCCGCACCAACATAATAGAGATACAGAAACACCGTGGCCCGTTTCTTTGAGATAACTCTGCACTATTGCGAGCTGCAAATGCCACTTCCAGCTTAGCTGTGCAGAAGAAGAACAACAAGAAGAAGAAATATCTCGAAATATGTCCGTCAGGCCCCTTCCCTTGAGATAAATCTGCAAATATCTCGGAAACAAAGAGAGCTATGGCAAAATGTTAAGAGACCTTTTTTGTAGAGAATTAAGTTTCCTACTTTTTATGTTGTATGGTATTTTTTGATCAGATGCGTAGTTCTCGAGATATATCAAGATATTTAAAAGTTCCGAAGCCGCACCAACATAATAGAGATACAGAAACACCGTGGCCCCTTTCTTTGAGATAACGCTGCACTATTGCGAGCTGGAAATGCCACTTCCAGTTTAGCTGTGCAGAAGAAGAACAACAAGAAGAAGAAATATCTCGAAATATGTCCGTTAGGCCCCTTCCCTTGAGATAAATCTGCAAATATCTCGGAAACGAAGCGAGCTATGGCAAAATGTTAAGAGACCTTTTTTGTAGAGAATTAAGTTTCCTACTTTTTATGTTCTATGATATTTTTTGATCAGATGCGTAGTTCTCGAGATATATCAAGATATTTAAAAGTTCCGAAGCCGCACCAACATAATAGAGATTCAGAAACACCGTGGCCCCTTTCTTTGAGATAACTCTGCATTATTGCGAGTTGCAAATGCCACTTCCAACTTAGCTGTGCAGAAGAAGAACAACAAGAATAAGAAATATTTCGAAATATGTCCGTCAGGCCCCTTCCCTTGAGATAGATCTGCAAATATCTCGGAAACGAAGCGAGCTACGGCAAAATGTTAAGAGACCTTTTTTGTACAGAATTATGTTTCCTACAATTTACCTTCTATGATATTTTTTGATCAGAAGCGTAGTTTTCGAGATATATCGAGATATTTAAAAGTTCCGAAGCCGCACCAACATAATAGAGATACAGAAACACCGTGGCCCCTTTCTTTGAGATAACTCTGCACTATTGCGAGCTGCAAATGCCACTTCCAGCTTAGCTGTGCAGAAGAAGAACAACAAGAAGAAGAAATATCTCGAAATATGTCCGTCAGGCCCCTTCCCTTGAGATAAATCTGCAAATATCTCGGAAACGAAGCGAGCTATGGCAAAATGTTAAGAGACCTTTTTTGTAGAGAATTAAGTTTCCTACTTTTTATGTTGTATGATATTTTTTGATCAGATGCGTAGTTCTCGAGATATATCAAGATATTTAAAAGTTCCGAAGCCGCACCAACATAATAGAGATTCAGAAACACCGTGGCCCCTTTCTTTGAGATAACTCTGCATTATTGCGAGTTGCAAATGCCACTTCCAGCTTAGCTGTGCAGAAGAAGAACAACAAGAAGAAGAAATATCTCGAAATATGTCCGTCAGGCCCCTTCCCTTGAGATAAATCTGCAAATATCTCGGAAACGAAGCGAGCTATGGCAAAATGTTTAGAGACCTTTCTTGTAGAGAATTAAGTTTCCTACTTTTTATGTAGTATGATATTTTTTGATCAGTTGCGTAGATCTCGAGATATATCAAGATATTTAAAAGTTCCGAAGCCGCACCAACATAATAGAGATACAGAAACACCGTGGCCCCTTTCTTTGAGATAACTCTGTACTAGTGCGAGCCGCAAATGCCACTTCCAGCTTAGCTGTGCAGAAGAAGAACAACAAGAAGAAGAAATATCTCGAAATATGTCCGTCAGGCCCCTTCCCTTGAGATAAATCTGCAAATATCTCGGAAACGAAGCGAGCTATGGCAAAATGTTAAGAGACCTTTTTTGTAGAGAATTAAGTTTCCTACTTTTTATGTTGTATGATATTTTTTGATCAGATGCGTAGTTCGCGAGATATATCAAGATATTTAAAAGTTCCGAAGCCGCACCAACATAATAGAGATTCAGAAACACCGTGGCCCCTTTCTTTGAGATAACTCTGCACTATTGCGAGTTGCAAATGCCGCTTCCAGCTTAGCTGTGCAGAAGAAGAACAACAAGAATAAGAAATATTTCGAAATATGTCCGTCAGGCCCCTTCCCTTGAGATAGATCTGCAAATATCTCGGAAACGAAGCGAGCTATGGCAAAATGTTAAGAGACCTTTTTTGTAGAGAATTATGTTTCCTACAATTTACCTTCTATGATATTTTTTGATTAGAAGCGTAGTTTTCGAGATATATCGAGATATTTAAAAGTTCCGAAGCCGCACCAACATAATAGAGATACAGAAACACCGTGGCCCCTTTCTTTGAGATAACTCTGCACTATTGCGAGCTGCAAGTGCCACTTCCAGCTTAGCTGTGCAGAAGAAGAACAACAAGAAGAAGAAATATCTCGAAATATGTCCGTCAGGCCCCTTCCCTTGAGATAAATCTGCAAATATCTCGGAAACGAAGCGAGCTATGGCAAAATGTTAAGAGACCTTTTTTGTAGAGAATTAAGTTTCCTACTTTTTATGTTGTATGATATTTTTTGATCAGATGCGTAGTTCTCGATATATATCAAGATATTTAAAAGTTCCGAAGCCGCACCAACATAATAGAGATTCAGAAACACCGTGGCCCCTTTCTTTGAGATAACTCTGCACTATTGCGAGCTGCAAGTGCCACTTCCAGCTTAGCTGTGCAGAAGAAGAACAACAAGAAGAAGAAATATCTCGAAATATGTCCGTCAGGCCCCTTCCCTTGAGATAAATCTGCAAATATCTCGGAAACGAAGCGAGCTATGGCAAAATGTTAAGAGACCTCTTTTGTAGAAAATTAGGTTTCCTACTTTTTATGTTCTATGATATTTCTTGATCAGATGCGTAGTTCTCGAGATATATCAAGATATTTAAAAGTTCCGAAGCTGCACCAACATAATAGAGGTACAGAAACACCGTGGCCTCTTTCTTTGACATAACTCTGCACTTTTGCGAGCTGCAAATGCCACTTCCAGCTTAGCTGTGCAGAAGAGGAACAACAAGAAGAAGAAATATCTCGGAATATGTTCGTCAGGCCCCTTCCCTTGAGCTAAATCTGCAAATATCTCGGAAACGATGCCAGCTATGGGAAAATGTTAAGAGACCTTTTTTGTAGAGAATTAAGTTTCCTACTTTTTATGTTCTATGATATTTTTTGATCAGATGCGTAGTTCTCGAGATATATCAAGATATTTAAAAGTTCCGAAGCCGCACCAACATAATAGAGATACAGAAACACCGTGGCCCCTTTCTTTGAGATAACTCTGCACTATTGCGAGTTGCAAATGCCGCTTCCAGCTTAGCTGTGCAGAAGAAGAACAACAAGAATAAGAAATATTTCGAAATATGTCCGTCAGGCCCCTTCCCTTGAGATAGATCTGCAAATATCTCGGAAACGAAGCGAGCTATGGCAAAATGTTAAGAGACCTTTTTTGTAGAGAATTATGTTTCCTACAATTTACCTTCTATGATATTTTTTGATCAGAAGCGTAGTTTTCGAGATATATCGAGATATTTAAAAGTTCCGAAGCCGCACCAACATAATAGAGATACAGAAACACCGTGGCCCCTTTCTTTGAGATAACTCTGCACTATTGCGAGCTGCAAGTGCCACTTCCAGCTTAGCTGTGCAGAAGAAGAACAACAAGAAGAAGAAATATCTCGAAATATGTCCGTCAGGCCCCTTCCCTTGAGATAAATCTGCAAATATCTCGGAAACGAAGCGAGCTATGGCAAAATGTTAAGAGACCTTTTTTGTAGAGAATTAAGTTTCCTACTTTTTATGTTGTATGATATTTTTTGATCAGATGCGTAGTTCTCGATATATATCAAGATATTTAAAAGTTCCGAAGCCGCACCAACATAATAGAGATTCAGAAACACCGTGGCCCCTTTCTTTGAGATAACTCTGCACTATTGCGAGCTGCAAGTGCCACTTCCAGCTTAGCTGTGCAGAAGAAGAACAACAAGAAGAAGAAATATCTCGAAATATGTCCGTCAGGCCCCTTCCCTTGAGATAAATCTGCAAATATCTCGGAAACGAAGCGAGCTATGGCAAAATGTTAAGAGACCTTTTTTGTAGAGAATTAAGTTTCCTACTTTTTATGTTGTATGATATTTTTTGATCAGATGCGTAGTTCTCGAGATATATCAAGATATTTAAAAGTTCCGAAGCCGCACCAACATAATAGAGATTCAGAAACACCGTGGCCCCTTTCTTTGAGATAACTCTGCATTATTGCGAGTTGCAAATGCCACTTCCAACTTAGCTGTGCAGAAGAAGAACAACAAGAATAAGAAATATTTCGAAATATGTCCGTCAGGCCCCTTCCCTTGAGATAGATCTGCAAATATCTCGGAAACGAAGCGAGCTACGGCAAAATGTTAAGAGACCTTTTTTGTAGAGAATTATGTTTCCTACAATTTACCTTCTATGATATTTTTTGATCAGAAGCGTAGTTTTCGAGATATATCGAGATATTTAAAAGTTCCGAAGCCGCACCAACATAATAGAGATACAGAAACACCGTGGCCCCTTTCTTTGAGATAACTCTGCACTATTGCGAGCTGCAAATGCCACTTCCAGCTTAGCTGTGCAGAAGAAGAACAACAAGAAGGAGAAATATCTCGAAATATGTCCGTCAGGCCCCATCCCTTGAGATAAATCTGCAAATATCTCGGAAACGAAGCGAGCTATGGCAAAATGTTAAGAGACCTTATTTGTAGAGAATTAAGTTTCCTACTTTTTATGTTCTATGATATTTTTTGCTCAGATGCGTAGTTCTCGAGATATATCAAGATATTTAAAAGTTCCGAAGCCGCACCAACATAATAGAGATACAGAAACACCGTGGCCCGTTTCTTTGAGATAACTCTGCACTATTGCGAGCTGCAAATGCCACTTCCAGCTTAGCTGTGCAGAAGAAGAACAACAAGAAGAAGAAATATCTCGAAATATGTCCGTCAGGCCCCTTCCCTTGAGATAAATCTGCAAATATCTCGGAAACAAAGAGAGCTATGGCAAAATGTTAAGAGACCTTTTTTGTAGAGAATTAAGTTTCCTACTTTTTATGTTGTATGGTATTTTTTGATCAGATGCGTAGTTCTCGAGATATATCAAGATATTTAAAAGTTCCGAAGCCGCACCAACATAGTAGAGATACAGAAACACCGTGGCCCCTTTCTTTGAGATAACGCTGCACTATTGCGAGCTGGAAATGCCACTTCCAGTTTAGCTGTGCAGAAGAAGAACAACAAGAAGAAGAAATATCTCGAAATATGTCCGTTAGGCCCTTTCCCTTGAGATAAATCTGCAAATATCTCGGAAACGAAGCGAGCTATGGCAAAAAGTTAAGAGACCTTTTTTGTAGAGAATTAAGTTTCCTACTTTTTATGTTCTATGATATTTTTTGATCAGATGCGTAGTTCTCGAGATATATCAAGATATTTAAAAGTTCCGAAGCCGCACCAACATAATAGAGATTCAGAAACACCGTGGCCCCTTTCTTTGAGATAACTCTGCATTATTGCGAGTTGCAAATGCCACTTCCAGCTTAGCTGTGCAGAAGAAGAACAACAAGAAGAAGAAATATCTCGAAATATGTCCGTCAGGCCCCTTCCCTTGAGATAAATCTGCAAATATCTCGGAAACGAAGCGAGCTATGGCAAAATGTTTAGAGACCTTTCTTGTAGAGAATTAAGTTTCCTACTTTTTATGTAGTATGATATTTTTTGATCAGTTGCGTAGATCTCGAGATATATCAAGATATTTAAAAGTTCCGAAGCCGCACCAACATAATAGAGATACAGAAACACCGTGGCCCCTTTCTTTGAGATAACTCTGTACTAGTGCGAGCCGCAAATGCCACTTCCAGCTTAGCTGTGCAGAAGAAGAACAACAAGAAGAAGAAATATCTCGAAATATGTCCGTCAGGCCCCTTCCCTTGAGATATATCTGCAAATATCTCGGAAACGAAGCGAGCTATGGCAAAATGTTAGGAGACCTTTTTTGTAGAGAATTAAGTTTCCTACTTTTTATGTTCTATGATATTTTTTGATCAGATGCGTAGTTCTCGAGATATATCAAGATATTTAAAAGTTCCGAAGCTTAAACTGGCTTAAACTGGCTACAAAAAAGGTCTCTTAACATTTTGCCATAGCTCGCTTCGTTTCCGAGATATTTGCAGATTTATCTCAAGGCAAGGGGCCTGACGGACATATTTCGAGATATTTCTTCTTCTTGTTGTTCTTCTTCTGCACCGCTAAGCTGGAAGTGGCATTTGCGGCTCGCACTAGTGCAGAGTTATCTCAAAGAAAGGGGCCACGGTGTTTCTGTATCTCTATTATGTTGGTGCGGCTTCGGAACTTTTAAATATCTTGATATATCTCGAGAACTCCGCATCTGATCAAAAAATATCATAGAACATAAAAAGTATGAAACTTAATTCTCTACAAAAAAGGTCTCTTAACATTTTGCCATAGCTCGCTTCGTTTCCGAGATATTTGCAGGTTTATCTCAAGGGAAGGGGCCTAACGGACATATTTCGAGATATTTCTTCTTCTTGTTGTTCTTCTTCTGCACAGCTAAACTGGATGTGGCATTTCCAGCTCGCAATAGTGCAGAGTTATCTCAAAGAAAGGAGCCACGGTGTTTCTGTATCTCTATTCTGTTGGTGCGGCTTCGGAACTTTTAAATATCTTGATATATCTCGAGAACTACGCATCTGATCAAAAAATATCATAGAACATAAAAGGTAGGAAACTTAATTCTCTACAAAAAAGGTCTCTTAACATTTTGCCATAGCTCGCTTCGTTTCCGAGATATTTGCAGATTTATCTCAAGGGAAGGGGCATGACGGACATATTTCGAGATATTTCTTCTTCTTGTTGTTCTTCTTCTGCACAGCTAAGCTGGAAGTGGCATTTGCGGCTCGCACTAGTGCAGAGTTATCTCAAAGAAAGGGGCCACGGTGTTTCTGTATCTCTATTATGTTGGTGCGGCTTCGGAACTTTTAAATATCTCGATATATCTCGAAAACTACGCTTCTGATCAAAAAATATCATAGAACATAAATTGTAGGAAACATAATTCTCTACAAAAAAGGTCTCTTAACATTTTGCCATAGCTCGCTTCGTTTCCGAGATATTTGCAGATTTATCTCAAGGGAAGGGGCATGACGGACATATTTCGAGATATTTCTTCTTCTTGTTGTTCTTCTTCTGCACAGCTAAGCTGGAAGTGGCATTTGCGGCTCGCACTAGTGCAGAGTTATCTCAAAGAAAGGGGCCACGGTGTTTCTGTATCTCTATTATGTTGGTGCGGCTTCGGAACTTTTAAATATCTCGAGATATCTCGAAAACTACGCTTCTGATCAAAAAATATCATAGAACATAAATTGTAGGACACATAATTCTCTACAAAAAAGGTCTCTTAACATTTTGCCATAGCTCGCTTCGTTTCCGAGATATTTGCAGATATATCTCAAGGGAAGGGGCCTGACGGACATATTTCGAGATATTTCTTCTTCTTGTTGTTCTTCTTCTGCACAGCTAAGCTGGAAGTGGCATTTGCAGCTCGCAATAGTGCAGAGTTATCTCAAAGAAAGGGGCCACGGTGTTTCTGTATCTCTATTATGTTGGTGCGGCTTCGGAACTTTTAAATATCTTGATATATCTCGAGAACTACGCATCTGATCAAAAAATATCATAGAACATAAAAAGTAGGAAACTTAATTCTCTACAAAAAAGGTCTCCTAACATTTTGCCATAGCTCGCTTCGTTTCCGAGATATTTGCAGATATATCTCAAGGGAAGGGGCCTGACGGACATATTTCGAGATATTTCTTCTTCTTGTTGTACTTCTTCTGCACAGCTAAGCTGGAAGTGGCATTTACAGCTCGCAATAGTGCAAAGTTATCTCAAAGAAAGGGGCGACGGTGTTTCTGTATCTCTATTATGTTGGTGCGGCTTCGGAACTTTTAAATATCTTGATATATCTCGAGAACTACGCATCTGATCAAAAAATATCATAGAACATAAATAGTAGGAAACTTAATTCTCTACAAAAAAGGTCTCTCAACATTTTGCCATAGCTCTCTTCGTTTCCGAGATATTTGCAGATTTATCTCAAGGGAAGGGGCATGACGGACATATTTCGAGATATTTCTTCTTCTTGTTGTTCTTCTTCTGCACAGCTAAGCTGGAAGTGGCATTTGCGGCTCGCACTAGTGCAGAGTTATCTCAAAGAAAGGGGCCACGGTGTTTCTGTATCTCTATTATGTTGGTGCGGCTTCGGAACTTTTAAATATCTCGATATATCTCGAAAACTACGCTTCTGATCAAAAAATATCATAGAACATAAATTGTAGGACACATAATTCTCTACAAAAAAGGTCTCTTAACATTTTGCCATAGCTCGCTTCGTTTCCGAGATATTTGCAGATATATCTCAAGGGAAGGGGCCTGACGGACATATTTCGAGATATTTCTTCTTCTTGTTGTTCTTCTTCTGCACAGCTAAGCTGGAAGTGGCATTTGCAGCTCGCAATAGTGCAGAGTTATCTCAAAGAAAGGGGCGACGGTGTTTCTGTATCTCTATTATGTTGGTGCGGCTTCGGAACTTTTAAATATCTTGATATATCTCGAGAACTACGCGTCTGATCAAAAAATATCATAGAACATAAAAAGTAAAAAACATAATTCTCTACAAAAAAGGTCTCTTAACATTTTGCCATAGCTCGCTTCGTTTCCGAGATATTTGCAGATTTATCTCAAGGCAAGGGGCCTGACGGACATATTTCGAGATATTTCTTCTTCTTGTTGTTCTTCTTCTGCACCGCTAAGCTGGAAGTGGCATTTGCGGCTCGCACTAGTGCAGAGTTATCTCAAAGAAAGGGGCCACGGTGTTTCTGTATCTCTATTATGTTGGTGCGGCTTCGGAACTTTTAAATATCTTGATATATCTCGAGAACTCCGCATCTGATCAAAAAATATCATAGAACATAAAAAGTAGGAAACTTAATTCTCTACAAAAAAGGTCTCTTAACATTTTGCCATAGCTCGCTTCGTTTCCGAGATATTTGCAGGTTTATCTCAAGGGAAGGGGCCTAACTCACATATTTCGAGATATTTCATCTTCTTGTTGTTCTTCTTCTGCACAGCTAAACTGGATGTGGCATTTCCAGCTCGCAATAGTGCAGAGTTATCTCAAAGAAAGGAGCCACGGTGTTTCTGTATCTCTATTCTGTTGGTGCGGCTTCGGAACTTTTAAATATCTCGATATATCTCGAAAACTACGCTTCTGATCAAAAAATATCATAGAACATAAATTGTAGGAAACATAATTCTCTACAAAAAAGGTCTCTTAACATTTTGCCATAGCTCGCTTCGTTTCCGAGATATTTGCAGATTTATCTCAAGGGAAGGGGCATGACGGACATATTTCGAGATATTTCTTCTTCTTGTTGTTCTTCTTCTGCACAGCTAAGCTGGAAGTGGCATTTGCGGCTCGCACTAGTGCAGAGTTATCTCAAAGAAAGGGGCCACGGTGTTTCTGTATCTCTATTATGTTGGTGCGGCTTCGGAACTTTTAAATATCTCGAGATATCTTGAAAACTACGCTTCTGATCAAAAAATATCATAGAACATAAATTGTAGGACACATAATTCTCTACAAAAAAGGTCTCTTAACATTTTGCCATAGCTCGCTTCGTTTCCGAGATATTTGCAGATATATCTCAAGGGAAGGGGCCTGACGGACATATTTCGAGATATTTCTTCTTCTTGTTGTTCTTCTTCTGCACAGCTAAGCTGGAAGTGGCATTTGCAGCTCGCAATAGTGCAGAGTTATCTCAAAGAAAGGGGCCACGGTGTTTCTGTATCTCTATTATGTTGGTGCGGCTTCGGAACTTTTAAATATCTTGATATATCTCGAGAACTACGCATCTGATCAAAAAATATCATAGAACATAAAAAGTAGGAAACTTAATTCTCTACAAAAAAGGTCTCCTAACATTTTGCCATAGCTCGCTTCGTTTCCGAGATATTTGCAGATATATCTCAAGGGAAGGGGCCTGACGGACATATTTCGAGATATTTCTTCTTCTTGTTGTACTTCTTCTGCACAGCTAAGCTGGAAGTGGCATTTACAGCTCGCAATAGTGCAAAGTTATCTCAAAGAAAGGGGCGACGGTGTTTCTGTATCTCTATTATGTTGGTGCGGCTTCGGAACTTTTAAATATCTTGATATATCTCGAGAACTACGCATCTGATCAAAAAATATCATAGAACATAAATAGTAGGAAACTTAATTCTCTACAAAAAAGGTCTCTCAACATTTTGCCATAGCTCTCTTCGTTTCCGAGATATTTGCAGATTTATCTCAAGGGAAGGGGCATGACGGACATATTTCGAGATATTTCTTCTTCTTGTTGTTCTTCTTCTGCACAGCTAAGCTGGAAGTGGCATTTGCGGCTCGCACTAGTGCAGAGTTATCTCAAAGAAAGGGGCCACGGTGTTTCTGTATCTCTATTATGTTGGTGCGGCTTCGGAACTTTTAAATATCTCGATATATCTCGAAAACTACGCTTCTGATCAAAAAATATCATAGAACATAAATTGTAGGACACATAATTCTCTACAAAAAAGGTCTCTTAACATTTTGCCATAGCTCGCTTCGTTTCCGAGATATTTGCAGATATATCTCAAGGGAAGGGGCCTGACGGACATATTTCGAGATATTTCTTCTTCTTGTTGTTCTTCTTCTGCACAGCTAAGCTGGAAGTGGCATTTGCAGCTCGCAATAGTGCAGAGTTATCTCAAAGAAAGGGGCGACGGTGTTTCTGTATCTCTATTATGTTGGTGCGGCTTCGGAACTTTTAAATATCTTGATATATCTCGAGAACTACGCGTCTGATCAAAAAATATCATAGAACATAAAAAGTAAAAAACATAATTCTCTACAAAAAAGGTCTCTTAACATTTTGCCATAGCTCGCTTCGTTTCCGAGATATTTGCAGATTTATCTCAAGGCAAGGGGCCTGACGGACATATTTCGAGATATTTCTTCTTCTTGTTGTTCTTCTTCTGCACCGCTAAGCTGGAAGTGGCATTTGCGGCTCGCACTAGTGCAGAGTTATCTCAAAGAAAGGGGCCACGGTGTTTCTGTATCTCTATTATGTTGGTGCGGCTTCGGAACTTTTAAATATCTTGATATATCTCGAGAACTCCGCATCTGATCAAAAAATATCATAGAACATAAAAAGTAGGAAACTTAATTCTCTACAAAAAAGGTCTCTTAACATTTTGCCATAGCTCGCTTCGTTTCCGAGATATTTGCAGGTTTATCTCAAGGGAAGGGGCCTAACGGACATATTTCGAGATATTTCTTCTTCTTGTTGTTCTTCTTCTGCACAGCTAAACTGGATGTGGCATTTCCAGCTCGCAATAGTGCAGAGTTATCTCAAAGAAAGGAGCCACGGTGTTTCTGTATCTCTATTCTGTTGGTGCTGCTTCGGAACTTTTAAATATCTCGATATATCTCGAAAACTACGCGTCTGATCAAAAAATATCATAGAACATAAAAAGTAGGAAACATAATTCTCTACAAAAAAGGTCTCTTAACATTTTGCCATAGCTCGCTTCGTTTCCGAGATATTTGCAGATTTATCTCAAGGCAAGGGGCCTGACGGACATATTTCGAGATATTTCTTCTTCTTGTTGCTCTTCTTCTGCACAGCTAAGCTGGAAGTGGCATTTGCGGCTCGCACTAGTGCAGAGTTATCTCAAAGAAAGGGGCCACGGTGTTTCTGTATCTCTATTATGTTGGTGCGGCTTCGGAACTTTTAAATATCTTGATATATCTCGAGAACTACGCATCTGATCAAAAAATATCATACAACATAAAAAGTAGGAAACTTAATTCTCTACAAAAAAGGTCTCTTAACATTTTGCCATAGCTCGCTTCGTTTCCGAGATATTTGCAGGTTTATCTCAAGGGAAGGGGCCTGACGGACATATTTCGAGATATTTCTTATTCTTGTTGTTCTTCTTCTGCACAGCTAAGCTGGAAGTGGCATTTGCAGCTCGCAATAGTGCAGAATTATCTCAAAGAAAGGGGCCACGGTGTTTCTGTATCTCTATTATGTTGGGGCGGCTTCGGAATTTTTAAATATCTTGATATATCTCGAGAACTACGCATCTGATCAAAAAATATCATAGAACATAAAAAGTAGGAAACTTAATTCTCTACAAAAACGGTCTCTTAACATTTTGCCATAGCTCGCTTCGTTTCCGAGATATTTGCAGATTTATCTCAAGGGAAGGGGCCTGACGGACACATTTCGAGATATTTCTTCTTCTTGTTGTTCTTCTTCTGCACAGCTAAGCTGGAAGTGGCATTTGCGGCTCGCACTAGTACACAGTTATCTCAAAGAAAGGGGCCACGGTGTTTCTGTATCTCTATTATGTTGGTGCGGCTTCGGAACTTTTAAATATCTCGATATATCTCGAAAACTACCCTTCTGATCAAAAAATATCATAGAACATAAATTGTAGGAAACATAATTCTCTACAAAAAACGGCTCTTAACATTTTGCCATAGCTCGCTTCGTTTCCGAGATATTTGCAGATATATCCCAAGGGAAGGGGCCTGACGGACATATTTCGAGATATTTCTTCTTCTTGTTGTTCTTCTTCTGCACAGCTAAGCTGGAAGTGGCATTTGCAGCGCGCAATAGTGCAGAGTTATCTCAAAGAAAGGGGCCACGGTGTTTCTGTATCTCTGTTATGTTGGTGCGGCTTCGGAACTTTTAAATATCTTGATATATCTCGAGAACTACGCATCTGATCAAAAAATATCATACTACATAAAAAGTAGGAAACTTAATTCTCTACAAGAAAGGTCTCTTAACATTTTGCCATAGCTCGCTTCGTTTCCGAGATATTTGCAGATTTATCTCAAGGGAAGGGGCCTGACGGACATATTTCGAGATATTTCTTCTTCTTGTTGTTCTTCTTCTGCACAGCTAAGCTGGAAGTGGCATTTGCGGCTCGCACTAGTACACAGTTATCTCAAAGAAAGGGGCCACGGTGTTTCTGTATCTCTATTATGTTGGTGCGGCTTCGGAACTTTTAAATATCTTGATATATCTCGAGAACTACGCTTCTGATCAAAAAATATCATAGAACATAAAAAGTAGGAAACTTAATTCTCTACAAAAAAGGTCTCTTAACATTTTGCCATAGCTCGCTTCGTTTCCGAGATATTTGCAGATTTATCTCAAGGGAAGGGGCATGACGGACACATTTCGAGATATTTCTTCTTCTTGTTGTTCTTCTTCTGCACAGCTAAGCTGGAAGTGGCATTTGCGGCTCGCACTAGTGCAGAGTTATCTCAAAGAAAGGAGCCACGGTGTTTCTGTATCTCTATTCTGTTGGTGCGGCTTCGGAACTTTTAAATATCTTGATATATCTCGAGAACTACGCATCTGATCAAGAAATATCATAGAACATGAAAAGTAGGAAACTTAGTTCTCTACAAAAACGGTCTCTTAACATTTTGCCATAGCTCGCTTCGTTTCCGAGATATTTGCAGATTTATCTCAAGGGAAGGGGCCTGACGGACATATTTCGAGATATTTCTTCTTCTTGTTGTTCTTCTTCTGCACAGCTAAGCTGGAAGTGGCATTTGCGGCTCGCACTAGTGCACAGTTATCTCAAAGAAAGGGGCCACGGTGTTTCTGTATCTCTATTATGTTGGTGCGGCTTCGGAACTTTTAAATATCTCGATATATCTCGAAAACTACGCTTCTGATCAAAAAATATCATAGAACATAAAAAGTAGGAAACTTAATTCTCTACAAAAAAGGTCTCTTAACATTTTGCCATAGCTCGCTTCGTTTCCGAGATATTTGCAGATTTATCTCAAGGGAAGGGGCATGACGGACATATTTCGAGATATTTCTTCTTCTTGTTGTTCTTCTTCTGCACAGCTAAGCTGGAAGTGGCATTTGCAGCTCGCAATAGTGCAGAGTTATCTCAAAGAAGGGGGCCACGGTGTTTCTGTATCTCTATTATGTTGGTGCGGCTTCGGAACTTTTAAATATCTTGATATATCTCGAGAACTACGCATCTGATCAAAAAATATCATAGAACATAAAAAGTAGGAAACTTAATTCTCTACAGAAAAGGTCTCTTAACATTTTGCCATAGCTCTCTTCGTTTCCGAGATATTTGCAGATTTACCTCAAGGGAAGGGGCCTGACGGACATATTTCGAGATATTTCTTATTCTTGTTGTTCTTCTTCTGCACAGCTAAGCTGGAAGTGGCATTTGCAGCTCGCAATAGTGCAGAGTTATCTCAAAGAAAGGGGCCACGGTGTTTCTGTATCTCTATTATGTTGGTGCGGCTTCGGAACTTTTAAATATCTTGATATATCTCGAGAACTACGCATCTGATCAAAAAATATCATAGAACATAAAAAGTAGGAAACTTAATGCTCTACAAAAACGGTCTCTTAACATTTTGCCATAGCTCGCTTCGTTTCCGAGATATTTGCAGATTTATCTCAAGGGAAGGGGCCTGACGGACATATTTCGAGATATTTCTTCTTCTTGTTGTTCTTCTTCTGCACAGCTAAGCTGGAAGTGGCATTTGCAGCTCGCAATAGTGCAGAGTTATCTCAAAGAAGGGGGCCACGGTGTTTCTGTATCTCTATTATGTTGGTGCGGCTTCGGAACTTTTAAATATCTTGATATATCTCGAGAACTACGCATCTGATCAAAAAATATCATAGAACATAAAAAGTAGGAAACTTAATTCTCTACAGAAAAGGTCTCTTAACATTTTGCCATAGCTCTCTTCGTTTCCGAGATATTTGCAGATTTATCTCAAGGGAAGGGGCCTGACAGACATATTTCGAGATATTTCTTATTCTTGTTGTTCTTCTTCTGCACAGCTAAGCTGGAGGTGGCATTTGCAGCTCGCAATAGTGCAGAGTTATCTCAAAGAAAGGGGCCACGGTGTTTCTGTATCTCTATTATGTTGGTGCGGCTTCGGAACTTTTAAATATCTTGATATATCTCGAGAACTACGCATCTGATCAAGAAATATCATAGAACATGAAAAGTAGGAAACTTAGTTCTCTACAAAAACGGTCTCTTAACATTTTGCCATAGCTCGCTTCGTTTCCGAGATATTTGCAGATTTATCTCAAGGGAAGGGGCCTGACGGACATATTTCGAGATATTTCTTCTTCTTGTTGTTCTTCTTCTGCACAGCTAAGCTGGAAGTGGCATTTGCGGCTCGCACTAGTGCACAGTTATCTCAAAGAAAGGGGCCACGGTGTTTCTGTATCTCTATTATGTTGGTGCGGCTTCGGAACTTTTAAATATCTCGATATATCTCGAAAACTACGCTTCTGATCAAAAAATATCATAGAACATAAAAAGTAGGAAACTTAATTCTCTACAAAAAAGGTCTCTTAACATTTTGCCATAGCTCGCTTCGTTTCCGAGATATTTGCAGATTTATCTCAAGGGAAGGGGCATGACGGACATATTTCGAGATATTTCTTCTTCTTGTTGTTCTTCTTCTGCACAGCTAAGCTGGAAGTGGCATTTGCAGCTCGCAATAGTGCAGAGTTATCTCAAAGAAGGGGGCCACGGTGTTTCTGTATCTCTATTATGTTGGTGCGGCTTCGGAACTTTTAAATATCTTGATATATCTCGAGAACTACGCATCTGATCAAAAAATATCATAGAACATAAAAAGTAGGAAACTTAATTCTCTACAGAAAAGGTCTCTTAACATTTTGCCATAGCTCTCTTCGTTTCCGAGATATTTGCAGATTTACCTCAAGGGAAGGGGCCTGACGGACATATTTCG
Organism: Osmia lignaria lignaria; assembly: GCF_051020975.1. NCBI lineage: Eukaryota > Metazoa > Arthropoda > Insecta > Hymenoptera > Megachilidae > Osmia > Osmia lignaria. The sequence goes on along the minus strand of NW_027478162.1, from coordinate 24,661,465 downwards.
AGATATTTCTTCTTCTTGTTGTTCTTCTTCTGCACAGCTAAGCTGGAAGTGGCATTTGCGGCTCGCACTAGTGCACAGTTATCTCAAAGAAAGGGGCCACGGTGTTTCTGTATCTCTATTATGTTGGTGCGGCTTCGGAACTTTTAAATATCTCGATATATCTCGAAAACTACGCTTCTGATCAAAAAATATCATAGAACATAAAAAGTAGGAAACTTAATTCTCTACAAAAAAGGTCTCGTAACATTTTGCCATAGCTCGCTTCGTTTCCGAGATATTTGCAGATTTATCTCAAGGGAAGGGGCATGACGGACATATTTCGAGATATTTCTTCTTCTTGTTGTTCTTCTTCTGCACAGCTAAGCTGGAAGTGGCATTTGCAGCTCGCAACAGTGCAGAGTTATCTCAAAGAAGGGGGCCACGGTGTTTCTGTATCTCTATTATGTTGGTGCGGCTTCGGAACTTTTAAATATCTTGATATATCTCGAGAACTACGCATCTGATCAAAAAATATCATAGAACATAAAAAGTAGGAAACTTAATTCTCTACAGAAAAGGTCTCTTAACATTTTGCCATAGCTCTCTTCGTTTCCGAGATATTTGCAGATTTACCTCAAGGGAAGGGGCCTGACGGACATATTTCGAGATATTTCTTATTCTTGTTGTTCTTCTTCTGCACAGCTAAGCTGGAAGTGGCATTTGCGGCTCGCACTAGTGCAGAGTTATCTCAAAGAAAGGGGCCACGGTGTTTCTGTATCTCTATTTAGTTGGTGCGGCTTCGGAACTTTTAAATATCTTGATATATCTCGAGAACTACGCATCTGATCAAAAAATATCATAGAACATAAATAGTAGGAAACTTAATTCTCTACAAAAAAGGTCTCTCATCATTTTGCCATAGCTCTCTTCGTTTCCGAGATATTTGCAGATTTATCTCAAGGGAAGGGGCCTGACGGACATATTTCGAGATATTTCTTATTCTTGTTGTTCTTCTTCTGCACAGCTAAGCTGGAAGTGGCATTTGCGGCTCGCACTAGTACACCGTTATCTCAAAGAAAGGGGCCACGGTGTTTCTGTATCTCTATTATGTTGGTGCGGCTTCGGAACTTTTAAATATCTCGATATATCTCGAAAACTACCCTTCTGATCAAAAAATATCATAGAACATAAATTGTAGGAAACATAATTCTCTACAAAAAAGGTCTCTTAACATTTTGCCATAGCTCGCTTCGTTTCCGAGATATTTGCAGATATATCTCAAGGGAAGGGGCCTGACGGACATATTTCGAGATATTTCTTCTTCTTGTTGTTCTTCTTCTGCACAGCTAAGCTGAAAGTGGCATTTACAGCTCGCAATAGTGCAAAGTTATCTCAAAGAAAGGGGCCACGGTGTTTCTGTATCTCTATTATGTTGGTGCGGCTTCGGAACTTTTAAATATCTTGATATATCTCGAGAGCTACGCATCTGATCAAAAAATATCATAGAACATAAAAAGTAGGAAACTTAATTCTCTATAGAAAAGGTCTCTTAACATTTTGCCATAGCTCGCTTCGTTTCCGAGATATTTGCACATTTATCTCAAGGGAAGGGGCCTAACGGACATATTTCGAGATATTTCTTCTTCTTGTTGTTCTTCTTCTGCACAGCTAAGCTGGAAGTGGCATTTGCGGCTCGCACTAGTGCAGAGTTATCTCAAAGAAAGGGGCCACGGTGTTTCTGTATCTCTATTATGTTGGTGCGGCTTCGGAACTTTTAAATATCTTGATATATCTCGAGAACTACGCATCTGATCAAAAAATATCATAGAACATAAAAAGTAGGAAACTTAATTCTCTACACAATAGGTCTCTTAACATTTTGCCATAGCTCGCTTCGTTTCCGAGATATTTGCAGATTTATCTCAAGGGAAGGGGCCTGACGGACATATTTCGAGATATTTCTTCTTCTTGTTGTTCTTCTTCTGCACAGCTAAGCTGGAAGTGGCATTTGCAGCTCGCAATAGTGCAGAGTTATCTCAAAGAAAGGGGCCACGGTGTTTCTGTATCTCTATTATGTTGGTGCGGCTTCGGAACTTTCAAATATCTTGATATATCTCGAGAACTACGCGTCTGATCAAAAAATATCATAGAACATAACTTGTAGGAAAGATAATTCTCTACAAAAAAGGTCTCTTAACATTTTGCCAGAGCTCGCTTCGTTTCCGAGATATTTGCAGATTTATCTCGAGGGAAGGGGCCTGACGGACATATTTCGAGATATTTCTTCTTCTTGTTGTTCTTCTTCTGCACAGCTAAGCTGGAAGCGGCATTTGCGGCTCGCACTAGTGCAGAGTTATCTCAAAGAAAGGGGCGACGGTGTTTCTGTATCTCTATTATGTTGGTGCGGCTTCGGAACTTTTAAATATCTCGATATATCTCGAAAACTACGCTTCTGATCAAAAAATATCATAGAACATAAATTGTAGGAAACATAATTCTCTACAAAAAAGGTCTCTTAACATTTTGCCATAGCTCGTTTCGTTTCCGAGATATTTGCAGATATATCTCAAGGGAAGGGGCCTGACGGACATATTTCGAGATATTTCTTATTCTTGTTGTTCTTCTTCTGCACAGCTAAGCTGGAAGTGGCATTTGCAGCTCGCAATAGTGCAGAGTTATCTCAAAGAAAGGGGCCACGGTGTTTCTGTATCTCTATTATGTTGGTGCGGCTTCGGAACTTTTAAATATCTTGATATATCTCGAGAACTACGCATCTGATCAAAAAATATCATAGAACATAAAAAGTAGGAAACTTAATTCTCTACAAAAACGGTCTCTTAACATTTTGCCATAGCTCGCTTCGTTTCCGAGATATTTGCAGATTTATCTCAAGGGAAGGGGCCTGACGGACATATTTCGAGATATTTCTTCTTCTTGTTGTTCTTCTTCTGCACAGCTAAGCTGGAAGTGGCATTTGCAGCTCGCAATAGTGCAGAGTTATCTCAAAGAAGGGGGCCACGGTGTTTCTGTATCTCTATTATGTTGGTGCGGCTTCGGAACTTTTAAATATCTTGATATATCTCGAGAACTACGCATCTGATCAAAAAATATCATAGAACATAAAAAGTAGGAAACTTAATTCTCTACAGAAAAGGTCTCTTAACATTTTGCCATAGCTCTCTTCGTTTCCGAGATATTTGCAGATTTATCTCAAGGGAAGGGGCCTGACAGACATATTTCGAGATATTTCTTATTCTTGTTGTTCTCCTTCTGCACAGCTAAGCTGGAGGTGGCATTTGCAGCTCGCAATAGTGCAGAGTTATCTCAAAGAAAGGGGCCACGGTGTTTCTGTATCTCTATTATGTTGGTGCGGCTTCGGAACTTTTAAATATCTTGATATATCTCGAGAACTACGCATCTGATCAAGAAATATCATAGAACATGAAAAGTAGGAAACTTAGTTCTCTACAAAAACGGTCTCTTAACATTTTGCCATAGCTCGCTTCGTTTCCGAGATATTTGCAGATTTATCTCAAGGGAAGGGGCCTGACGGACATATTTCGAGATATTTCTTCTTCTTGTTGTTCTTCTTCTGCACAGCTAAGCTGGAAGTGGCATTTGCGGCTCGCACTAGTGCACAGTTATCTCAAAGAAAGGGGCCACGGTGTTTCTGTATCTCTATTATGTTGGTGCGGCTTCGGAACTTTTAAATATCTCGATATATCTCGAAAACTACGCTTCTGATCAAAAAATATCATAGAACATAAAAAGTAGGAAACTTAATTCTCTACAAAAAAGGTCTCTTAACATTTTGCCATAGCTCGCTTCGTTTCCGAGATATTTGCAGATTTATCTCAAGGGAAGGGGCATGACGGACATATTTCGAGATATTTCTTCTTCTTGTTGTTCTTCTTCTGCACAGCTAAGCTGGAAGTGGCATTTGCAGCTCGCAATAGTGCAGAGTTATCTCAAAGAAGGGGGCCACGGTGTTTCTGTATCTCTATTATGTTGGTGCGGCTTCGGAACTTTTAAATATCTTGATGTATCTCGAGAACTACGCATCTGATCAAAAAATATCATAGAACATAAAAAGTAGGAAACTTAATTCTCTACAGAAAAGGTCTCTTAACATTTTGCCATAGCTCTCTTCGTTTCCGAGATATTTGCAGATTTACCTCAAGGGAAGGGGCCTGACGGACATATTTCGAGATATTTCTTCTTCTTGTTGTTCTTCTTCTGCACAGCTAAGCTGGAAGTGGCATTTGCGGCTCGCACTAGTGCACAGTTATCTCAAAGAAAGGGGCCACGGTGTTTCTGTATCTCTATTATGTTGGTGCGGCTTCGGAACTTTTAAATATCTCGATATATCTCGAAAACTACGCTTCTGATCAAAAAATATCATAGAACATAAAAAGTAGGAAACTTAATTCTCTACAAAAAAGGTCTCTTAACATTTTGCCATAGCTCGCTTCGTTTCCGAGATATTTGCAGATTTATCTCAAGGGAAGGGGCATGACGGACATATTTCGAGATATTTCTTCTTCTTGTTGTTCTTCTTCTGCACAGCTAAGCTGGAAGTGGCATTTGCAGCTCGCAACAGTGCAGAGTTATCTCAAAGAAGGGGGCCACGGTGTTTCTGTATCTCTATTATGTTGGTGCGGCTTCGGAACTTTTAAATATCTTGATATATCTCGAGAACTACGCATCTGATCAAAAAATATCATAGAACATAAAAAGTAGGAAACTTAATTCTCTACAGAAAAGGTCTCTTAACATTTTGCCATAGCTCTCTTCGTTTCCGAGATATTTGCAGATTTACCTCAAGGGAAGGGGCCTGACGGACATATTTCGAGATATTTCTTATTCTTGTTGTTCTTCTTCTGCACAGCTAAGCTGGAAGTGGCATTTGCGGCTCGCACTAGTGCAGAGTTATCTCAAAGAAAGGGGCCACGGTGTTTCTGTATCTCTATTTAGTTGGTGCGGCTTCGGAACTTTTAAATATCTTGATATATCTCGAGAACTACGCATCTGATCAAAAAATATCATAGAACATAAATAGTAGGAAACTTAATTCTCTACAAAAAAGGTCTCTCATCATTTTGCCATAGCTCTCTTCGTTTCCGAGATATTTGCAGATTTATCTCAAGGGAAGGGGCCTGACGGACATATTTCGAGATATTTCTTATTCTTGTTGTTCTTCTTCTGCACAGCTAAGCTGGAAGTGGCATTTGCGGCTCGCACTAGTACACCGTTATCTCAAAGAAAGGGGCCACGGTGTTTCTGTATCTCTATTATGTTGGTGCGGCTTCGGAACTTTTAAATATCTCGATATATCTCGAAAACTACCCTTCTGATCAAAAAATATCATAGAACATAAATTGTAGGAAACATAATTCTCTACAAAAAAGGTCTCTTAACATTTTGCCATAGCTCGCTTCGTTTCCGAGATATTTGCAGATATATCTCAAGGGAAGGGGCCTGACGGACATATTTCGAGATATTTCTTCTTCTTGTTGTTCTTCTTCTGCACAGCTAAGCTGAAAGTGGCATTTACAGCTCGCAATAGTGCAAAGTTATCTCAAAGAAAGGGGCCACGGTGTTTCTGTATCTCTATTATGTTGGTGCGGCTTCGGAACTTTTAAATATCTTGATATATCTCGAGAGCTACGCATCTGATCAAAAAATATCATAGAACATAAAAAGTAGGAAACTTAATTCTCTATAGAAAAGGTCTCTTAACATTTTGCCATAGCTCGCTTCGTTTCCGAGATATTTGCACATTTATCTCAAGGGAAGGGGCCTAACGGACATATTTCGAGATATTTCTTCTTCTTGTTGTTCTTCTTCTGCACAGCTAAGCTGGAAGTGGCATTTGCGGCTCGCACTAGTGCAGAGTTATCTCAAAGAAAGGGGCCACGGTGTTTCTGTATCTCTATTATGTTGGTGCGGCTTCGGAACTTTTAAATATCTTGATATATCTCGAGAACTACGCATCTGATCAAAAAATATCATAGAACATAAAAAGTAGGAAACTTAATTCTCTACACAATAGGTCTCTTAACATTTTGCCATAGCTCGCTTCGTTTCCGAGATATTTGCAGATTTATCTCAAGGGAAGGGGCCTGACGGACATATTTCGAGATATTTCTTCTTCTTGTTGTTCTTCTTCTGCACAGCTAAGCTGGAAGTGGCATTTGCAGCTCGCAATAGTGCAGAGTTATCTCAAAGAAAGGGGCCACGGTGTTTCTGTATCTCTATTATGTTGGTGCGGCTTCGGAACTTTCAAATATCTTGATATATCTCGAGAACTACGCGTCTGATCAAAAAATATCATAGAACATAACTTGTAGGAAAGATAATTCTCTACAAAAAAGGTCTCTTAACATTTTGCCAGAGCTCGCTTCGTTTCCGAGATATTTGCAGATTTATCTCGAGGGAAGGGGCCTGACGGACATATTTCGAGATATTTCTTCTTCTTGTTGTTCTTCTTCTGCACAGCTAAGCTGGAAGCGGCATTTGCGGCTCGCACTAGTGCAGAGTTATCTCAAAGAAAGGGGCGACGGTGTTTCTGTATCTCTATTATGTTGGTGCGGCTTCGGAACTTTTAAATATCTCGATATATCTCGAAAACTACGCTTCTGATCAAAAAATATCATAGAACATAAATTGTAGGAAACATAATTCTCTACAAAAAAGGTCTCTTAACATTTTGCCATAGCTCGTTTCGTTTCCGAGATATTTGCAGATATATCTCAAGGGAAGGGGCCTGACGGACATATTTCGAGATATTTCTTATTCTTGTTGTTCTTCTTCTGCACAGCTAAGCTGGAAGTGGCATTTGCGGCTCGCACTAGTACACAGTTATCTCAAAGAAAGGGGCCACGGTGTTTCTGTATCTCTATTATGTTGGTGCGGCTTCGGAACTTTTAAATATCTCGATATATCTCGAAAACTACGCTTCTGATCAAAAAATATCATAGAACATAAAAAGTAGGAAACTTAATTCTCTACAAAAAAGGTCTCTTAACATTTTGCCATAGCTCGCTTCGTTTCCGAGATATTTGCAGATTTATCTCAAGGGAAGGGGCATGACGGACATATTTCGAGATATTTCTTCTTCTTGTTGTTCTTCTTCTGCACAGCTAAGCTGGAAGTGGCATTTGCAGCTCGCAACAGTGCAGAGTTATCTCAAAGAAGGGGGCCACGGTGTTTCTGTATCTCTATTATGTTGGTGCGGCTTCGGAACTTTTAAATATCTTGATATATCTCGAGAACTACGCATCTGATCAAAAAATATCATAGAACATAAAAAGTAGGAAACTTAATTCTCTACGGAAAAGGTCTCTTAACATTTTGCCATAGCTCTCTTCGTTTCCGAGATATTTGCAGATTTACCTCAAGGGAAGGGGCCTGACGGACATATTTCGAGATATTTCTTATTCTTGTTGTTCTTCTTCTGCACAGCTAAGCTGGAAGTGGCATTTGCGGCTCGCACTAGTGCAGAGTTATCTCAAAGAAAGGGGCCACGGTGTTTCTGTATCTCTATTTAGTTGGTGCGGCTTCGGAACTTTTAAATATCTTGATATATCTCGAGAACTACGCATCTGATCAAAAAATATCATAGAACATAAATAGTAGGAAACTTAATTCTCTACAAAAAAGGTCTCTCATCATTTTGCCATAGCTCTCTTCGTTTCCGAGATATTTGCAGATTTATCTCAAGGGAAGGGGCCTGACGGACATATTTCGAGATATTTCTTATTCTTGTTGTTCTTCTTCTGCACAGCTAAGCTGGAAGTGGCATTTGCGGCTCGCACTAGTACACCGTTATCTCAAAGAAAGGGGCCACGGTGTTTCTGTATCTCTATTATGTTGGTGCGGCTTCGGAACTTTTAAATATCTCGATATATCTCGAAAACTACCCTTCTGATCAAAAAATATCATAGAACATAAATTGTAGGAAACATAATTCTCTACAAAAAAGGTCTCTTAACATTTTGCCATAGCTCGCTTCGTTTCCGAGATATTTGCAGATATATCTCAAGGGAAGGGGCCTGACGGACATATTTCGAGATATTTCTTCTTCTTGTTGTTCTTCTTCTGCACAGCTAAGCTGAAAGTGGCATTTACAGCTCGCAATAGTGCAAAGTTATCTCAAAGAAAGGGGCCACGGTGTTTCTGTATCTCTATTATGTTGGTGCGGCTTCGGAACTTTTAAATATCTTGATATATCTCGAGAGCTACGCATCTGATCAAAAAATATCATAGAACATAAAAAGTAGGAAACTTAATTCTCTATAGAAAAGGTCTCTTAACATTTTGCCATAGCTCGCTTCGTTTCCGAGATATTTGCACATTTATCTCAAGGGAAGGGGCCTAACGGACATATTTCGAGATATTTCTTCTTCTTGTTGTTCTTCTTCTGCACAGCTAAGCTGGAAGTGGCATTTGCGGCTCGCACTAGTGCAGAGTTATCTCAAAGAAAGGGGCCACGGTGTTTCTGTATCTCTATTATGTTGGTGCGGCTTCGGAACTTTTAAATATCTTGATATATCTCGAGAACTACGCATCTGATCAAAAAATATCATAGAACATAAAAAGTAGGAAACTTAATTCTCTACACAATAGGTCTCTTAACATTTTGCCATAGCTCGCTTCGTTTCCGAGATATTTGCAGATTTATCTCAAGGGAAGGGGCCTGACGGACATATTTCGAGATATTTCTTCTTCTTGTTGTTCTTCTTCTGCACAGCTAAGCTGGAAGTGGCATTTGCAGCTCGCAATAGTGCAGAGTTATCTCAAAGAAAGGGGCCACGGTGTTTCTGTATCTCTATTATGTTGGTGCGGCTTCGGAACTTTCAAATATCTTGATATATCTCGAGAACTACGCGTCTGATCAAAAAATATCATAGAACATAACTTGTAGGAAAGATAATTCTCTACAAAAAAGGTCTCTTAACATTTTGCCAGAGCTCGCTTCGTTTCCGAGATATTTGCAGATTTATCTCGAGGGAAGGGGCCTGACGGACATATTTCGAGATATTTCTTCTTCTTGTTGTTCTTCTTCTGCACAGCTAAGCTGGAAGCGGCATTTGCGGCTCGCACTAGTGCAGAGTTATCTCAAAGAAAGGGGCGACGGTGTTTCTGTATCTCTATTATGTTGGTGCGGCTTCGGAACTTTTAAATATCTCGATATATCTCGAAAACTACGCTTCTGATCAAAAAATATCATAGAACATAAATTGTAGGAAACATAATTCTCTACAAAAAAGGTCTCTTAACATTTTGCCATAGCTCGTTTCGTTTCCGAGATATTTGCAGATATATCTCAAGGGAAGGGGCCTGACGGACATATTTCGAGATATTTCTTATTCTTGTTGTTCTTCTTCTGCACAGCTAAGCTGGAAGTGGCATTTGCGGCTCGCACTAGTACACAGTTATCTCAAAGAAAGGGGCCACGGTGTTTCTGTATCTCTATTATGTTGGTGCGGCTTCGGAACTTTTAAATATCTCGATATATCTCGAAAACTACGCTTCTGATCAAAAAATATCATAGAACATAAAAAGTAGGAAACTTAATTCTCTACAAAAAAGGTCTCTTAACATTTTGCCATAGCTCGCTTCGTTTCCGAGATATTTGCAGATTTATCTCAAGGGAAGGGGCATGACGGACATATTTCGAGATATTTCTTCTTCTTGTTGTTCTTCTTCTGCACAGCTAAGCTGGAAGTGGCATTTGCAGCTCGCAACAGTGCAGAGTTATCTCAAAGAAGGGGGCCACGGTGTTTCTGTATCTCTATTATGTTGGTGCGGCTTCGGAACTTTTAAATATCTTGATATATCTCGAGAACTACGCATCTGATCAAAAAATATCATAGAACATAAAAAGTAGGAAACTTAATTCTCTACGGAAAAGGTCTCTTAACATTTTGCCATAGCTCTCTTCGTTTCCGAGATATTTGCAGATTTACCTCAAGGGAAGGGGCCTGACGGACATATTTCGAGATATTTCTTATTCTTGTTGTTCTTCTTCTGCACAGCTAAGCTGGAAGTGGCATTTGCGGCTCGCACTAGTGCAGAGTTATCTCAAAGAAAGGGGCCACGGTGTTTCTGTATCTCTATTTAGTTGGTGCGGCTTCGGAACTTTTAAATATCTTGATATATCTCGAGAACTACGCATCTGATCAAAAAATATCATAGAACATAAATAGTAGGAAACTTAATTCTCTACAAAAAAGGTCTCTCATCATTTTGCCATAGCTCTCTTCGTTTCCGAGATATTTGCAGATTTATCTCAAGGGAAGGGGCCTGACGGACATATTTCGAGATATTTCTTATTCTTGTTGTTCTTCTTCTGCACAGCTAAGCTGGAAGTGGCATTTGCGGCTCGCACTAGTACACCGTTATCTCAAAGAAAGGGGCCACGGTGTTTCTGTATCTCTATTATGTTGGTGCGGCTTCGGAACTTTTAAATATCTCGATATATCTCGAAAACTACCCTTCTGATCAAAAAATATCATAGAACATAAATTGTAGGAAACATAATTCTCTACAAAAAAGGTCTCTTAACATTTTGCCATAGCTCGCTTCGTTTCCGAGATATTTGCAGATATATCTCAAGGGAAGGGGCCTGACGGACATATTTCGAGATATTTCTTCTTCTTGTTGTTCTTCTTCTGCACAGCTAAGCTGAAAGTGGCATTTACAGCTCGCAATAGTGCAAAGTTATCTCAAAGAAAGGGGCCACGGTGTTTCTGTATCTCTATTATGTTGGTGCGGCTTCGGAACTTTTAAATATCTTGATATATCTCGAGAGCTACGCATCTGATCAAAAAATATCATAGAACATAAAAAGTAGGAAACTTAATTCTCTATAGAAAAGGTCTCTTAACATTTTGCCATAGCTCGCTTCGTTTCCGAGATATTTGCACATTTATCTCAAGGGAAGGGGCCTAACGGACATATTTCGAGATATTTCTTCTTCTTGTTGTTCTTCTTCTGCACAGCTAAGCTGGAAGTGGCATTTGCGGCTCGCACTAGTGCAGAGTTATCTCAAAGAAAGGGGCCACGGTGTTTCTGTATCTCTATTATGTTGGTGCGGCTTCGGAACTTTTAAATATCTTGATATATCTCGAGAACTACGCATCTGATCAAAAAATATCATAGAACATAAAAAGTAGGAAACTTAATTCTCTACACAATAGGTCTCTTAACATTTTGCCATAGCTCGCTTCGTTTCCGAGATATTTGCAGATTTATCTCAAGGGAAGGGGCCTGACGGACATATTTCGAGATATTTCTTCTTCTTGTTGTTCTTCTTCTGCACAGCTAAGCTGGAAGTGGCATTTGCAGCTCGCAATAGTGCAGAGTTATCTCAAAGAAAGGGGCCACGGTGTTTCTGTATCTCTATTATGTTGGTGCGGCTTCGGAACTTTCAAATATCTTGATATATCTCGAGAACTACGCGTCTGATCAAAAAATATCATAGAACATAACTTGTAGGAAAGATAATTCTCTACAAAAAAGGTCTCTTAACATTTTGCCAGAGCTCGCTTCGTTTCCGAGATATTTGCAGATTTATCTCGAGGGAAGGGGCCTGACGGACATATTTCGAGATATTTCTTCTTCTTGTTGTTCTTCTTCTGCACAGCTAAGCTGGAAGCGGCATTTGCGGCTCGCACTAGTGCAGAGTTATCTCAAAGAAAGGGGCGACGGTGTTTCTGTATCTCTATTATGTTGGTGCGGCTTCGGAACTTTTAAATATCTCGATATATCTCGAAAACTACCCTTCTGATCAAAAAATATCATAGAACATAAATTGTAGGAAACATAATTCTCTACAAAAAAGGTCTCTTAACATTTTGCCATAGCTCGTTTCGTTTCCGAGATATTTGCAGATATATCTCAAGGGAAGGGGCCTGACGGACATATTTCGAGATATTTCTTATTCTTGTTGTTCTTCTTCTGCACAGCTAAGCTGGAAGTGGCATTTGCGGCTCGCACTAGTACACAGTTATCTCAAAGAAAGGGGCCACGGTGTTTCTGTATCTCTATTATGTTGGTGCGGCTTCGGAACTTTTAAATATCTCGATATATCTCGAGAACTACGCATCTGATCAAAAAATATCATAGAACATAAATTGTAGGAAACATAATTCTCTACAAAAAAGGTCTCTTAACATTTTGCCATAGCTCGCTTCGTTTCCGAGATATTTGCAGATTTATCTCAAGGGAAGGGGCCTGACGGACATATTTCGAGATATTTCTTCTTCTTGTTGTTCTTCTTCTGCACAGCTAAGCTGGAAGTGGCATTTGCAGCTCGCAATAGTGCAGAGTTATCTCAAAGAAGGGGGCCACGGTGTTTCTGTATCTCTATTATGTTGGTGCGGCTTCGGAACTTTTAAATATCTTGATATATCTCGAGAACTACGCATCTGATCAAAAAATATCATAGAACATAAAAAGTAGGAAACTTAATTCTCTACAGAAAAGGTCTCTTAACATTTTGCCATAGCTCTCTTCGTTTCCGAGATATTTGCAGATTTACCTCAAGGGAAGGGGCCTGACGGACATATTTCGAGATATTTCTTATTCTTGTTGTTCTTCTTCTGCACAGCTAAGCTGGAAGTGGCATTTGCGGCTCGCACTAGTGCAGAGTTATCTCAAAGAAAGGGGCCACGGTGTTTCTGTATCTCTATTTAGTTGGTGCGGCTTCGGAACTTTTAAATATCTTGATATATCTCGAGAACTACGCATCTGATCAAAAAATATCATAGAACATAAATAGTAGGAAACTTAATTCTCTACAAAAAAGGTCTCTCATCATTTTGCCATAGCTCTCTTCGTTTCCGAGATATTTGCAGATTTATCTCAAGGGAAGGGGCCTGACGGACATATTTCGAGATATTTCTTATTCTTGTTGTTCTTCTTCTGCACAGCTAAGCTGGAAGTGGCATTTGCGGCTCGCACTAGTACACCGTTATCTCAAAGAAAGGGGCCACGGTGTTTCTGTATCTCTATTATGTTGGTGCGGCTTCGGAACTTTTAAATATCTCGATATATCTCGAAAACTACCCTTCTGATCAAAAAATATCATAGAACATAAATTGTAGGAAACATAATTCTCTACAAAAAAGGTCTCTTAACATTTTGCCATAGCTCGCTTCGTTTCCGAGATATTTGCAGATATATCTCAAGGGAAGGGGCCTGACGGACATATTTCGAGATATTTCTTCTTCTTGTTGTTCTTCTTCTGCACAGCTAAGCTGAAAGTGGCATTTACAGCTCGCAATAGTGCAAAGTTATCTCAAAGAAAGGGGCCACGGTGTTTCTGTATCTCTATTATGTTGGTGCGGCTTCGGAACTTTTAAATATCTCGATATATCTCGAAAACTACGCTTCTGATCAAAAAATATCATAGAACATAAATTGTAGGAAACTTAATTCTCTACAAAAAAGGTCTCTTAACATTTTGCCATAGCTCTCTTCGTTTCCGAGATATTTGCAGATTTATCTCAAGGGAAGGGGCCTGACGGACATATTTCGAGATATTTCTTCTTCTTGTTGTTCTTCTTCTGCACAGCTAAGCTGGAAGTGGCATTTGCGGCTCGCACTAGTGCAGAGTTATCTCAAAGAAAGGGGCCACGGTGTTTCTGTATCTCTACTATGTTGGTGCGGCTTCGGAACTCTTAAATATCTTGATATATCTCGAGAACTACGCATCTGATCAAAAAATATCATAGAACATAAAAAGTAGGAAACTTAATTCTCTACAAAAAAGGTCTCTTAACATTTTGCCATAGCTCGCTACGTTTCCGAGATATTTGCAGATTTATCTCAAGGGAAGGGGCCTGACGGACATATTTCGAGATATTTCTTCTTCTTGTTGTTCTTCTTCTGCACAGCTAAGCTGGAAGTGGCATTTACAGCTCGCAATAGTGCAGAGTTATCTCAAAGAAAGGGGCCACGGTGTTTCTGTATCTCTATTATGTTGGTGCGGCTTCGGAACTTTTAAATATCTTGATATATCTCGAGAACTACGCATCTGATCAAAAAATATCATAGAACATAAAAAGTAGAAAACTTAATTCTCTACAAAAAAGGTCTGTTAACATTTTGCCATAGCTCGCTTCATTTCCGAGATATTTGCAGATTTATCTCAAGGGAAGGGGCCTGACGTACATATTTCGAGATATTTCTTCTTCTTGTTGTTCTTCTTCTGCACAGCTAAGCTGGAAGTGGCATTTACAGCTCGCAATAGTGCAGAGTTATCTCAAAGAAAGGGGCCACGGTGTTTCTGTATCTCTATTATGTTGGTGCGGCTTCGGAACTTTTAAATATCTTGATATATCTCGAGAACTACGCATCTGATCAAAAAATATCATAGAACATAAAAAGTAGGAAACTTAATTCTCTACAAAAAAGGTCTCTTAACGTTTTGCCATAGCTCGCTTCGTTTCCGAGATATTTGCAGATTTATCTCAAGGGAAGGGGCCTGACGGACATATTTCGAGATATTTCTTCTTCTTGTTGTTCTTCTTCTGCACAGCTAAGCTGGAAGTGGCATTTGCAGCTCGCAATAGTGCAGAGTTATCTCAAAGAAGGGGGCCACGGTGTTTCTGTATCTCTATTATGTTCGTGCGGCTTCGGAACTTTTAAATATCTTGATATATCTCGAGAGCTACGCATCTGATCAAAAAATATCATAGAACATAAAAAGTAGGAAACTTAATTCTCTATAGAAAAGGTCTCTTAACATTTTGCCATAGCTCGCTTCGTTTCCGAGATATTTGCACATTTATCTCAAGGGAAGGGGCCTAACGGACATATTTCGAGATATTTCTTCTTCTTGTTGTTCTTCTTCTGCACAGCTAAGCTGGAAGTGGCATTTGCGGCTCGCACTAGTGCAGAGTTATCTCAAAGAAAGGGGCCACGGTGTTTCTGTATCTCTATTATGTTGGTGCAGCTTCGGAACTTTTAAATATCTTGATATATCTCGAGAACTACGCATCTGATCAAAAAATATCATGGAACATAAAAAGTAGAAAACTTAATTCTCTACAAAAAAGGTCTCTTAACATTTTGCCATAGCTCGCTTCGTTTCCGAGATATTTGCAGATTTATCTCAAGGGAAGGGGCCTGACGGACATATTTCGAGATATTTCTTCTTCTTGTTGTTCTTCTTCTGCACAGCTAAGCTGGAAAGGGCATTTGCAGCTCGTAATAGTGCAGAGTTATCTCAAAGAAAGGGGCCACGGTGTTTCTGTATCTCTATTATGTTGGTGCGGCTTCGGAACTTTTAAATATCTTGATATATCTCGAGAACTACGCATCTGATCAAAAAATATCATAGAACATAAAAAGTAGGAAACTTCATTCTCTACACAATAGGTCTCTTAACATTTTGCCATAGCTCGCTTCGTTTCCGAGATATTTGCAGATTTATCTCAAGGGAAGGGGCCTGACGGACATATTTCGAGATATTTCTTCTTCTTGTTGTTCTTCTTCTGCACAGCTAAGCTGGAAGTGGCATTTGCAGCTCGCAATAGTGCAGAGTTATCTCAAAGAAAGGGGCCACGGTGTTTCTGTATCTCTATTATGTTGGTGCGGCTTCGGAACTTTTAAATATCTTGATATATCTCGAGAACTACGCATCTGATCAAAAAATATCATAGAACATAAAAAGTAGGAAACTTAATTCTCTACAAAAAAGGTCTCTTAACGTTTTGCCATAGCTCGCTTCGTTTCCGAGATATTTGCAGATTTATCTCAAGGGAAGGGGCCTGACGGACATATTTCGAGATATTTCTTCTTCTTGTTGTTCTTCTTCTGCACAGCTAAGCTGGAAGTGGCATTTGCAGCTCGCAATAGTGCAGAGTTATCTCAAAGAAGGGGGCCACGGTGTTTCTGTATCTCTATTATGTTCGTGCGGCTTCGGAACTTTTAAATATCTTGATATATCTCGAGAGCTACGCATCTGATCAAAAAATATCATAGAACATAAAAAGTAGGAAACTTAATTCTCTATAGAAAAGGTCTCTTAACATTTTGCCATAGCTCGCTTCGTTTCCGAGATATTTGCACATTTATCTCAAGGGAAGGGGCCTAACGGACATATTTCGAGATATTTCTTCTTCTTGTTGTTCTTCTTCTGCACAGCTAAGCTGGAAGTGGCATTTGCGGCTCGCACTAGTGCAGAGTTATCTCAAAGAAAGGGGCCACGGTGTTTCTGTATCTCTATTATGTTGGTGCAGCTTCGGAACTTTTAAATATCTTGATATATCTCGAGAACTACGCATCTGATCAAAAAATATCATGGAACATAAAAAGTAGAAAACTTAATTCTCTACAAAAAAGGTCTCTTAACATTTTGCCATAGCTCGCTTCGTTTCCGAGATATTTGCAGATTTATCTCAAGGGAAGGGGCCTGACGGACATATTTCGAGATATTTCTTCTTCTTGTTGTTCTTCTTCTGCACAGCTAAGCTGGAAAGGGCATTTGCAGCTCGTAATAGTGCAGAGTTATCTCAAAGAAAGGGGCCACGGTGTTTCTGTATCTCTATTATGTTGGTGCGGCTTCGGAACTTTTAAATATCTTGATATATCTCGAGAACTACGCATCTGATCAAAAAATATCATAGAACATAAAAAGTAGGAAACTTCATTCTCTACACAATAGGTCTCTTAACATTTTGCCATAGCTCGCTTCGTTTCCGAGATATTTGCAGATTTATCTCAAGGGAAGGGGCCTGACGGACATATTTCGAGATATTTCTTCTTCTTGTTGTTCTTCTTCTGCACAGCTAAGCTGGAAGTGGCATTTGCAGCTCGCAATAGTGCAGAGTTATCTCAAAGAAAGGGGCCACGGTGTTTCTGTATCTCTATTATGTTGGTGCGGCTTCGGAACTTTCAAATATCTTGATATATCTCGAGAACTACGCGTCTGATCAAAAAATATCATAGAACATAACTTGTAGGAAAGATAATTCTCTACAAAAAAGGTCTCTTAACATTTTGCCAGAGCTCGCTTCGTTTCCGAGATATTTGCAGATTTATCTCGAGGGAAGGGGCCTGACGGACATATTTCGAGATATTTCTTCTTCTTGTTGTTCTTCTTCTGCACAGCTAAGCTGGAAGCGGCATTTGCGGCTCGCACTAGTGCAGAGTTATCTCAAAGAAAGGGGCGACGGTGTTTCTGTATCTCTATTATGTTGGTGCGGCTTCGGAACTTTTAAATATCTCGATATATCTCGAAAACTACGCTTCTGATCAAAAAATATCATAGAACATAAATTGTAGGAAACATAATTCTCTACAAAAAAGGTCTCTTAACGTTTTGCCATAGCTCGTTTCGTTTCCGAGATATTTGCAGATATATCTCAAGGGAAGGGGCCTGACGGACATATTTCGAGATATTTCTTATTCTTGTTGTTCTTCTTCTGCACAGCTAAGCTGGAAGTGGCATTTGCGGCTCGCACTAGTACACAGGTATCTCAAAGAAAGGGGCCACGGTGTTTCTGTATCTCTATTATGTTGGTGCGGCTTCGGAACTTTTAAATATCTCGATATATCTCGAGAACTACGCATCTGATCAAAAAATATCATAGAACATAAATTGTAGGAAACATAATTCTCTACAAAAAAGGTCTCTTAACATTTTGCCATAGCTCGCTTCGTTTCCGAGATATTTGCAGATTTATCTCAAGGGAAGGGGCCTGACGGACATATTTCGAGATATTTCTTCTTCTTGTTGTTCTTCTTCTGCACAGCTAAGCTGGAAGTGGCATTTGCAGCTCGCAATAGTGCAGAGTTATCTCAAAGAAGGGGGCCACGGTGTTTCTGTATCTCTATTATGTTGGTGCGGCTTCGGAACTTTTAAATATCTTGATATATCTCGAGAGCTACGCATCTGATCAAAAAATATCATAGAACATAAAAAGTAGGAAACTTAATTCTCTATAGAAAAGGTCTCTTAACATTTTGCCATAGCTCGCTTCGTTTCCGAGATATTTGCACATTTATCTCAAGGGAAGGGGCCTAACGGACATATTTCGAGATATTTCTTCTTCTTGTTGTTCTTCTTCTGCACAGCTAAGCTGGAAGTGGCATTTGCGGCTCGCACTAGTGCAGAGTTATCTCAAAGAAAGGGGCCACGGTGTTTCTGTATCTCTATTATGTTGGTGCAGCTTCGGAACTTTTAAATATCTTGATATATCTCGAGAACTACGCATCTGATCAAAAAATATCATGGAACATAAAAAGTAGAAAACTTAATTCTCTACAAAAAAGGTCTCTTAACATTTTGCCATAGCTCGCTTCGTTTCCGAGATATTTGCAGATTTATCTCAAGGGAAGGGGCCTGACGGACATATTTCGAGATATTTCTTCTTCTTGTTGTTCTTCTTTTGCACAGCTAAGCTGGAAAGGGCATTTGCAGCTCGTAATAGTGCAGAGTTATCTCAAAGAAAGGGGCCACGGTGTTTCTGTATCTCTATTATGTTGGTGCGGCTTCGGAACTTTTAAATATCTTGATATATCTCGAGAACTACGCATCTGATCAAAAAATATCATAGAACATAAAAAGTAGGAAACTTAATTCTCTACACAATAGGTCTCTTAACATTTTGCCATAGCTCGCTTCGTTTCCGAGATATTTGCAGATTTA
The DNA here is from genome assembly GCF_051020975.1 of Osmia lignaria lignaria. Taxonomy (NCBI): domain Eukaryota; kingdom Metazoa; phylum Arthropoda; class Insecta; order Hymenoptera; family Megachilidae; genus Osmia; species Osmia lignaria. Next base: position 24,642,822 of record NW_027478162.1, on the reverse strand, counting down.
TCTCAAGGGAAGGGGCCTGACGGACATATTTCGAGATATTTCTTCCTCTTGTTGTTCTTCTTCTGCACAGCTAAGCTGGAAGTGGCATTTGCAGCTCGCAATAGTGCAGAGTTATCTCAAAGAAAGGGGCCACGGTGTTTCTGTATCTCTATTATGTTGGTGCGGCTTCGGAACTTTCAAATATCTTGATATATCTCGAGAACTACGCGTCTGATCAAAAAATATCATAGAACATAACTTGTAGGAAAGATAATTCTCTACAAAAAAGGTCTCTTAACATTTTGCCAGAGCTCGCTTCGTTTCCGAGATATTTGCAGATTTATCTCGAGGGAAGGGGCCTGACGGACATATTTCGAGATATTTCTTCTTCTTGTTGTTCTTCTTCTGCACAGCTAAGCTGGAAGCGGCATTTGCGGCTCGCACTAGTGCAGAGTTATCTTAAAGAAAGGGGCGACGGTGTTTCTGTATCTCTATTATGTTGGTGCGGCTTCGGAACTTTTAAATATCTCGATATATCTCGAAAACTACGCTTCTGATCAAAAAATATCATAGAACATAAATTGTAGGAAACATAATTCTCTACAAAAAAGGTCTCTTAACATTTTGCCATAGCTCGTTTCGTTTCCGAGATATTTGCAGATATATCTCAAGGGAAGGGGCCTGACGGACATATTTCGAGATATTTCTTATTCTTGTTGTTCTTCTTCTGCACAGCTATGCTGGAAGTGGCATTTGCGGCTCGCACTAGTACACAGTTATCTCAAAGAAAGGGGCCACGGTGTTTCTGTATCTCTATTATGTTGGTGCGGCTTCGGAACTTTTAAATATCTCGATATATCTCGAGAACTACGCATCTGATCAAAAAATATCATAGAACATAAATTGTAGGAAACATAATTCTCTACAAAAAAGGTCTCTTAACATTTTGCCATAGCTCGCTTCGTTTCCGAGATATTTGCAGATTTATCTCAAGGGAAGGGGCCTGACGGACATATTTCGAGATATTTCTTCTTCTTGTTGTTCTTCTTCTGCACAGCTAAGCTGGAAGTGGCATTTGCAGCTCGCAATAGTGCAGAGTTATCTCAAAGAAGGGGGCCACGGTGTTTCTGTATCTCTATTATGTTGGTGCGGCTTCGGAACTTTTAAATATCTTGATATATCTCGAGAGCTACGCATCTGATCAAAAAATATCATAGAACATAAAAAGTAGGAAACTTAATTCTCTATAGAAAAGGTCTCTTAACATTTTGCCATAGCTCGCTTCGTTTCCGAGATATTTGCACATTTATCTCAAGGGAAGGGGCCTAACGGACATATTTCGAGATATTTCTTCTTCTTGTTGTTCTTCTTCTGCACAGCTAAGCTGGAAGTGGCATTTGCGGCTCGCACTAGTGCAGAGTTATCTCAAAGAAAGGGGCCACGGTGTTTCTGTATCTCTATTATGTTGGTGCAGCTTCGGAACTTTTAAATATCTTGATATATCTCGAGAACTACGCATCTGATCAAAAAATATCATGGAACATAAAAAGTAGAAAACTTAATTCTCTACAAAAAAGGTCTCTTAACATTTTGCCATAGCTCGCTTCGTTTCCGAGATATTTGCAGATTTATCTCAAGGGAAGGGGCCTGACGGACATATTTCGAGATATTTCTTCTTCTTGTTGTTCTTCTTTTGCACAGCTAAGCTGGAAAGGGCATTTGCAGCTCGTAATAGTGCAGAGTTATCTCAAAGAAAGGGGCCACGGTGTTTCTGTATCTCTATTATGTTGGTGCGGCTTCGGAACTTTTAAATATCTTGATATATCTCGAGAACTACGCATCTGATCAAAAAATATCATAGAACATAAAAAGTAGGAAACTTAATTCTCTACACAATAGGTCTCTTAACATTTTGCCATAGCTCGCTTCGTTTCCGAGATATTTGCAGATTTATCTCAAGGGAAGGGGCCTGACGGACATATTTCGAGATATTTCTTCCTCTTGTTGTTCTTCTTCTGCACAGCTAAGCTGGAAGTGGCATTTGCAGCTCGCAATAGTGCAGAGTTATCTCAAAGAAAGGGGCCACGGTGTTTCTGTATCTCTATTATGTTGGTGCGGCTTCGGAACTTTCAAATATCTTGATATATCTCGAGAACTACGCGTCTGATCAAAAAATATCATAGAACATAACTTGTAGGAAAGATAATTCTCTACAAAAAAGGTCTCTTAACATTTTGCCAGAGCTCGCTTCGTTTCCGAGATATTTGCAGATTTATCTCGAGGGAAGGGGCCTGACGGACATATTTCGAGATATTTCTTCTTCTTGTTGTTCTTCTTCTGCACAGCTAAGCTGGAAGCGGCATTTGCGGCTCGCACTAGTGCAGAGTTATCTTAAAGAAAGGGGCGACGGTGTTTCTGTATCTCTATTATGTTGGTGCGGCTTCGGAACTTTTAAATATCTCGATATATCTCGAAAACTACGCTTCTGATCAAAAAATATCATAGAACATAAATTGTAGGAAACATAATTCTCTACAAAAAAGGTCTCTTAACATTTTGCCATAGCTCGTTTCGTTTCCGAGATATTTGCAGATATATCTCAAGGGAAGGGGCCTGACGGACATATTTCGAGATATTTCTTATTCTTGTTGTTCTTCTTCTGCACAGCTATGCTGGAAGTGGCATTTGCGGCTCGCACTAGTACACCGTTATCTCAAAGAAAGGGGCCACGGTGTTTCTGTATCTCTATTATGTTGGTGCGGCTTCGGAACTTTTAAATATCTCGATATATCTCGAAAACTACCCTTCTGATCAAAAAATATCATAGAACATAAATTGTAGGAAACATAATTCTCTACAAAAAAGGTCTCTTAACATTTTGCCATAGCTCGCTTCGTTTCCGAGATATTTGCAGATATATCTCAAGGGAAGGGGCCTGACGGACATATTTCGAGATATTTCTTCTTCTTGTTGTTCTTCTTCTGCACAGCTAAGCTGAAAGTGGCATTTACAGCTCGCAATAGTGCAAAGTTATCTCAAAGAAAGGGGCCACGGTGTTTCTGTATCTCTATTATGTTGGTGCGGCTTCGGAACTTTTAAATATCTCGATATATCTCGAAAACTACGCTTCTGATCAAAAAATATCATAGAACATAAATTGTAGGAAACTTAGTTCTCTACAAAAAAGGTCTCTTAACATTTTGCCATAGCTCTCTTCGTTTCCGAGATATTTGCAGATTTATCTCAAGGGAAGGGGCCTGACGGACATATTTCGAGATATTTCTTCTTCTTGTTGTTCTTCTTCTGCACAGCTAAGCTGGAAGTGGCATTTGCGGCTCGCACTAGTGCAGAGTTATCTCAAAGAAAGGGGCCACGGTGTTTCTGTATCTCTACTATGTTGGTGCGGCTTCGGAACTCTTAAATATCTTGATATATCTCGAGAACTACGCATCTGATCAAAAAATATCATAGAACATAAAAAGTAGGAAACTTAATTCTCTACAAAAAAGGTCTCTTAACATTTTGCCATAGCTCGCTACGTTTCCGAGATATTTGCAGATTTATCTCAAGGGAAGGGGCCTGACGGACATATTTCGAGATATTTCTTCTTCTTGTTGTTCTTCTTCTGCACAGCTAAGCTGGAAGTGGCATTTACAGCTCGCAATAGTGCAGAGTTATCTCAAAGAAAGGGGCCACGGTGTTTCTGTATCTCTATTATGTTGGTGCGGCTTCGGAACTTTTAAATATCTTGATATATCTCGAGAACTACGCATCTGATCAAAAAATATCATAGAACATAAAAAGTAGAAAACTTAATTCTCTACAAAAAAGGTCTGTTAACATTTTGCCATAGCTCGCTTCATTTCCGAGATATTTGCAGATTTATCTCAAGGGAAGGGGCCTGACGTACATATTTCGAGATATTTCTTCTTCTTGTTGTTCTTCTTCTGCACAGCTAAGCTGGAAGTGGCATTTACAGCTCGCAATAGTGCAGAGTTATCTCAAAGAAAGGGGCCACGGTGTTTCTGTATCTTTATTATGTTGGTGCGGCTTCGGAACTTTTAAATATCTTGATATATCTCGAGAACTACGCATCTGATCAAAAAATATCATAGAACATAAAAAGTAGGAAACTTAATTCTCTACAAAAAAGGTCTCTTAACATTTTGCCATAGCTCGCTTCGTTTCCGAGATATTTGCAGATTTATCTCAAGGGAAGGGGCCTGACGGACATATTTCGAGATATTTCTTCTTCTTGTTGTTCTTCTTCTGCACAGCTAAGCTGGAAGTGGCATTTGCAGCTCGCAATAGTGCAGAGTTATCTCAAAGAAGGGGGCCACGGTGTTTCTGTATCTCTATTATGTTGGTGCGGCTTCGGAACTTTTAAATATCTTGATATATCTCGAGAGCTACGCATCTGATCAAAAAATATCATAGAACATAAAAAGTAGGAAACTTAATTCTCTATAGAAAAGGTCTCTTAACATTTTGCCATAGCTCGCTTCGTTTCCGAGATATTTGCACATTTATCTCAAGGGAAGGGGCCTAACGGACATATTTCGAGATATTTCTTCTTCTTGTTGTTCTTCTTCTGCACAGCTAAGCTGGAAGTGGCATTTGCGGCTCGCACTAGTGCAGAGTTATCTCAAAGAAAGGGGCCACGGTGTTTCTGTATCTCTATTATGTTGGTGCAGCTTCGGAACTTTTAAATATCTTGATATATCTCGAGAACTACGCATCTGATCAAAAAATATCATGGAACATAAAAAGTAGAAAACTTAATTCTCTACAAAAAAGGTCTCTTAACATTTTGCCATAGCTCGCTTCGTTTCCGAGATATTTGCAGATTTATCTCAAGGGAAGGGGCCTGACGGACATATTTCGAGATATTTCTTCTTCTTGTTGTTCTTCTTCTGCACAGCTAAGCTGGAAAGGGCATTTACAGCTCGCAATAGTGCAGAGTTATCTCAAAGAAAGGGGCCACGGTGTTTCTGTATCTCTATTATGTTGGTGCGGCTTCGGAACTTTTAAATATCTTGATATATCTCGAGAACTACGCATCTGATCAAGAAATATCATAGAACATAAAAAGTAGGAAACTTAATTCTCTATAGAAAAGGTCTCTTAACATTTTGCCATAGCCCGCTTCATTTCCGAGATATTTGCAGATTTATCTCAAGGGAAGGGGCCTAACGGACATATCTCGAGATATTTCTTCTTCTTGTTGTTCTTCTTCTGCACAGCTAAACTGGAAGTGGCATTTCCAGCTCGCAATAGTGCAGAGTTATCTCAAAGAAAGGGGCCACCGTGTTTCTGTATCTCTACTATGTTGGTGCGGCTTCGGAACTTTTAAATATCTTGATATATCTCGAGAACTACGCATCTGATCAAAAAATATCATAGAACATAAAAAGTAGGAAACTTAATTCTCTACAAAAAAGGTCTCTTAACATTTTGCCATAGCTCGCTTCATTTCCGAGATATTTGCAGATTTATCTCAAGGGAAGGGGCCTGACGTACATATTTCGAGATATTTCTTCTTCTTGTTGTTCTTCTTCTGCACAGCTAAGCTGGAAGTGGCATTTACAGCTCGCAATAGTGCAGAGTTATCTCAAAGAAAGGGGCCACGGTGTTTCTGTATCTCTATTATGTTGGTGCGGCTTCGGAACTTTTAAATATCTTGATATATCTCGAGATCTACGCATCTGATCAAAAAATATCATAGAACATAGCTTGTAGGAAAGATAATTCTCTACAAAAAAGGTCTCTTAACATTTTGCCAGAGCTCGCTTCGTTTCCGAGATATTTGCAGATTTATCTCGAGGGAAGGGGCCTGACGGACATATTTCGAGATATTTCTTCTTCTTGTTGTTCTTCTTCTGCACAGCTAAGCTGGAAGCGGCATTTGCGGCTCGCACTAGTGCAGAGTTATCTCAAAGAAAGGGGCGACGGTGTTTCTGTATCTCTATTATGTTGGTGCGGCTTCGGAACTTTTAAATATCTCGATATATCTCGAAAACTACGCTTCTGATCAAAAAATATCATAGAACATAAATTGTAGGAAGCATAATTCTCTACAAAAAAGGTCTCTTAACATTTTGCCATAGCTCGTTTCGTTTCCGAGATATTTGCAGATATATATCAAGGGAAGGGGCCTGACGGACATATTTCGAGATATTTGTTCTTCTTGTTGTTGTTCTTCTGCACAGCTAAACTGGAAGTGGCATTACCAGCTCGCAATAGCGCAGAGTTATCTCAAAGAAAGGGGCCACGGTGTTTTTGTATCTCTATTATGTTGGTGCGGCTTCGGAACTTTTAAATATCTTGATATATCTCGAGAACTACGGATCTGATCAAGAAATATCATAGAACATAAAAAGTAGGAAACTTAATTCTCTATAGAAAAGGTCTCTTAACATTTTGCCATAGCCCGCTTCATTTCCGAGATATTTGCAGATTTATCTCAAGGGAAGGGGCCTAACGGACATGTCTCGAGATATTTCTTCTTCTTGTTGTTCTTCTTCTGCACAGCTAAACTGGAAGTGGCATTTCCAGCTCGCAATAGTGCAGAGTTATCTCAAAGAAAGGGGCCACCGTGTTTCTGTATCTCTATTATGTTGGTGCGGCTTCGGAACTTTTAAATATCTTGATATATCTCGAGATCTACGCATCTGATCAAAAAATATCATAGAACATAAAAAGTAGGAAACTTAATTCTCTACAAAAAAGGTCTGTTAACATTTTGCCATAGCTCGCTTCATTTCCGAGATATTTGCAGATTTATCTCAAGGGAAGGGGCCTGACGTACATATTTCGAGATATTTCTTCTTCTTGTTGTTCTTCTTCTGCACAGCTAAGCTGGAAGTGGCATTTACAGCTCGCAATAGTGCAGAGTTATCTTAAAGAAAGGGGCCACGGTGTTTCTGTATCTCTATTATGTTGGTGCAGCTTCGGAACTTTTAAATATCTTGATATATCTCGAGAACTACGCATCTGATCAAAAAATATCATGGAACATAAAAAGTAGAAAACTTAATTCTCTACAAAAAAGGTCTCTTAACATTTTGCCATAGCTCGATTCGTTTCCGAGATATTTGCAGATTTATCTCAAGGGAAGGGGCCTGACGGACATATTTCGAGATATTTCTTCTTCTTGTTGTTCTTCTTCTGCACAGCTAAGCTGGAAAGGGCATTTGCAGCTCGTAATAGTGCAGAGTTATCTCAAAGAAAGGGGCCACGGTGTTTCTGTATCTCTATTATGTTGGTGCGGCTTCGGAACTTTTAAATATCTTGATATATCTCGAGAACTACGCGTCTGATCAAAAAATATCATAGAACATAACTTGTAGGAAAGATAATTCTCTACAAAAAAGGTCTCTTAACATTTTGCCAGAGCTCGCTTCGTTTCCGAGATATTTGCAGATTTATCTCGAGGGAAGGGGCCTGACGGACATATTTCGAGATATTTCTTCTTCTTGTTGTTCTTCTTCTGCACAGCTAAGCTGGAAGCGGCATTTGCGGCTCGCACTAGTGCAGAGTTATCTCAAAGAAAGGGGCGACGGTGTTTCTGTATCTCTATTATGTTGGTGCGGCTTCGGAACTTTTAAATATCTCGATATATCTCGAAAACTACGCTTCTGATCAAAAAATATCATAGAACATAAATTGTAGGAAACATAATTCTCTACAAAAAAGGTCTCTTAACATTTTGCCATAGCTCGTTTCGTTTCCGAGATATTTGCAGATATATCTCAAGGGAAGGGGCCTGACGGACATATTTCGAGATATTTCTTATTCTTGTTGTTCTTCTTCTGCACAGCTAAGCTGGAAGTGGCATTTGCGGCTCGCACTAGTACACAGTTATCTCAAAGAAAGGGGCCACGGTGTTTCTGTATCTCTATTATGTTGGTGCGGCTTCGGAACTTTTAAATATCTCGATATATCTCGAAAACTACCCTTCTGATCAAAAAATATCATAGAACATAAATTGTAGGAAACATAATTCTCTACAAAAAAGGTCTCTTAACATTTTGCCATAGCTCGCTTCGTTTCCGAGATATTTGCAGATATATCTCAAGGGAAGGGGCCTGACGGACATATTTCGAGATATTTCTTCTTCTTGTTGTTCTTCTTCTGCACAGCTAAGCTGAAAGTGGCATTTACAGCTCGCAATAGTGCAAAGTTATCTCAAAGAAAGGGGCCACGGTGTTTCTGTATCTCTATTATGTTGGTGCGGCTTCGGAACTTTTAAATATCTCGATATATCTCGAAAACTACGCTTCTGATCAAAAAATATCATAGAACATAAATTGTAGGAAACTTAATTCTCTACAAAAAAGGTCTCTTAACATTTTGCCATAGCTCTCTTCGTTTCCGAGATATTTGCAGATTTATCTCAAGGGAAGGGGCCTGACGGACATATTTCGAGATATTTCTTCTTCTTGTTGTTCTTCTTCTGCACAGCTAAGCTGGAAGTGGCATTTGCGGCTCGCACTAGTGCAGAGTTATCTCAAAGAAAGGGGCCACGGTGTTTCTGTATCTCTACTATGTTGGTGCGGCTTCGGAACTCTTAAATATCTTGATATATCTCGAGAACTACGCATCTGATCAAAAAATATCATTGAACATAAAAAGTAGGAAACTTAATTCTCTACAAAAAAGGTCTGTTAACATTTTGCCATAGCTCGCTACGTTTCCGAGATATTTGCAGATTTATCTCAAGGGAAGGGGCCTGACGGACATATTTCGAGATATTTCTTCTTCTTGTTGTTCTTCTTCTGCACAGCTAAGCTGGAAGTGGCATTTACAGCTCGCAATAGTGCAGAGTTATCTCAAAGAAAGGGGCCACGGTGTTTCTGTATCTCTATTATGTTGGTGCGGCTTCGGAACTTTTAAATATCTTGATATATCTCGAGAACTACGCATCTGATCAAGAAATATCATAGAACATAAAAAGTAGGAAACTTAATTCTCTATAGAAAAGGTCTCTTAACATTTTGCCATAGCCCGCTTCATTTCCGAGATATTTGCAGATTTATCTCAAGGGAAGGGGCCTAACGGACATATCTCGAGATATTTCTTCTTCTTGTTGTTCTTCTTCTGCACAGCTAAACTGGAAGTGGCATTTCCAGCTCGCAATAGTGCAGAGTTATCTCAAAGAAAGGGGCCACCGTGTTTCTGTATCTCTACTATGTTGGTGCGGCTTCGGAACTTTTAAATATCTTGATATATCTCGAGAACTACGCATCTGATCAAAAAATATCATAGAACATAAAAAGTAGGAAACTTAATTCTCTACAAAAAAGGTCTCTAAACATTTTGCCATAGCTCGCTTCATTTCCGAGATATTTGCAGATTTATCTCAAGGGAAGGGGCCTGACGTACATATTTCGAGATATTTCTTCTTCTTGTTGTTCTTCTTCTGCACAGCTAAGCTGGAAGTGGCATTTACAGCTCGCAATAGTGCAGAGTTATCTCAAAGAAAGGGGCCACGGTGTTTCTGTATCTCTATTATGTTGGTGCGGCTTCGGAACTTTTAAATATCTTGATATATCTCGAGATCTACGCATCTGATCAAAAAATATCATAGAACATAACTTGTAGGAAAGATAATTCTCTACAAAAAAGGTCTCTTAACATTTTGCCAGAGCTCGCTTCGTTTCCGAGATATTTGCAGATTTATCTCGAGGGAAGGGGCCTGACGGACATATTTCGAGATATTTCTTCTTCTTGTTGTTCTTCTTCTGCACAGCTAAGCTGGAAGCGGCATTTGCGGCTCGCACTAGTGCAGAGTTATCTCAAAGAAAGGGGCGACGGTGTTTCTGTATCTCTATTATGTTGGTGCGGCTTCGGAACTTTTAAATATCTCGATATATCTCGAAAACTACGCTTCTGATCAAAAAATATCATAGAACATAAATTGTAGGAAACATAATTCTCTACAAAAAAGGTCTCTTAACATTTTGCCATAGCTCGTTTCGTTTCCGAGATATTTGCAGATATATCTCAAGGGAAGGGGCCTGACGGACATATTTCGAGATATTTCTTATTCTTGTTGTTCTTCTTCTGCACAGCTAAGCTGGAAGCGGCATTTGCGGCTCGCACTAGTGCAGAGTTATCTCAAAGAAAGGGGCCACGGTGTTTCTGTATCTCTATTATGTTGGTGCGGCTTCGGAACTTTTAAATATCTCGATATATCTCGAAAACTACGCTTCTGATCAAAAAATATCATAGAACATAAATTGTAGGAAACATAATTCTCTACAAAAAAGGTCTCTTAACATTTTGCCATAGCTCGTTTCGTTTCCGAGATATTTGCAGATATATCTCAAGGGAAGGGGCCTGACGGACATATTTCGAGATATTTGTTCTTCTTGTTGTTGTTCTTCTGCACAGCTAAACTGGAAGTGGCATTACCAGCTCGCAATAGCGCAGAGTTATCTCAAAGAAAGGGGCCACGGTGTTTTTGTATCTCTATTATGTTGGTGCGGCTTCGGAACTTTTAAATATCTTGATATATCTCGAGAACTACGCATCTGATCAAAAAATATCATAGAACATAAAAAGTAGGAAACTTAATTCTCTATAGAAAAGGTCTCTTAACATTTTGCCATAGCCCGCTTCATTTCCGAGATATTTGCAGATTTATCTCAAGGGAAGGGGCCCAACGGACATATCTCGAGATATTTCTTCTTCTTGTTGTTCTTCTTCTGCACAGCGAAGCTGGAAGTGGCAATTGCAGCTCGCAATAGTGCAGAGTTATCTCAAAGAAAGGGGCCACGGTGTTTCTGTATCTCTATTATGTTGGTGCGGCTTCGGAACTTTTAAATATCTTGATATATCTCGAGAACTACGCATCTGATCAAAAAATATCATAGAACATAAATAGTAGGAAACTTAATTCTCTACAAAAAAGGTCTCTCAACATTTTGCCATAGCTCGCTTCGTTTCCGAGATATTTGCACATTTATCTCAAAGGAAGGCGCCTAACGGACATATTTCGAGATATTTCTTCTTCTTGTTGTTCTTCTTCTGCACAGCTAAGCTGGAAGTGGCATTTGCGGCTCGCACTAGTGCAGAGTTATCTCAAAGAAAGGGGCCACGGTGTTTCTGTATCTCTATTATGTTGGTGCAGCTTCGGTACTTTTAAATATCTTGATATATCTCGAGATCTACGCATCTGATCAAAAAATATCATAGAACATAAAAAGTAGGAAACTTAATTCTCTACAAAAAAGGTCTCTTAACATTTTGCCATAGCTCGCTTCGTTTCCGAGATATTTGCAGATTTATCTCAAGGGAAGGGGCCTGACGGACATATTTCGAGATATTTCTTCTTCTTGTTGTTCTTCTTCTGCACAGCTAAGCTGGAAGTGGCATTTGCAGCTCGCAATAGTGCAGAGTTATCTCAAAGAAAGGGGCCACGGTGTTTCTGTATCTCTATTATGTTGGTGCGGCTTCGGAACTTTTAAATATCTTGATATATCTCGAGAACTACGCATCTGATCAAAAAATATCATAGAACATAAAAAGTAGGAAACTTAATTCTCTACAAAAAAGGTCTCTTAACATTTTGCCATAGCTCGCTTCGTTTCCGAGATATTTGCAGATTCAGCTCAAAGGAACGGGCCTGACGGACATATTTCGAGATATTTCTTCTTCTTGTTGTTCTTCTTCTGCACAGCTAAACTGGAAGTGGCATTTCCAGCTCGCAATAGTGCAGAGTTATCTCAAAGAAAGGGGCCACGGTGTTTCTGTATCTCTACTATGTTGGTGCGGCTTCGGAACTTTTAAATATCTTGATATATCTCGAGAACTACGCATCTGATCAAAAAATATCATAGAACATAAAAAGTAGGAAACTTAATTCTCTACAAAAAAGGGCTCTTAACATTTTGCCATAGCTCGCTTCATTTCCGAGATATTTGCAGATTTATCTCAAGGGAAGGGGCCTGACGTACATATTTCGCGATATTTCTTCTTCTTGTTGTTCTTCTTCTGCACAGCTAAGCTGGAAGTGGCATTTACAGCTCGCAATAGTGCAGAGTTATCTCAAAGAAAGGGGCCACGGTGTTTCTGTATCTCTATTATGTTGGTGCGGCTTCGGAACTTTTAAATATCTTGATATATCTCGAGAACTACGCATCTGATCAAAAAATATCATAGAACATAAAAAGTAGGAAACTTAATTCTCTACAAAAAAGGTCTCTTAACATTTTGCCATATCTCGCTTCGTTTCCGAGATATTTGCAGATTTATCTCAAGGGAAGTGGCCTGACGGACATATTTCGAGATATTTCTTCTTCTTGTTGTTCTTCTTCTGCACAGCTAAGCTGGAAGTGGCATTTGCAGCTCGCAATAGTGCAGAGTTATCCCAAAGAAAGGGGCCACGGTGTTTCTGTATCTCTATTATGTTGGTGCGGCTTCGGAACTTTTAAATAACTTGATATATCTCGAGAACTACGCATCTGATCAAAAAATATCGTACTACATAAAAAGTAGGAAACTTAATTCTCTACAAGAAAGGTCTCTAAACATTTTGCCATAGCTCGCTTCGTTTCCGAGATATTTGCAGATTTATCTCAAGGGAAGGGGCCTGACGGACATATTTCGAGATATTTCTTCTTCTTGTTGTTCTTCTTCTGCACAGCTAAGCTGGAAGTGGCATTTGCAGCTCGCAATAGTGCAGAGTTATCTCAAAGAGAGGGGCCACGGTGTTTCTGTATCTCTATTATGTTGGTGCGGCTTCGGAACTTTTAAATATCTTGATATATCTCGAGAACTACGCATCTGATCAAAAAATATCATAGAAGATAAAAAGTAGGAAACTTAATTCTCTACAAAAAAGGTCTCTTAACATTTTGCCATAGCTCGCTTCGTTTCCGAGATATTTGCATATTTATCTGAAGGGAAGGGGCCTGACGGACATATTTCGAGATATTTCTTCTTCTTGTTGTTCTTCTTCTGTACAGCTAAGCTGGAAGTGGCATTTGCGGCTCGCACTAGTGCAGAGTTATCTCAAAGAAAGGGGCCACGGTGTTTCTGTATCTCTATTATGTTGGTGCGGCTTCGGAACTTTTAAATATCTCGATATATCTCGAAAACTACGCTTCTGATCAAAAAATATCATAGAACATAAAAAGTTGGAAACTTAATTCTCTACAAAAAAGGTCTCTTAACATTTTGCCATAGCTCGCTTCGTTTCCGAGATATTTGCAGATTTCTCTCAAGGGAAGGGGCCTAACGGACATATTTCGAGATATTTCTTCTTCTTGTTGTTCTTCTTCTGCACAGCTAAACTGGAAGTGGCATTTCCAGCTCGCAATAGTGCAGAGTTATCTCAAAGAAAGGGGCCACGGTGTTTCTGTATCTCTATTATGTTGGTGCGGCTTCGGAACTTTTAAATATCTTGATATATCTCGAGAACTACGCATCTGATCAAAAAATATCATAGAACATAAAAAGTAGGAAACTTAATTCTCTACAAAAAAGGTCACTTAACATTTTGCCATAGCTCGCTTCGTTTCCGAGATATTTGCAGATTTATCTCAAGGGAAGGGGCCTGACGGACATATTTCGAGATATTTCTTCTTCTTGTTGTTCTTCTTCTGCACAGCTGAGCTGGAAGTGGCATTTGCAGGTCGCAGTAGTGCAGAGTTATCTCAAAGAAAGGGGCCACGGTGTTTCTGTATCTCTATTATGTTGGTGCGGCTTCGGAACTTTTAAATATCTTGATATATCTCGAGAACTACGCATCTGATCAAAAAATATCATCGAACATAAAAAGTAGGAAACTTAATTCTCTACAAAAAAGGTCTCTTAACATTTTGCCATAGCTCGCTTCGTTTCCGAGATATTTGCAGATTTATCTCAAGGGAAGTGGCCTGACGGACATATTTCGAGATATTTCTTCTTCTTGTTGTTCTTCTTCTGCACAGCTAAGCTGGAAGTGGCATTTGCAGCTCGCAATAGTGCAGAGTTATCCCAAAGAAAGGGGCCACGGTGTTTCTGTATCTCTATTATGTTGGTGCGGCTTCGGAACTTTTAAATATCTTGATATATCTCGAGAACTACGCATCTGATCAAAAAATATCATACTACATAAAAAGTAGGAAACTTGATTCTCTACAAGAAAGGTCTCTAAACATTTTGCCATAGCTCGCTTCGTTTCCGAGATATTTGCAGATTTATCTCGAGGGAAGGGGCCTGACGGACATATTTCGAGATATTTCTTCTTCTTGTTGTTCTTCTTCTGCACAGCTAAGCTGGAAGCGGCATTTGCGGCTCGCACTAGTGCAGAGTTATCTCAAAGAAAGGGGCGACGGTGTTTCTGTATCTCTATTATGTTGGTGCGGCTTCGGAACTTTTAAATATCTCGATATATCTCGAAAACTACGCTTCTGATCAAAAAATATCATAGAACATAAATTGTAGGAAGCATAATTCTCTATAGAAAAGGTCTCTTAACATTTTGCCATAGCCCGCTTCATTTCCGAGATATTTGCAGATTTATCTCAAGGGAAGGGGCCTAACGGACATGTCTCGAGATATTTCTTCTTCTTGTTGTTCTTCTTCTGCACAGCTAAACTGGAAGTGGCATTTCCAGCTCGCAATAGTGCAGAGTTATCTCAAAGAAAGGGGCCACCGTGTTTCTGTATCTCTACTATGTTGGTGCGGCTTCGGAACTTTTAAATATCTTGATATATCTCGAGAACTACGCATCTGATCAAAAAATATCATAGAACATAAAAAGTAGGAAACTTAATTCTCTACAAAAAAGGTCTCTTAACATTTTGCCATAGCTCGCTTCATTTCCGAGATATTTGCAGATTTATCTCAAGGGAAGGGGCCTGACGTACATATTTCGAGATATTTCTTCTTCTTGTTGTTCTTCTTCTGCACAGCTAAGCTGGAAGTGGCATTTACAGCTCGCAATAGTGCAGAGTTATCTCAAAGAAAGGGGCCACGGTGTTTCTGTATCTCTATTATGTTGGTGCGGCTTCGGAACTTTTAAATATCTTGATATATCTCGAGATCTACGCATCTGATCAAAAAATATCATAGAACATAAAAAGTAGGAAACTTAATTCTCTACAAAAAAGGTCTGTTAACATTTTGCCATAGCTCGCTTCATTTCCGAGATATTTGCAGATTTATCTCAAGGGAAGGGGCCTGACGTACATATTTCGAGATATTTCTTCTTCTTGTTGTTCTTCTTCTGCACAGCTAAGCTGGAAGTGGCATTTACAGTTCGCAATAGTGCAGAGTTATCTCAAAGAAAGGGGCCACGGTGTTTCTGTATCTCTATTATGTTGGTGCAGCTTCGGAACTTTTAAATATCTTGATATATCTCGAGAACTACGCATCTGATCAAAAAATATCATGGAACATAAAAAGTAGAAAACTTAATTCTCTACAAAAAAGGTCTCTTAACATTTTGCCATAGCTCGCTTCGTTTCCGAGATATTTGCAGATTTATCTCAAGGGAAGGGGCCTGACGGACATATTTCGAGATATTTCTTCTTCTTGTTGTTCTTCTTCTGCACAGCTAAGCTGGAAAGGGCATTTGCAGCTCGTAATAGTGCAGAGTTATCTCAAAGAAAGGGGCCACGGTGTTTCTGTATCTCTATTATGTTGGTGCGGCTTCGGAACTTTTAAATATCTTGATATATCTCGAGAACTACGCGTCTGATCAAAAAACATCATAGAACATAACTTGTAGGAGAGATAATTCTCTACAAAAAAGGTCTCTTAACATTTTGCCAGAGCTCGCTTCGTTTCCGAGATATTTGCAGATTTATCTCGAGGGAAGGGGCCTGACGGACATATTTCGAGATATTTCTTCTTCTTGTTGTTCTTCTTCTGCACAGCTAAGCTGGAAGCGGCATTTGCGGCTCGCACTAGTGCAGAGTTATCTCAAAGAAAGGGGCGACGGTGTTTCTGTATCTCTATTATGTTGGTGCGGCTTCGGAACTTTTAAATATCTCGATATATCTCGAAAACTACGCTTCTGATCAAAAAATATCATAGAACATAAATTGTAGGAAACATAATTCTCTACAAAAAAGGTCTCTTAACATTTTGCCATAGCTCGTTTCGTTTCCGAGATATTTGCAGATATATCTCAAGGGAAGGGGCCTGACGGACATATTTCGAGATATTTCTTATTCTTGTTGTTCTTCTTCTGCACAGCTAAGCTGGAAGTGGCATTTGCGGCTCGCACTAGTACACAGTTATCTCAAAGAAAGGGGCCACGGTGTTTCTGTATCTCTATTATGTTGGTGCGGCTTCGGAACTTTTAAATATCTCGATATATCTCGAAAACTACCCTTCTGATCAAAAAATATCATAGAACATAAATTGTAGGAAACATAATTCTCTACAAAAAAGGTCTCTTAACATTTTGCCATAGCTCGCTTCGTTTCCGAGATATTTGCAGATATATCTCAAGGGAAGGGGCCTGACGGACATATTTCGAGATATTTCTTCTTCTTGTTGTTCTTCTTCTGCACAGCTAAGCTGAAAGTGGCATTTACAGCTCGCAATAGTGCAAAGTTATCTCAAAGAAAGGGGCCACGGTGTTTCTGTATCTCTATTATGTTGGTGCGGCTTCGGAACTTTTAAATATCTCGATATATCTCGAAAACTACGCTTCTGATCAAAAAATATCATAGAACATAAATTGTAGGAAACTTAATTCTCTACAAAGAAGGTCTCTTAACATTTTGCCATAGCTCTCTTCGTTTCCGAGATATTTGCAGATTTATCTCAAGGGAAGGGGCCTGACGGACATATTTCGAGATATTTCTTCTTCTTGTTGTTCTTCTTCTGCACAGCTAAGCTGGAAGTGGCATTTGCGGCTCGCACTAGTGCAGAGTTATCTCAAAGAAAGGGGCCACGGTGTTTCTGTATCTCTACTATGTTGGTGCGGCTTCGGAACTCTTAAATATCTTGATATATCTCGAGAACTACGCATCTGATCAAAAAATATCATAGAACATAAAAAGTAGGAAACTTAATTCTCTACAAAAAAGGTCTGTTAACATTTTGCCATAGCTCGCTACGTTTCCGAGATATTTGCAGATTTATCTCAAGGGAAGGGGCCTGACGGACATATTTCGAGATATTTCTTCTTCTTGTTGTTCTTCTTCTGCACAGCTAAGCTGGAAGTGGCATTTACAGCTCGCAATAGTGCAGAGTTATCTCAAAGAAAGGGGCCACGGTGTTTCTGTATCTCTATTATGTTGGTGCGGCTTCGGAACTTTTAAATATCTTGATATATCTCGAGAACTACGCATCTGATCAAGAAATATCATAGAACATAAAAAGTAGGAAACTTAATTCTCTATAGAAAAGGTCTCTTAACATTTTGCCATAGCCCGCTTCATTTCCGAGATATTTGCAGATTTATCTCAAGGGAAGGGGCCTAACGGACATATCTCGAGATATTTCTTCTTCTTGTTGTTCTTCTTCTGCACAGCTAAACTGGAAGTGGCATTTCCAGCTCGCAATAGTGCAGAGTTATCTCAAAGAAAGGGGCCACCGTGTTTCTGTATCTCTACTATGTTGGTGCGGCTTCGGAACTTTTAAATATCTTGATATATCTCGAGAACTACGCATCTGATCAAAAAATATCATAGAACATAAAAAGTAGGAAACTTAATTCTCTACAAAAAAGGTCTCTTAACATTTTGCCATAGCTCGCTTCATTTCCGAGATATTTGCAGATTTATCTCAAGGGAAGGGGCCTGACGTACATATTTCGAGATATTTCTTCTTCTTGTTGTTCTTCTTCTGCACAGCTAAGCTGGAAGTGGCATTTACAGCTCGCAATAGTGCAGAGTTATCTCAAAGAAAGGGGCCACGGTGTTTCTGTATCTCTATTATGTTGGTGCGGCTTCGGAACTTTTAAATATCTTGATATATCTCGAGATCTACGCATCTGATCAAAAAATATCATAGAACATAACTTGTAGGAAAGATAATTCTCTACAAAAAAGGTCTCTTAACATTTTGCCAGAGCTCGCTTCGTTTCCGAGATATTTGCAGATTTATCTCGAGGGAAGGGGCCTGACGGACATATTTCGAGATATTTCTTCTTCTTGTTGTTCTTCTTCTGCACAGCTAAGCTGGAAGCGGCATTTGCGGCTCGCACTAGTGCAGAGTTATCTCAAAGAAAGGGGCGACGGTGTTTCTGTATCTCTATTATGTTGGTGCGGCTTCGGAACTTTTAAATATCTCGATATATCTCGAAAACTACGCTTCTGATCAAAAAATATCATAGAACATAAATTGTAGGAAACATAATTCTCTACAAAAAAGGTCTCTTAACATTTTGCCATAGCTCGTTTCGTTTCCGAGATATTTGCAGATATATCTCAAGGGAAGGGGCCTGACGGACATATTTCGAGATATTTCTTATTCTTGTTGTTCTTCTTCTGCACAGCTAAGCTGGAAGCGGCATTTGCGGCTCGCACTAGTGCAGAGTTATCTCAAAGAAAGGGGCCACGGTGTTTCTGTATCTCTATTATGTTGGTGCGGCTTCGGAACTTTTAAATATCTCGATATATCTCGAAAACTACGCTTCTGATCAAAAAATATCATAGAACATAAATTGTAGGAAACATAATTCTCTACAAAAAAGGTCTCTTAACATTTTGCCATAGCTCGTTTCGTTTCCGAGATATTTGCAGATATATCTCAAGGGAAGGGGCCTGACGGACATATTTCGAGATATTTGTTCTTCTTGTTGTTGTTCTTCTGCACAGCTAAACTGGAAGTGGCATTACCAGCTCGCAATAGCGCAGAGTTATCTCAAAGAAAGGGGCCACGGTGTTTTTGTATCTCTATTATGTTGGTGCGGCTTCGGAACTTTTAAATATCTTGATATATCTCGAGAACTACGCATCTGATCAAAAAATATCATAGAACATAAAAAGTAGGAAACTTAATTCTCTATAGAAAAGGTCTCTTAACATTTTGCCATAGCCCGCTTCATTTCCGAGATATTTGCAGATTTATCTCAAGGGAAGGGGCCCAACGGACATATCTCGAGATATTTCTTCTTCTTGTTGTTCTTCTTCTGCACAGCGAAGCTGGAAGTGGCAATTGCAGCTCGCAATAGTGCAGAGTTATCTCAAAGAAAGGGGCCACGGTGTTTCTGTATCTCTATTATGTTGGTGCGGCTTCGGAACTTTTAAATATCTTGATATATCTCGAGAACTACGCATCTGATCAAAAAATATCATAGAACATAAATAGTAGGAAACTTAATTCTCTACAAAAAAGGTCTCTCAACATTTTGCCATAGCTCGCTTCGTTTCCGAGATATTTGCACATTTATCTCAAAGGAAGGCGCCTAACGGACATATTTCGAGATATTTCTTCTTCTTGTTGTTCTTCTTCTGCACAGCTAAGCTGGAAGTGGCATTTGCGGCTCGCACTAGTGCAGAGTTATCTCAAAGAAAGGGGCCACGGTGTTTCTGTATCTCTATTATGTTGGTGCAGCTTCGGTACTTTTAAATATCTTGATATATCTCGAGATCTACGCATCTGATCAAAAAATATCATAGAACATAAAAAGTAGGAAACTTAATTCTCTACAAAAAAGGTCTCTTAACATTTTGCCATAGCTCGCTTCGTTTCCGAGATATTTGCAGATTTATCTCAAGGGAAGGGGCCTGACGGACATATTTCGAGATATTTCTTCTTCTTGTTGTTCTTCTTCTGCACAGCTAAGCTGGAAGTGGCATTTGCAGCTCGCAATAGTGCAGAGTTATCTCAAAGAAAGGGGCCACGGTGTTTCTGTATCTCTATTATGTTGGTGCGGCTTCGGAACTTTTAAATATCTTGATATATCTCGAGAACTACGCATCTGATCAAAAAATATCATAGAACATAAAAAGTAGGAAACTTAATTCTCTACAAAAAAGGTCTCTTAACATTTTGCCATAGCTCGCTTCGTTTCCGAGATATTTGCAGATTCAGCTCAAAGGAACGGGCCTGACGGACATATTTCGAGATATTTCTTCTTCTTGTTGTTCTTCTTCTGCACAGCTAAACTGGAAGTGGCATTTCCAGCTCGCAATAGTGCAGAGTTATCTCAAAGAAAGGGGCCACGGTGTTTCTGTATCTCTACTATGTTGGTGCGGCTTCGGAACTTTTAAATATCTTGATATATCTCGAGAACTACGCATCTGATCAAAAAATATCATAGAACATAAAAAGTAGGAAACTTAATTCTCTATAGAAAAGGTCTCTTAACATTTTGCCATAGCCCGCTTCATTTCCGAGATATTTGCAGATTTATCTCAAGGGAAGGGGCCCAACGGACATATCTCGAGATATTTCTTCTTCTTGTTGTTCTTCTTCTGCACAGCGAAGCTGGAAGTGGCAATTGCAGCTCGCAATAGTGCAGAGTTATCTCAAAGAAAGGGGCCACGGTGTTTCTGTATCTCTATTATGTTGGTGCGGCTTCGGAACTTTTAAATATCTTGATATATCTCGAGAACTACGCATCTGATCAAAAAATATCATAGAACATAAATAGTAGGAAACTTAATTCTCTACAAAAAAGGTCTCTCAACATTTTGCCATAGCTCGCTTCGTTTCCGAGATATTTGCACATTTATCTCAAAGGAAGGCGCCTAACGGACATATTTCGAGATATTTCTTCTTCTTGTTGTTCTTCTTCTGCACAGCTAAGCTGGAAGTGGCATTTGCGGCTCGCACTAGTGCAGAGTTATCTCAAAGAAAGGGGCCACGGTGTTTCTGTATCTCTATTATGTTGGTGCAGCTTCGGTACTTTTAAATATCTTGATATATCTCGAGATCTACGCATCTGATCAAAAAATATCATAGAACATAAAAAGTAGGAAACTTAATTCTCTACAAAAAAGGTCTCTTAACATTTTGCCATAGCTCGCTTCGTTTCCGAGATATTTGCAGATTTATCTCAAGGGAAGGGGCCTGACGGACATATTTCGAGATATTTCTTCTTCTTGTTGTTCTTCTTCTGCACAGCTAAGCTGGAAGTGGCATTTGCAGCTCGCAATAGTGCAGAGTTATCTCAAAGAAAGGGGCCACGGTGTTTCTGTATCTCTATTATGTTGGTGCGGCTTCGGAACTTTTAAATATCTTGATATATCTCGAGAACTACGCATCTGATCAAAAAATATCATAGAACATAAAAAGTAGGAAACTTAATTCTCTACAAAAAAGGTCTCTTAACATTTTGCCATAGCTCGCTTCGTTTCCGAGATATTTGCAGATTCAGCTCAAAGGAACGGGCCTGACGGACATATTTCGAGATATTTCTTCTTCTTGTTGTTCTTCTTCTGCACAGCTAAACTGGAAGTGGCATTTCCAGCTCGCAATAGTGCAGAGTTATCTCAAAGAAAGGGGCCACGGTGTTTCTGTATCTCTACTATGTTGGTGCGGCTTCGGAACTTTTAAATATCTTGATATATCTCGAGAACTACGCATCTGATCAAAAAATATCATAGAACATAAAAAGTAGGAAACTTAATTCTCTACAAAAAAGGGCTCTTAACATTTTGCCATAGCTCGCTTCATTTCCGAGATATTTGCAGATTTATCTCAAGGGAAGGGGCCTGACGTACATATTTCGCGATATTTCTTCTTCTTGTTGTTCTTCTTCTGCACAGCTAAGCTGGAAGTGGCATTTACAGCTCGCAATAGTGCAGAGTTATCTCAAAGAAAGGGGCCACGGTGTTTCTGTATCTCTATTATGTTGGTGCGGCTTCGGAACTTTTAAATATCTTGATATATCTCGAGAACTACGCATCTGATCAAAAAATATCATAGAACATAAAAAGTAGGAAACTTAATTCTCTATAGAAAAGGTCTCTTAACATTTTGCCATAGCTCGCTTCGTTTCCGAGATATTTGCAGATTCATCTCAAGGGAAGGGGTCTGACGGACATATTTCGAGATATTTCTTCTTCTTGTTGTTCTTCTTCTGCACAGCTAAGCTCGAAGCGGCATTTGCAGCTCGCAATAGTGCAGAGTTATCTCAAAGAAAGAGGCCACGGTGTTTCTGTACCTCTATTATGTTGGTGCAGCTTCGGAACTTTTAAATATCTTGATATATCTCGAGAACTACGCATCTGATCAAAAAATATCATCGAACATAAAAAGTAGGAAACTTAATTCTCTACAAAAAAGGTCTCTTAACATTTTGCCATATCTCGCTTCGTTTCCGAGATATTTGCAGATTTATCTCAAGGGAAGTGGCCTGACGGACATATTTCGAGATATTTCTTCTTCTTGTTGTTCTTCTTCTGCACAGCTAAGCTGGAAGTGGCATTTGCAGCTCGCAATAGTGCAGAGTTATCCCAAAGAAAGGGGCCACGGTGTTTCTGTATCTCTATTATGTTGGTGCGGCTTCGGAACTTTTAAATAACTTGATATATCTCGAGAACTACGCATCTGATCAAAAAATATCGTACTACATAAAAAGTAGGAAACTTAATTCTCTACAAGAAAGGTCTCTAAACATTTTGCCATAGCTCGCTTCGTTTCCGAGATATTTGCAGATTTATCTCAAGGGAAGGGGCCTGACGGACATATTTCGAGATATTTCTTCTTCTTGTTGTTCTTCTTCTGCACAGCTAAGCTGGAAGTGGCATTTGCAGCTCGCAATAGTGCAGAGTTATCTCAAAGAGAGGGGCCACGGTGTTTCTGTATCTCTATTATGTTGGTGCGGCTTCGGAACTTTTAAATATCTTGATATATCTCGAGAACTACGCATCTGATCAAAAAATATCATAGAAGATAAAAAGTAGGAAACTTAATTCTCTACAAAAAAGGTCTCTTAACATTTTGCCATAGCTCGCTTCGTTTCCGAGATATTTGCATATTTATCTCAAGGGAAGGGGCCTGACGGACATATTTCGAGATATTTCTTCTTCTTGTTGTTCTTCTTCTGCACAGCTAAGCTGGAAGTGGCATTTGCGGCTCGCACTAGTGCAGAGTTATCTCAAAGAAAGGGGCCACGGTGTTTCTGTATCTCTATTATGTTGGTGCGGCTTCGGAACTTTTAAATATCTCGATATATCTCGAAAACTACGCTTCTGATCAAAAAATATCATAGAACATAAAAAGTTGGAAACTTAATTCTCTACAAAAAAGGTCTCTTAACATTTTGCCATAGCTCGCTTCGTTTCCGAGATATTTGCAGATTTCTCTCAAGGGAAGGGGCCTAACGGACATATTTCGAGATATTTCTGCTTCTTGTTGTTCTTCTTCTGCACAGCTAAACTGGAAGTGGCATTTCCAGCTCGCAATAGTGCAGAGTTATCTCAAAGAAAGGGGCCACGTTGTTTCTGTATCTCTATTATGTTGGTGCGGCTTCGGAACTTTTAAATATCTTGATATATCTCGAGAACTACGCATCTGATCAAAAAATATCATAGAACATAAAAAGTAGGAAACTTAATTCTCTACAAAAAAGGTCACTTAACATTTTGCCATAGCTCGCTTCGTTTCCGAGATATTTGCAGATTTCTCTCAAGGGAAGGGGCCTAACGGACATATTTCGAGATATTTCTTCTTCTTGTTGTTCTTCTTCTGCACAGCTGAGCTGGAAGTGGCATTTGCAGGTCGCAGTAGTGCAGAGTTATCTCAAAGAAAGGGGCCACGGTGTTTCTGTATCTCTATTATGTTGGTGCGGCTTCGGAACTTTTAAATATCTTGATATATCTCGAGAACTACGCATCTGATCAAAAAATATCATCGAACATAAAAAGTAGGAAACTTAATTCTCTACAAAAAAGGTCTCTTAACATTTTGCCATAGCTCGCTTCGTTTCCGAGATATTTGCAGATTTATCTCAAGGGAAGTGGCCTGACGGACATATTTCGAGATATTTCTTCTTCTTGTTGTTCTTCTTCTGCACAGCTAAGCTGGAAGTGGCATTTGCAGCTCGCAATAGTGCAGAGTTATCCCAAAGAAAGGGGCCACGGTGTTTCTGTATCTCTATTATGTTGGTGCGGCTTCGGAACTTTTAAATATCTTGATATATCTCGAGAACTACGCATCTGATCAAAAAATATCATACTACATAAAAAGTAGGAAACTTGATTCTCTACAAGAAAGGTCTCTAAACATTTTGCCATAGCTCGCTTCGTTTCCGAGATATTTGCAGATTTATCTCAAGGGAAGGGGCCTGACGGACATATTTCGAGATATTTCTTCTTCTTGTTGTTCTTCTTCTGCACAGCTAAGCTGGAAGTGGCATTTGCAGCTCGCAATAGTGCAGAGTTATCTCAAAGAGAGGGGCCACGGTGTTTCTGTATCTCTATTATGTTGGTGCGGCTTCGGAACTTTTAAATATCTTGATATATCTCGAGAACTACGCATCTGATCAAAAAATATCATAGAACATAAATTGTAGGAAACATAATTCTCTACAAAAAAGGTCTCTTAACATTTTGCCATAGCTCGCTTCGTCTCCGAGATATTTGCAGATTTATCTCAAGGGAAGGGGCCTAACGGACATATTTCGAGATATTTCTTCTTCTTGTTGTTCTTCTTCTGCACAGCTAAACTGGAAGTGGCATTTCCAGCTCGCAATAGTGCAGAGTTATCTCAAAGAAAGGGGCCACGGTGTTTCTGTATCTCTATTATGTTGGTGCGGCTTCGGAACTTTTAAATATCTTGATATATCTCGAGAACTACGCATCTGATCAAAAAATATCATAGAACACAAAAAGTAGGAAACTTAATTCTCTACAAAAAAGGTCTCTTAACATTTTGCCATAGCTCGCTTCGTTTCCGAGATATTTGCAGATTTATCTCAAGGGAAGGGGCCTGACGGACATATTTCGAGATATTTCTTCTTCTTGTTGTTCTTCTTCTGCACAGCTGAGCTGGAAGTGGCATTTGCAGGTCGCAATAGTGCAGAGGTATCTCAAAGAAAGGGGCCACGGTGTTTCTGTATCTCTATTATGTTGGTGCGGCTTCGGAACTTTTAAATATCTCGATATATCTCGAAAACTACGCTTCTGATCAAAAAATGTCATAGAGCGTAAATTGTAGGAAACGTTATTCTCTACAAAAAAGGTCTCTTAACATTTTGCCATAGCTCGCTTCGTTTCCGAGATATTTGCAGATTCATCTCAAGGGAAGGGGTCTGACGGACATATTTCGAGATATTTCTTCTTCTTGTTGTTCTTCTTCTGCACAGCTAAGCTCGAAGCGGCATTTGCAGCTCGCAATAGTGCAGAGTTATCTCAAAGAAAGAGGCCACGGTGTTTCTGTACCTCTATTATGTTGGTGCAGCTTCGGAACTTTTAAATATCTTGATATATCTCGAGAACTACGCATCTGATCAAAAAATATCATCGAACATAAAAAGTAGGAAACTTAATTCTCTACAAAAACGTCTCTTAACATTTTGCCATAGCTCGCTTCGTTTCCGAGATATTTGCAGATTTATCTCAAGGGAAGTGGCCTGACGGACATATTTCGAGATATTTCTTCTTCTTGTTGTTCTTGTTCTGCACAGCTAAGCTGGAAGTGGCATTTGCAGCTCGCAATAGTGCAGAGTTATCCCAAAGAAAGGGGCCACGGTGTTTCTGTATCTCTATTATGTTGGTGCGGCTTCGGAACTTTTAAATATCTTGATATATCTCGAGAACTACGCATCTGATCAAAAAATATCATACTACATAAAAAGTAGGAAACTTAATTCTCTACATGAAAGGTCTCTAAACATTTTGCCATAGCTCGCTTCGTTTCCGAGATATTTGCAGATTTATCTCAAGGGAAGGGGCCTGACGGACATATTTCGAGATATTTCTTCTTCTTGTTGTTCTTCTTCTGCACAGCTAAGCTGGAAGTGGCATTTGCAGCTCGCAATAGTGCAGAGTTATCTCAAAGAGAGGGGCCACGGTGTTTCTGTATCTCTATTATGTTGGTGCGGCTTCGGAACTTTTAAATATCTTGATATATCTCGAGAACTACGCATCTGATCAAAAAATATCATAGAAGATAAAAAGTAGGAAACTTAATTCTCTACAAAAAACGTCTCTTAACATTTTGCCATAGCTCGCTTCGTTACCGAGATATTTGCATATTTATCTCAAGGGAAGGGGCCTGACGGACATATTTCGAGATATTTCTTCTTCTTGTTGTTCTTCTGCACAGCTAAGCTGGAAGTGGCATTTGCGGCTCGCACTAGTGCAGAGTTATCTCAAAGAAAGGGGCCACGGTGTTTCTGTATCTCTATTATGTTGGTGCGGCTTCGGAACTTTTAAATATCTCGATATATCTCGAAAACTACGCTTCTGATCAAAAAATATCATAGAACGTAAATTGTAGGAAACATTATTCTCTACAAAAAAGGTCTCTTAACATTTTGCCATAGCTCGCTTCGTTTCCGAGATATTTGCAGATTCATCTCAAGGGAAGGGGTCTGACGGACATATTTCGAGATATTTCTTCTTCTTGTTGTTCTTCTTCTGCACAGCTAAGCTCGAAGCGGCATTTGCAGCTCGCAATAGTGCAGAGTTATCTCAAAGAAAGAGGCCACGGTGTTTCTGTACCTCTATTATGTTGGTACAGCTTCGGAACTTTTAAATATCTTGATATATCTCGAGAACTACGCATCTGATCAAAAAATATCATCGAACATAAAAAGAAATGAAACTTAATTCTCTACAAAAAAGGTCTCTTAACATTTTGCCATAGCTCGCTTCGTTTCCGAGATATTTGCAGATTTATCTCAAGGGAAGTGGCCTGACGGACATATTTCGAGATATTTCTTCTTCTTGTTGTTCTTCTTCTGCACAGCTAAGCTGGAAGTTGCATTTCCAGCTCGCAATAGTGCAGAGTGATCTCAATGAAAGGGGCCACGGTGTTTCTGTATCTCTATTATGTTGGTGCGGCTTCGGAACTTTTAAATATCTTGATATATCTCGAGAACTACGCATCTGATCAAAAGATATCATAGAACATAAAAAGTAGGAAACATAATTCTCTACAAAAAAGGTCTCTTAACATTTTGCCATAGCTCGCTTCGTTTCCGAGATATTTGCAGATTCAGCTCAAAGGAACGGGCCTGACGGACATATTTCGAGATACTTCTTCTTCTTGTTGTTCTTCCTCTGCACAGCTAAGCTGGAAGTGGCATTTGCAGCTCGCAATAGTGCAGAGTTATCTCAAAGAAAGGGGCCACGGTGTTTCTGTATCTCTATTATGTTGGTGCGGCTTCGGAACTTTTAAATATCTTGATATATCTCGAGAACTACGCATCTGATCAAAAAATATCATAGAACATAAAAAGTAGAAAACTTAATTCTCTACAAAAAAGGTCTCTTAACATGTTGCCATAGCTCGCTTCGTTTCCGAGATATTTGCAGATTTATCTCAAGGGAAGGGGCCTGACGGACATATTTCGAGATATTTCTTCTTCTTGTTGTTCTTCTTCTGCACAGCTAAGCTGGAAGTGGCATTTGCAGCTCGCACTAGTGCAGAGTTATCTCAAAGAAAGGGGCCACGGTGTTTCTGTATCTCTATTATGTTGGTGCGGCTTCGGAACTTTTAAATATCTCGATATATCTCGAAAACTATGCTTCTGATCAAAAAATATCATAGAACATAAAAAGTAGGAAACTTAATTCTCTACAAAAAAGGTCTCTTAACATTTTGCCATAGCTCGCTTCGTTTCCGAGATATTTGCAGATTTATCTCAAGGGAAGGGCCCTGACGGACATATTTCGAGATATTTCTTCTTCTTGTTGTTCTTCTTCTGCACAGCTAAGCTGGAAGTGGCATTTACAGCTCGCAATAGTGCAGAGTTATCTCAAAGAAAGGGGCCACGGTGTCTCTGTATCTCTATTATGTTGGTGTGGCTTCGGAACTTTTAAATATCTTGATATATCTCGAGAACTACGCATCTGATCAAAAAATATCATACTACATAAAAAGTAGGAAACTTAATTCTCTACAAGAAAGGTCTCTAAACATTTTGCCATAGCTCGCTTCGTTTCCGAGATATTTGCAGATTTATCTCAAGGGAAGGGGCCTGACGGACATATTTCGAGATATTTCTTCTTCTTGTTGTTCTTCTTCTGCACAGCTAAGCTGGAAGTGGCATTTGCAGCTCGCAATAGTGCAGAGTTATCTCAAAGAGAGGGGCCACGGTGTTTCTGTATCTCTATTATGTTGGTGCGGCTTCGGAACTTTTAAATATCTTGATATATCTCGAGAACTACGCATCTGATCAAAAAATATCATAGAAGATAAAAAGTAGGAAACCTAATTCTCTACAAAAAACGTCTCTTAACATTTTGCCATAGCTCGCTTCGTTACCGAGATATTTGCATATTTATCTCAAGGGAAGGGGCCTGACGGACATATTTCGAGATATTTCTTCTTCTTGTTGTTCTTCTGCACAGCTAAGCTGGAAGTGGCATTTGCGGCTCGCACTAGTGCAGAGTTATCTCAAAGAAAGGGGCCACGGTGTTTCTGTATCTCTATTATGTTGGTGCGGCTTCGGAACTTTTAAATATCTCGATATATCTCGAAAACTACGCTTCTGATCAAAAAATATGATAGAACATAAAAAGTAGGAAACTTAATTCTCTACAAAAAAGGTCACTTAACATTTTGCCATAGCTCGCTTCGTTTCCGAGATATTTGCAGATTTATCTCAAGGGAAGGGGTCTAACGGACATATTTCGAGATATTTCTTCTTATTGTTGTTCTTCTTCTGCACAGCTAAACTGGAAGTGGCATTTCCAGCTCGCAATAGTGCAGAGTTATCTCAAAGAAAGGGGCCACGGTGTTTCTGTATCTCTATTATGTTGGTGCGGCTTCGGAACTTTTAAATATCTTGATATATCTCGAGAACTACGCCTCTGATCAAAAAATATCATAGAACATAAAAAGTAGGAAACTTAATTCTCTACAAAAAAGGTCTCTTAACATTTTGCCATAGCTCGCTTCGTTTCCGAGATATTTGCAGATTTATCTCAAGGGAAGGGGCCTGACGGACATATTTCGAGATATTTCTTCTTCTTGTTGTTCTTCTTCTGCACAGCTGAGCTGGAAGTGGCATTTGCAGGTCGCAATAGTGCAGAGTTATCTCAAAGAAAGGGGCCACGGTGTTTCTGTATCTCTATTATGTTGGTGCGGCTTCGGAACTTTTAAATATCTCGATATATTTCGAAAACTACGCTTCTGATCAAAAAATATCATAGAACGTAAATTGTAGGAAACATTATTCTCTACAAAAAAGGTCTCTTAACATTTTGCCATAGCTCGCTTCGTTTCCGAGATATTTGCAGATTCAGCTCAAAGGAACGGGCCTGACGGACATATTTCGAGATACTTCTTCTTCTTGTTGTTCTTCCTCTGCACAGCTAAGCTGGAAGTGGCATTTGCAGCTCGCAATAGTGCAGAGTTATCTCAAAGAAAGGGGCCACGGTGTTTCTGTATCTCTATTATGTTGGTGCGGCTTCGGAACTTTTAAATATCTCGATATATCTCGAAAACTACGCTTCTGATCAAAAAATATCATAGAACATAAAAAGTAGGAAACTTAATTCTCTACAAAAAAGGTCTCTTAACATTTTGCCATAGCTCGCTTCGTTTCCGAGATATTTGCAGATTTATCTCAAGGGAAGGGCCCTGACGGACATATTTCGAGATATTTCTTCTTCTTGTTGTTCTTCTTCTGCACAGCTAAGCTGGAAGTGGCATTTGCAGCTCGCAATAGTGCAGAGTTATCTCAAAGAAAGAGGCCACGGTGTTTCTGTACCTCTATTATGTTGGTGCAGCTTCGGAACTTTTAAATATCTTGATATATCTCGAGAACTACGCATCTGATCAAAAAATATCATCGAACATAAAAAGTAGGAAACTTAATTCTCTACAAAAAAGGTCTCTTAACATTTTGCCATAGCTCGCTTCGTTTCCGAGATATTTGCAGATTTATCTCAAGGGAAGTGGCCTGACGGACATATTTCGAGATATTTCTTCTTCTTGTTGTTCTTCTTCTGCACAGCTAAGCTGGAAGTGGCATTTGCAGCTCGCAATAGTGCAGAGTTATCTCAAAGAAAGAGGCCACGGTGTTTCTGTACCTCTATTATGTTGGTGCAGCTTCGGAACTTTTAAATATCTTGATATATCTCGAGAACTACGCATCTGATCAAAAAATATCATCGAACATAAAAAGTAGGAAACTTAATTCTCTACAAAAAAGGTCTCTTAACATTTTGCCATAGCTCGCTTCGTTTCCGAGATATTTGCAGATTTATCTCAAGGGAAGTGGCCTGACGGACATATTTCGAGATATTTCTTCTTCTTGTTGTTCTTCTTCTGCACAGCTAAGCTGGAAGTGGCATTTGCGGCTCGCACTAGTGCAGAGTTATCTCAAAGAAAGGGGCCACGGTGTTTCTGTATCCCTATTATGTTGGTGCGGCTTCGGAACTTTTAAATATCTCGATATATCTCGAAAACTACGCTTCTGATCAAAAAATATCATAGAACATAAATTGTAGGAAACATAATTCTCTACAAAAAACGTCTCTTAACATTTTGCCATAGCTCGCTTCGTTTCCGAGATATTTGCAGATTCAGCTCAAAGGAACTGGCCTGACGGACATATTTCGAGATATTTCTTCTTCTTGTTGTTCTTCCTCTGCACACCTAAGCTGGAAGTGGCATTTGCAGCTCGCAATAGTGCAGAGTTATCTCAAAGAAAGGGGCCACGGTGTTTCTGTATCTCTATTATGTTGGTGCGGCTTCGGAACTTTTAAATATCTTGATATATCTCGAGAACTACGCATCTGATCAAAAAATATTATAGAACATAAAAAGTAGGAAACTTAATTCTCTACAAAAAAGGTCTCTTAACATTTTGCCATAGCTCGCTTCGTTTCCGAGATATTTGCAGATTTATCTCAAGGGAAGGGGCCTGACGGACATATTTCGAGATATTTCTTCTTCTTGTTGTTCTTCTTCTGCACAGCTAAGCTGGAAGTGGCATTTGCAGCTCGCACTAGTGCAGAGTTATCTCAAAGAAAGGGGCCACGGTGTTTCTGTATCTCTATTATGTTGGTGCGGTTTCGGAACTTTTAAATATCTTGATATATCTCGAGAACTACGCATCTGATCAAAAAATATCATAGAACATAAAAAGTAGGAAACTTAATTCTCTACAAAAAAGGTCTCTTAACATTTTGCCATAGCTCGCTTCGTTTCCGAGATATTTGCAGATTTATCTCATGGGAAGGGGCCTGACGGACATATTTCGAGATATTTCTTCTTCTTGTTGTTCTTCTTCTGCACAGCTGAGCTGGAAGTGGCATTTGCAGGTCGCAATAGTGCAGAGTTATCTCAAAGAAAGGGGCCACGGTGTTTCTGTATCTCTATTATGTTGGTGCGGCTTCGGAACTTTTAAATATCTCGATATATTTCGAAAACTACGCTTCTGATCAAAAAATATCATAGAACGTAAATTGTAGGAAACATTATTCTCTACAAAAAAGGTCTCTTAACATTTTGCCATAGCTCGCTTCGTTTCCGAGATATTTGCAGATTCATCTCAAGGGAAGGGGTCTGACGGACATATTTCGAGATATTTCATCTTCTGCACAGCTAAGCTCGAAGTGGCATTTGCAGCTCGCAATAGTGCAGAGTTATCTCAAAGAAAGAGGCCACGGTGTTTCTGTACCTCTATTATGTTGGTGCAGCTTCGGAACTTTTAAATATCTTGATATATCTCGAGAACTACGCATCTGATCAAAAAATATCATCGAACATAAAAAGTAGGAAACTTAATTCTCTACAAAAAAGGTCTCTTAACATTTTGCCATAGCTCGCTTCGTTTCCGAGATATTTGCAGATTTATCTCAAGGGAAGTGGCCTGACGGACATATTTCGAGATATTTCTTCTTCTTGTTGTTCTTCTTCTGCACAGCTAAGCTGGGAGTGGCATTTGCAGCTCGCAATAGTGCAGAGTTATCCCAAAGAAAGGGGCCACGGTGTTTCTGTATCTCTATTATGTTGGTGCGGCTTCGGAACTTTTAAATATCTCGATATATCTCGAAAACTACGCTTCTGATAAAAAATATCATACAACATAAATTGTAGGAAACATAATTCTCTACAAAAAACGTCTCTTAACATTTTGCCATAGCTCGCTTCGTTTCCGAGATATTTGCAGATTTATCTCAAGGGAAGTGGCCTGACGGACATATTTCGAGATATTTCTTCTTCTTGTTGTTCTTCTTCTGCACAGCTAAGCTGGAAGTGGCATTTGCGGCTCGCACTAGTGCAGAGTTATCCCAAAGAAAGGGGCCACGATGTTTCTGTATCTCTATTATGTTGGTGCGGCTTCGGAACTTTTAAATATCTTGATATATCTCGAGAACTACGCATCTGATCAAAAAATATCATACTACATAAAAAGTAGGAAACTTAATTCTCTACAAGAAAGGTCTCTAAACATTTTGCCATAGCTCGCTTCGTTTCCGAGATATTTGCAGATTTATCTCAAGGGAAGGGGCCTGACGGACATATTTCGAGATATTTCTTCTTCTTGTTGTTCTTCTTCTGCACAGCTAAGCTGGAAGTGGCATTTGCAGCTCGCAATAGTGCAGAGTTATCTCAAAGAGAGGGGCCACGGTGTTTCTGTATCTCTATTATGTTGGTGCGGCTTCGGAACTTTTAAATATCTTGATATATCTCGAGAACTACGCATCTGATCAAAAAATATCATAGAAGATAAAAAGTAGGAAACTTAATTCTCTACAAAAAACGTCTCTTAACATTTTGCCATAGCTCGCTTCGTTACCGAGATATTTGCATATTTATCTCAAGGGAAGGGGCCTGACGGACATATTTCGAGATATTTCTTCTTCTTGTTGTTCTTCTGCACAGCTAAGCTGGAAGTGGCATTTGCGGCTCGCACTAGTGCAGAGTTATCTCAAAGAAAGGGGCCACGGTGTTTCTGTATCTCTATTATGTTGGTGCGGCTTCGGAACTTTTAAATATCTCGATATATCTCGAAAACTACGCTTCTGATCAAAAAATATGATAGAACATAAAAAGTAGGAAACTTAATTCTCTACAAAAAAGGTCACTTAACATTTTGCCATAGCTCGCTTCGTTTCCGAGATATTTGCAGATTTATCTCAAGGGAAGGGGTCTAACGGACATATTTCGAGATATTTCTTCTTATTGTTGTTCTTCTTCTGCACAGCTAAACTGGAAGTGGCATTTCCAGCTCGCAATAGTGCAGAGTTATCTCAAAGAAAGGGGCCACGGTGTTTCTGTATCTCTATTATGTTGGTGCGGCTTCGGCACTTTTAAATATCTTGATATATCTCGAGAACTACGCCTCTGATCAAAAAATATCATAGAACATAAAAAGTAGGAAACTTAATTCTCTACAAAAAAGGTCTCTTAACATTTTGCCATAGCTCGCTTCGTTTCCGAGATATTTGCAGATTTATCTCAAGGGAAGGGGCCTGACGGACATATTTCGAGATATTTCTTCTTCTTGTTGTTCTTCTTCTGCACAGCTGAGCTGGAAGTGGCATTTGCAGGTCGCAATAGTGCAGAGTTATCTCAAAGAAAGGGGCCACGGTGTTTCTGTATCTCTATTATGTTGGTGCGGCTTCGGAACTTTTAAATATCTCGATATATTTCGAAAACTACGCTTCTGATCCAAAAATATCATAGAACGTAAATTGTAGGAAACATTATTCTCTACAAAAAAGGTCTCTTAACATTTTGCCATAGCTCGCTTCGTTTCCGAGATATTTGCAGATTCAGCTCAAAGGAACGGGCCTGACGGACATATTTCGAGATACTTCTTCTTCTTGTTGTTCTTCCTCTGCACAGCTAAGCTGGAAGTGGCATTTGCAGCTCGCAATAGTGCAGAGTTATCTCAAAGAAAGGGGCCACGGTGTTTCTGTATCTCTATTATGTTGGTGCGGCTTCGGAACTTTTAAATATCTCGATATATCTCGAAAACTACGCTTCTGATCAAAAAATATCATAGAACATAAAAAGTAGGAAACTTAATTCTCTACAAAAAAGGTCTCTTAACATTTTGCCATAGCTCGCTTCGTTTCCGAGATATTTGCAGATTTATCTCAAGGGAAGGGCCCTGACGGACATATTTCGAGATATTTCTTCTTCTTGTTGTTCCTCTTCTGCACAGCTAAGCTGGAAGTGGCATTTGCAGCTCGCAATAGTGCAGAGTTATCTCAAAGAAAGAGGCCACGGTGTTTCTGTACCTCTATTATGTTGGTGCAGCTTCGGAACTTTTAAATATCTTGATATATCTCGAGAACTACGCATCTGATCAAAAAATATCATCGAACATAAAAAGTAGGAAACTTAATTCTCTACAAAAAAGGTCTCTTAACATTTTGCCATAGCTCGCTTCGTTTCCGAGATATTTGCAGATTTATCTCAAGGGAAGTGGCCTGACGGACATATTTCGAGATATTTCTTCTTCTTGTTGTTCTTCTTCTGCACAGCTAAGCTGGAAGTGGCATTTGCAGCTCGCAATAGTGCAGAGTTATCTCAAAGAAAGAGGCCACGGTGTTTCTGTACCTCTATTATGTTGGTGCAGCTTCGGAACTTTTAAATATCTTGATATATCTCGAGAACTACGCATCTGATCAAAAAATATCATCGAACATAAAAAGTAGGAAACTTAATTCTCTACAAAAAAGGTCTCTTAACATTTTGCCATAGCTCGCTTCGTTTCCGAGATATTTGCAGATTTATCTCAAGGGAAGGGGCCTGACGGACATATTTCGAGATATTTCTTCTTCTTGTTGTTCTTCTTCTGCACAGCTAAGCTGGAAGTGGCATTTGCAGCTCGCACTAGTGCAGAGTTATCTCAAAGAAAGGGGCCACGGTGTTTCTGTATCTCTATTATGTTGGTGCGGTTTCGGAACTTTTAAATATCTTGATATATCTCGAGAACTACGCATCTGATCAAAAAATATCATAGAACATAAAAAGTAGGAAACTTAATTCTCTACAAAAAAGGTCTCTTAACATTTTGCCATAGCTCGCTTCGTTTCCGAGATATTTGCAGATTTATCTCATGGGAAGGGGCCTGACGGACATATTTCGAGATATTTCTTCTTCTTGTTGTTCTTCTTCTGCACAGCTGAGCTGGAAGTGGCATTTGCAGGTCGCAATAGTGCAGAGTTATCTCAAAGAAAGGGGCCACGGTGTTTCTGTATCTCTATTATGTTGGTGCGGCTTCGGAACTTTTAAATATCTCGATATATTTCGAAAACTACGCTTCTGATCAAAAAATATCATAGAACGTAAATTGTAGGAAACATTATTCTCTACAAAAAAGGTCTCTTAACATTTTGCCATAGCTCGCTTCGTTTCCGAGATATTTGCAGATTCATCTCAAGGGAAGGGGTCTGACGGACATATTTCGAGATATTTCATCTTCTGCACAGCTAAGCTCGAAGTGGCATTTGCAGCTCGCAATAGTGCAGAGTTATCTCAAAGAAAGAGGCCACGGTGTTTCTGTACCTCTATTATGTTGGTGCAGCTTCGGAACTTTTAAATATCTTGATATATCTCGAGAACTACGCATCTGATCAAAAAATATCATCGAACATAAAAAGTAGGAAACTTAATTCTCTACAAAAAAGGTCTCTTAACATTTTGCCATAGCTCGCTTCGTTTCCGAGATATTTGCAGATTTATCTCAAGGGAAGTGGCCTGACGGACATATTTCGAGATATTTCTTCTTCTTGTTGTTCTTCTTCTGCACAGCTAAGCTGGGAGTGGCATTTGCAGCTCGCAATAGTGCAGAGTTATCCCGAAGAAAGGGGCCACGGTGTTTCTGTATCTCTATTATGTTGGTGCGGCTTCGGAACTTTTAAATATCTCGATATATCTCGAAAACTACGCTTCTGATAAAAAATATCATACAACATAAATTGTAGGAAACATAATTCTCTACAAAAAACGTCTCTTAACATTTTGCCATAGCTCGCTTCGTTTCCGAGATATTTGCAGATTTATCTCAAGGGAAGTGGCCTGACGGACATATTTCGAGATATTTCTTCTTCTTGTTGTTCTTCTTCTGCACAGCTAAGCTGGAAGTGGCATTTGCGGCTCGCACTAGTGCAGAGTTATCCCAAAGAAAGGGGCCACGATGTTTCTGTATCTCTATTATGTTGGTGCGGCTTCGGAACTTTTAAGTATCTCGATATATCTCGAAAACTACGCTTCTGATCAAAAAATATCATACAACATAAATTGTAGGAAACATAATTCTCTACAAAAAAGGTCTCTAAACATTTTGCCATAGCTCGCTTCGTTTCCGAGATATTTGCAGATTTATCTCAAGGGAAGTGGCCTGACGGACATATTTCGAGATATTTCTTCCTCTTGTTGTTCTTCTTCCGCACAGCTAAGCTGGAAGTGGCATTTGCAGCGCGCAATAGTGCAGAGTTATCTCAAAGAAAGGGGCCATGGTGTTTCTGTATCTCTATTATGTTGGTGCGGCTTCGGAACTTTTAAATACCTTGATATATCTCGAGAACTACGCATCTGATCAAAAAATATCATACTACATAAAAAGTAGGAAACTTAATTCTCTACAAGAAAGGTCTCTAAACATTTTGCCATAGCTCGCTTCGTTTCCGAGATATTTGCAGATTTATCTCAAGGGAAGGGGCCTGACGGACATATTTCGAGATATTTCTTCTTCTTGTTGTTCTTCTTCTGCACAGCTAAGCTGGAAGTGGCATTTGCAGCTCGCAATAGTGCAGAGTTATCTCAAAGAGAGGGGCCACGGTGTTTCTGTATCTCTATTATGTTGGTGCGGCTTCGGAACTTTTAAGTATCTTGATCTATCTCGAGAACTACGCATCTGATCAAAAAATATCATAGAAGATAGAAAGTAGGAAACTTAATTCTCTACAAAAAAGGTCTCTTAACATTTCGCCATAGCTCGCATCGTTTCCGAGATATTTGCAGATTTATCTCAAGGGAAGGGGCCTGACGGACATATTTCGAGATATTTCTTCTTCTTGTTGTTCTTCTTCTGCACAGCTAAGCTGGAAGTGGCATTTGCAGCTCGCACTAGTGCAGAGTTATCTCAAAGAAAGGGGCCACGGTGTTTCTGTATCTCTATTATGTTGGTGCGGCTTCGGAACTTTTAAATATCTCGATATATCTCGAAAACTACGCTTCTGATCAAAAAATATCGTAGAACATAAATTGTAGGAAACATAATTCTCTACAAAAAAGGTCTCTTAACATTTTGCGATAGCTCGCTTCGTTTCCGAGATATTTGCAGATTTATCTCAAGGGAAGGGGCCTGACGGACATATTTCGAGATATTTCTTCTTCTTGTTGTTCTTCTTCTGCACAGCTAAGCTGGAAGTGGCATTTGCGGCTCGCACTAGTGCAGAGTTATCTCAAAGAAAGGGGCCACGGTGTTTCTGTATCCCTATTATGTTGGTGCGGCTTCGGAACTTTTAAATATCTTGATATATCTCGAGAACTACGCATCTGATCAAAAAATATCATAGAACATAAAAAGTAGGAAACTTAATTCTCTACAAAAAAGGTCTCTTAACATTTTGCCATAGCTCGCTTCGTTTCCGAGATATTTGCAGATTTATCTCAAGGGAAGGGGCCTGACGGACATATTTCGAGATATTTCTTCTTCTTGTTGTTCTTCTTCTGCACAGCTAAGCTGGAAGTGGCATTTGCGGCTCGCACTAGTGCAGAGTTATCTCAAAGAAAGGGGCCACGGTGTTTCTGTATCTCTATTATGTTGGTGCGGCTTCGGAACTTTTAAATATCTCTATATATCTCGAAAACTACGCTTCTGATCAAAAAATATCATAGAACATAAATTGTAGGAAACATAATTCTCTACAAAAAAGGTCTCTTAACATTTTGCCATAGCTCGCTTCGTTTCCGAGATATTTGCAGATATATCTCAAGGGAAGGGGCCTGACGGACATACTTCGAGATATTTCTTCTTCTTGTTGTTCTTCTTCTGCACAGCTAAGCTGGAAGTGGCATTTGCAGCTCGCACTAGTGCAGAGTTATCTCAAAGAAAGGGGCCACGGTGTTTCTGTATCCCTATTATGTTGGTGCGGCTTCGGAACTTTTAAATATCTCGATATATCTGGAAAACTACGCTTCTGATCAAAAAATATCATAGAACATAAATTGTAGGAAACATAATTCTCTACAAAAAACGTCTCTTAACATTTTGCCATAGCTCGCTTCGTTTCCGAGATATTTGCAGATTCAGCTCAAAGGAACTGGCCTGACGGACATATTTCGAGATATTTCTTCTTCTTGTTGTTCTTCCTCTGCACAGCTAAGCTGGAAGTGGCATTTGCAGCTCGCAATAGTGCAGAGTTATCTCAAAGAAAGGGGCCACGGTGTTTCTGTATCTCTATTATGTTGGTGCGGCTTCGGAACTTTTAAATATCTTGATATATCTCGAGAACTACGCATCTGATCAAAAAATATCATCGAACATAAAAAGTAGGAAACTTAATTCTCTACAAAAAAGGTCTCTTAACGTTTTGCAATAGCTCGCTTCGTTTCCGAGATATTTGCAGATTTATCTCAAGGGAAGGGTCCTGACGGACATATTTCGAGATATTTCTTCTTCTTGTTGTTCTTCTTCTGCACAGCTAAGCTGGAAGTGGCATTTGCGGCTCGCACTAGTGCAGAGTTATCTCAAAGAAAGGGGCCACGGTGTTTCTGTATCCCTATTATGTTGGTGCGGCTTCGGAACTTTTAAATATCTTGATATATCTCGAGAACTACGCATCTGATCAAAAAATATCATAGAACATAAAAAGTAGGAAACTTAATTCTCTACAAAAAAGGTCTCTTAACATTTTGCCATAGCTCGCTTCGTTTCCGAGATATTTGCAGATTTATCTCAAGGGAAGGGGCCTGACGGACATATTTCGAGATATTTCTTCTTCTTGTTGTTCTTCTTCTGCACAGCTAAGCTGGAAGTGGCATTTGCGGCTCGCACTAGTGCAGAGTTATCTCAAAGAAAGGGGCCACGGTGTTTCTGTATCTCTATTATGTTGGTGCGGCTTCGGAACTTTTAAATATCTCTATATATCTCGAAAACTACGCTTCTGATCAAAAAATATCATAGAACATAAATTGTAGGAAACATAATTCTCTACAAAAAAGGTCTCTTAACATTTTGCCATAGCTCGCTTCGTTTCCGAGATATTTGCAGATATATCTCAAGGGAAGGGGCCTGACGGACATACTTCGAGATATTTCTTCTTCTTGTTGTTCTTCTTCTGCACAGCTAAGCTGGAAGTGGCATTTGCAGCTCGCACTAGTGCAGAGTTATCTCAAAGAAAGGGGCCACGGTGTTTCTGTATCCCTATTATGTTGGTGCGGCTTCGGAACTTTTAAATATCTCGATATATCTGGAAAACTACGCTTCTGATCAAAAAATATCATAGAACATAAATTGTAGGAAACATAATTCTCTACAAAAAACGTCTCTTAACATTTTGCCATAGCTCGCTTCGTTTCCGAGATATTTGCAGATTCAGCTCAAAGGAACTGGCCTGACGGACATATTTCGAGATATTTCTTCTTCTTGTTGTTCTTCCTCTGCACAGCTAAGCTGGAAGTGGCATTTGCAGCTCGCAATAGTGCACAGTTATCTCAAAGAAAGGGGCCACGGTGTTTCTGTATCTCTATTATGTTGGTGCGGCTTCGGAACTTTTAAATATCTTGATATATCTCGAGAACTACGCATCTGATCAAAAAATATCATAGAACATAAAAAGTAGGAAACTTAATTCTCTACAAAAAAGGTCTCTTAACATGTTGCCATAGCTCGCTTCGTTTCCGAGATATTTGCAGATTTATCTCAAGGGAAGGGGCCTGACGGACATATTTCGAGATATTTCTTCTTCTTGTTGTTCTTCTTCTGCACAGCTAAGCTGGAAGTGGCATTTGCAGCTCGCACTAGTGCAGAGTTATCTCAAAGAAAGGGGCCACGGTGTTTCTGTATCTCTATTATGTTGGTGCGGCTTCGGAACTTTTAAATATCTCGATATATCTCGAAAACTACGCTTCTGATCAAAAAATATCGTAGAACATAAATTGCAGGAAACATAATTCTCTACAAAAAAGGTCTCTTAACATTTTGCGATAGCTCGCTTCGTTTCCGAGATATTTGCAGATTTATCTCAAGGGAAGGGGCCTGACGGACATATTTCGAGATATTTCTTCTTCTTGTTGTTCTTCTTCTGCACAGCTAAGCTGGAAGTGGCATTTGCGGCTCGCACTAGTGCAGAGTTATCTCAAAGAAAGGGGCCACGGTGTTTCTGTATCCCTATTATGTTGGTGCGGCTTCGGAACTTTTAAATATCTTGATATATCTCGAGAACTACGCATCTGATCAAAAAATATCATAGAATATAAAAAGTAGGAAACTTAATTCTCTACAAAAAAGGTCTCTTAACATTTTGCCATAGCTCGCTTCGTTTCCGAGATATTTGCAGATTTATCTCAAGGGAAGGGGCCTGACGGACATATTTCGAGATATTTCTTCTTCTTGTTGTTCTTCTTCTGCACAGCTAAGGTGGAAGTGGCATTTGCAGCTCGCACTAGTGCAGAGTTATCTCAAAGAAAGGGGCCACGGTGTTTCTGTATCTCTATTATGTTGGTGCGGCTTCGGAACTTTTAAATATCTCGATATATCTCGAAAACTACGCTTCTGATCAAAAAATATCGTAGAACATAAATTATAGGAAACATAATTCTCTACAAAAAAGGTCTCTTAACATTTTGCGATAGCTCGCTTCGTTTCCGAGATATTTGCAGATTTATCTCAAGGGAAGGGGCCTGACGGACATATTTCGAGATATTTCTTCTTCTTGTTGTTCTTCTTCTGCACAGCTAAGCTGGAAGTGGCATTTGCGGCTCGCACTAGTGCAGAGTTATCTCAAAGAAAGGGGCCACGGTGTTTCTGTATCCCTATTATGTTGGTGCGGTTTCGGAACTTTTAAATATCTTGATATATCTCGAGAACTACGCATCTGATCAAAAAATATCATAGAACATAAAAAGTATGAAACTTAATTCTCTACAAAAAAGGTCTCTTAACATTTTGCCATAGCTCGCTTCGTTTCCGAGATATTTGCAGATTTATCTCAAGGGAAGGGGCCTGACGGACATATTTCGAGATATTTCTTCTTCTTGTTGTTCTTCTTCTGCACAGCTAAGCTGGAAGTGGCATTTGCGGCTCGCACTAGTGCAGAGTTATCTCAAAGAAAGGGGCCACGGTGTTTCTGTATCCCTATTATGTTGGTGCGGCTTCGGAACTTTTAAATATCTCGATATATCTGGAAAACTACGCTTCTGATCAAAAAATATCATAGAACATAAATTGTAGGAAACATAATTCTCTACAAAAAACGTCTCTTAACATTTTGCCGTAGCTCGCTTCGTTTCCGAGATATTTGCAGATTCAGCTCAAAGGAACTGGCCTGACGGACATATTTCGAGATATTTCTTCTTCTTGTTGCTCTTCTTCTGCACAGCTAAGCTGGAAGTGGCATTTGCGGCTCGCACTAGTGCAGAGTTATCTCAAAGAAAGGGGCCACGGTGTTTCTGTATCCCTATTATGTTGGTGCGGCTTCGGAACTTTTAAATATCTCGATATATCTGGAAAACTACGCTTCTGATCAAAAAATATCATAGAACATAAATTGTAGGAAACATAATTCTCTACAAAAAACGTCTCTTAACATTTTGCCATAGCTCGCTTCGTTTCCGAGATATTTGCAGATTCAGCTCAAGGGAAGGGGCCTGACGGACATATTTCGAGATATTTCTTCTTCTTGTTGTTCTTCTTCTGCACAGCTAAGCTGGAAGTGGCATTTGTAGCTCGCACTAGTGCAGAGTTATCTCAAAGAAAGGGGCCACGGTGTTTCTGTATCTCTATTATGTTGGTGCGGCTTCGGAACTTTTAAATATCTCGATATATCTCGAAAACTACGCTTCTGATCAAAAAATATCGTAGAACATAAATTGTAGGAAACATAATTCTCTACAAAAAAGGTCTCTTAACATTTTGCGATAGTTCGCTTCGTTTCCGAGATATTTGCAGATTTATCTCAAGGGAAGGGGCCTGACGGACATATTTCGAGATATTTCTTCTTCTTGTTGTTCTTCTTCTGCACAGCTAAGCTGGAAGTGGCATTTGCGGCTCGCACTAGTGCAGAGTTATCTCAAAGAAAGGGGCCACGGTGTTTCTGTATCCCTATTATGTTGGTGCGGCTTCGGAACTTTTAAATATCTTGATATATCTCGAGAACTACGCATCTGATCAAAAAATATCATAGAACATAAAAAGTAGGAAACTTAATTCTCTACAAAAAAGGTCTCTTAACATTTTGCCATAGCTCGCTTCGTTTCCGAGATATTTGCAGATTTATCTCAAGGGAAGGGGCCTGTCGGACATATTTCGAGATATTTCTTCTTCTTGTTGCTCTTCTTCTGCAAAGCTAAGCTGGAAGTGGCATTTGCGGCTCGCACTAGTGCAGAGTTATCTCAAAGAAAGGGGCCACGGTGTTTCTGTATCTCTATTATGTTGGTGCGGCTTCGGAACTTTTAAATATCTCGATATATCTCGAAAACTACGCTTCTGATCAAAAAATATCATAGAACATAAATTGTAGGAAACATAATTCTCTACAAAAAACGTCTCTTAACATTTTGCCATAGCTCGCTTCGTTTCCGAGATATTTGCAGATTTATCTCAAGGGAAGTGGCCTGACGGACATATTTCGAGATATTTCTTCTTCTTGTTGTTCTTCTTCTGCACAGCTAAGCTGGAAGTGGCATTTGCGGCTCGCACTAGTGCAGAGTTATCTCAAAGAAAGGAGCCACTGTGTTTCTGTATCCCTATTATGTTGGTGCGGCTTCGGAACTTTTAAATATCTCGATATATCTCGAAAACTACGCTTCTGATCAAAAAATATCATAGAACATAAATTGTAGGAAACATAATTCTCTACAAAAAAGGTCTCTTAACATTTTGCCATAGCTCGCTTCGTTTCCGAGATATTTGCAGATTCAGCTCAAAGGAACTGGCCTGACGGACATATTTCGAGATATTTCTTCTTCTTGTTGTTCTTCCTCTGCACAGCTAAGCTGGAAGTGGCATTTGCAGCTCGCAATAGTGCAGAGTTATCTCAAAGAAAGGGGCCACGGTGTTTCTGTATCTCTATTATGTTGGTGCGGCTTCGGAACTTTTAAATATCTTGATATATCTCGAGAACTACGCATCTGATCAAAAAATATCATAGAACATAAAAAGTAGGAAACTTAATTCTCTACAAAAAAGGTCTCTTAACATTTTGCCATAGCTCGCTTCGTTTCCGAGATATTTGCAGATTTATCTCAAGGGAAGGGGCCTGACGGACATATTTCGAGATATTTCTTCTTCTTGTTGTTCTTCTTCTGCACAGCTAAGCTGGAAGTGGCATTTGCAGCTCGCACTAGTGCAGAATTATCTCAAAGAAAGGGGCCACGGT
Organism: Osmia lignaria lignaria; assembly: GCF_051020975.1. Classification (NCBI taxonomy): domain Eukaryota; kingdom Metazoa; phylum Arthropoda; class Insecta; order Hymenoptera; family Megachilidae; genus Osmia; species Osmia lignaria. The sequence goes on along the minus strand of NW_027478162.1, from coordinate 24,599,257 downwards.
GTTTCTGTATCCCTATTATGTTGGTGCGGCTTCGGAACTTTTAAATATCTCGATATATCTGGAAAACTACGCTTCTGATCAAAAAATATCATAGAACATAAATTGTAGGAAACATAATTCTCTACAAAAAACGTCTCTTAACATTTTGCCATAGCTCGCTTCGTTTCCGAGATATTTGCAGATTCAGCTCAAGGGAAGGGGCCTGACGGACATATTTCGAGATATTTCTTCTTCTTGTTGTTCTTCTTCTGCACAGCTAAGCTGGAAGTGGCATTTGCAGCTCGCACTAGTGCAGAGTTATCTCAAAGAAAGGGGCCACGGTGTTTCTGTATCTCTATTATGTTGGTGCGGCTTCGGAACTTTTAAATATCTCGATATATCTCGAAAACTACGCTTCTGATCAAAAAATATCGTAGAACATAAATTGTAGGAAACATAATTCTCTACAAAAAAGGTCTCTTAACATTTTGCGATAGTTCGCTTCGTTTCCGAGATATTTGCAGATTTATCTCAAGGGAAGGGGCCTGACGGACATATTTCGAGATATTTCTTCTTCTTGTTGTTCTTCTTCTGCACAGCTAAGCTGGAAGTGGCATTTGCGGCTCGCACTAGTGCAGAGTTATCTCAAAGAAAGGGGCCACGGTGTTTCTGTATCCCTATTATGTTGGTGCGGCTTCGGAACTTTTAAATATCTTGATATATCTCGAGAACTACGCATCTGATCAAAAAATATCATAGAACATAAAAAGTAGGAAACTTAATTCTCTACAAAAAAGGTCTCTTAACATTTTGCCATAGCTCGCTTCGTTTCCGAGATATTTGCAGATTTATCTCAAGGGAAGGGGCCTGTCGGACATATTTCGAGATATTTCTTCTTCTTGTTGCTCTTCTTCTGCAAAGCTAAGCTGGAAGTAGCATTTGCGGCTCGCACTAGTGCAGAGTTATCTCAAAGAAAGGGGCCACGGTGTTTCTGTATCTCTATTATGTTGGTGCGGCTTCGGAACTTTTAAATATCTCGATATATCTCGAAAACTACGCTTCTGATCAAAAAATATCATAGAACATAAATTGTAGGAAACATAATTCTCTACAAAAAACGTCTCTTAACATTTTGCCATAGCTCGCTTCGTTTCCGAGATATTTGCAGATTTATCTCAAGGGAAGTGGCCTGACGGACATATTTCGAGATATTTCTTCTTCTTGTTGTTCTTCTTCTGCACAGCTAAGCTGGAAGTGGCATTTGCGGCTCGCACTAGTGCAGAGTTATCTCAAAGAAAGGAGCCACTGTGTTTCTGTATCCCTATTATGTTGGTGCGGCTTCGGAACTTTTAAATATCTCGATATATCTCGAAAACTACGCTTCTGATCAAAAAATATCATAGAACATAAATTGTAGGAAACATAATTCTCTACAAAAAAGGTCTCTTAACATTTTGCCATAGCTCGCTTCGTTTCCGAGATATTTGCAGATTCAGCTCAAAGGAACTGGCCTGACGGACATATTTCGAGATATTTCTTCTGCTTGTTGTTCTTCCTCTGCACAGCTAAGCTGGAAGTGGCATTTGCAGCTCGCAATAGTGCAGAGTTATCTCAAAGAAAGGGGCCACGGTGTTTCTGTATCTCTATTATGTTGGTGCGGCTTCGGAACTTTTAAATATCTTGATATATCTCGAGAACTACGCATCTGATCAAAAAATATCATAGAACATAAAAAGTAGGAAACTTAATTCTCTACAAAAAAGGTCTCTTAACATTTTGCCATAGCTCGCTTCGTTTCCGAGATATTTGCAGATTTATCTCAAGGGAAGGGGCCTGACGGACATATTTCGAGATATTTCTTCTTCTTGTTGTTCTTCTTCTGCACAGCTAAGCTGGAAGTGGCATTTGCGGCTCGCACTAGTGCAGAGTTATCTCAAAGAAAGGGGCCACGGTGTTTCTGTATCTCTATTATGTTGGTGCGGCTTCGGAACTTTTAAATATCTCGATATATCTCGAAAACTACGCTTCTGATCAAAAAATATCGTAGAACATAAATTGTAGGAAACATAATTCTCTACAAAAAAGGTCTCTTAACATTTTGCGATAGTTCGCTTCGTTTCCGAGATATTTGCAGATTTATCTCAAGGGAAGGGGCCTGACGGACATATTTCGAGATATTTCTTCTTCTTGTTGTTCTTCTTCTGCACAGCTAAGCTGGAAGTGGCATTTGCGGCTCGCACTAGTGCAGAGTTATCTCAAAGAAAGGGGCCACGCTGTTTCTGTATCCCTATTATGTTGGTGCGGCTTCGGAACTTTTAAATATCTTGATATATCTCGAGAACTACGCATCTGATCAAAAAATATCATAGAACATAAAAAGTAGGAAACTTAATTCTCTACAAAAAAGGTCTCTTAACATTTTGCCATAGCTCGCTTCGTTTCCGAGATATTTGCAGATTTATCTCAAGGGAAGGGGCCTGTCGGACATATTTCGAGATATTTCTTCTTCTTGTTGCTCTTCTTCTGCACAGCTAAGCTGGAAGTGGCATTTGCGGCTCGCACTAGTGCAGAGTTATCTCAAAGAAAGGGGCCACGGTGTTTCTGTATCTCTATTATGTTGGTGCGGCTTCGGAACTTTTAAATATCTCGATATATCTCGAAAACTACGCTTCTGATCAAAAAATATCATAGATCATAAATTGTAGGAAACATAATTCTCTACAAAAAACGTCTCTTAACATTTTGCCATAGCTCGCTTCGTTTCCGAGATATTTGCAGATTTATCTCAAGGGAAGTGGCCTGACGGACATATTTCGAGATATTTCTTCTTCTTGTTGTTCTTCTTCTGCACAGCTAAGCTGGAAGTGGCATTTGCGGCTCGCACTAGTGCAGAGTTATCTCAAAGAAAGGGGCCACGGTGTTTCTGTATCCCTATTATGTTGGTGCGGCTTCGGAACTTTTAAATATCTCGATATATCTCGAAAACTTCGCTTCTGATCAAAAAATATCATAGAACATAAATTGTAGGAAACATAATTCTCTACAAAAAAGGTCTCTTAACATTTTGCCATAGCTCGCTTCGTTTCCGAGATATTTGCAGATATATCTCAAGGGAAGGGGCCTGACGGACATATTTCGAGATATTTCTTCTTCTTGTTGTTCTTCTTCTGCACAGCTAAGCTGGAAGTGGCATTTGCAGCTCGCAATAGTGCAGAGTTATCTCAAAGAGAGGGGCACGGTGTTTCTGTATCCCTATTATGTTGGTGCGGCTTCGGAACTTTTAAATATCTTGATATATCTCGAGAACTACGCATCTGATCAAAAAATATCATAGAACATAAAATGTAGGAAACTTAATTCTCTACAAAAAAGGTCTCTTAACATTTTGCCATAGCTCGCTTCGTTTCCGAGATATTTGCAGATTTATCTCAAGGGAAGGGGCCTAACGGACATATTTCGAGATATTTCTTCTTCTTGTTGTTCTTCTTCTGCACAGCTAAACTGGAAGTGGCATTTCCAGGTCGCAATAGTGCAGAGTTATCTCAAAGAAAGGAGCCACGGTGTTTCTGTATCTCTATTATGTTGGTGCGGCTTCGGAACTTTTAAATATCTTGATATATCTCGAGAACTACGCATCTGATCAAAAAATATCATAGAACATAAAAAGTAGGAAACTTAATTCTCTACAAAAAAGTCTGTTAACATTTTGCCATAGCTCGCTTCGTCTCCGAGATATTTGCAGATATATCTCAAGGGAAGGGGCCTGACGGACATATTTCCAGATATTTCTTCTTCTTGTTGTTCTTCTTCTGCACAGCTAAGCTGGAAGTGGCATTTACAGCTCGCAATAGTGCAGAGTTATCTCAAAGAAAGGGGCCACGGTGTTTCTGTATCTCTATTATGTTGGTGCGGCTTCGGAACTTTTAAATATCTTGATATATCTCGAGAACTACGCATCTGATCAAAAAATATCATAGAACATAAAAAGTAGGAAACCTAATTCTCTACAAAAAAGGTCTCTTAACATTTTGCCATAGCTCTCTTTGTTTCCGAGATATTTGCAGATTTATCTCAAGGGAAGGGGCCTGACGGACATATTTCGAGATATTTCTTCTTCTTGTTGTTCTTCTTCTGCACAGCTAAGCTGAAAGTGGCATTTGCAGCTCGCAATAGTGCAGAGTTATCTCAAAGAAAGAGGCCACGGTGTTTCTGCACCTCTATTATGTTGTTGCAGCTTCGGAACTTTTAAATATCTTGATATATCTCGAGAACTACGCATCTGATCAAAAAATATCATAGAACATAAAAAGTAGGAAACTTAATTCTCTACAAAAAAGTCTGTTAACATTTTGCCATAGCTCGCTTCGTTTCCGAGATATTTGCAGATTTATCTCAAGGGAAGGGGCCTAACGGACATATTTCCAGATATTTCTTCTTCTTGTTGTTCTTCTTCTGCACAGCTAAACTGGAAGTGGCATTTCCAGCTCGCAATAGTGCAGAGTTATCTCAAAGAGAGGGGCACGGTGTTTCTGTATCCCGATTATGTTGGTGCGGCTTCGGAACTTTTAAATATCTTGATATATCTCGAGAACTACGCATCTGATCAAAAAATATCATAGAACATAAAACGTAGGAAACTTAATTCTCTACAAAAAAGGTCTCTTAACATTTTGCCATAGCTCGCTTCGTTTCCGAGATATTTGCAGATGTATCTCAAGGGAAGGGGCCTAACGGACATATTTCGAGATATTTCTTCTTCTTGTTGTTCTTCTTCTGCACAGCTAAACTGGAAGTGGCATTTCCAGGTCGCAATAGTGCAGAGTTATCTCAAAGGAAGGAGCCACGGTGTTTCTGTATCTCTATTATGTTGGTGCGGCTTCGGAACTTTGAAATATCTTGATATATCTCGAGAACTACGCGTCTGATCAAAAAATATCATAGAAGATAAAAAGTAGGAAACTTAATTCTCTACAAAAAAGGTCTCTTAACATTTTGCCATAGCTCGCTTCGTTTCCGAGATATTTGCAGATTTATCTCAAGGTAAGGGGCCTGACGGACATATTTCGAGATATTTCTTCTTCTTGTTGTTCTTCTTCTGCACAGCTAAGCTGGAAGTGGCATTTGCAGCTCGCAATAGTGCATAGCTATCTGAAAGAAAGGGGCCACGGTGTTTCTGTATCTCTATTATGTTGGTGCGGCTTCGGAACTTTTAAATATCTTGATATATCTCGAGAACTACGCATCTGATCAAAAAATATCATAGAACATAAAAAGTAGGAAACTTAATTCGCTACAAAAAGGGTCTCTTAACATTTTGCCATAGCTCGGTTCGTTTCCGAGATATTTGCAGATTTATCTCAAGGGAAGGGGCCTAACGGACATATTTCGTGATATTTCTTCTTCTTGTTGTTCTTCTTCTGCACAGCTAAGCTGGAAGTGGCATTTGCAGCTCGCAATAGTGCAGAGTTATCTCAAAGAAAGGGGCCACGGTGTTTCTGTATCTCTATTATGTTGGTGCGGCTTCTTAACTTTTAAATATCCTGATATATCTCGAGAACTACGCATCTGATCAAAAAATATCATAGAACATAAAAAGTAGGAAACTCAATTCTCTACAAAAAAGGTCTCTTAACATTTTGCAATAGCTCGCTTCGTTTCCGAGATATTTGCAGATTTATCTCAAGGGAAGGGGCCTGACGGACATATTTCGAGATATTTCTTCTTCTTGTTGTTCTTCTTCTGCACAGCTAAGCTGGAAGTGGCATTTGCGGCTCGCACTAGTGCAGAGTTATCTCAAAGAAAGGGGCCACGGTGTTTCTGTATCTCTATTATGTTGGTGCGGCTTCGGAACTTTTAAATATCTCGATATATCTCGAAAACTACGCTTCTGATCAAAAAATATCATAGAACATAAATTGTAGGAAACATAATTCTCTACAAAAAACGTCTCTTAACATTTTGCCATAGCTCGCTTCGTTTCCGAGATATTTGCAGATTCAGCTCAAAGGAACTGGCCTGACGGACATATTTCGAGATATTTCTTCTTCTTGTTGTTCTTCCTCTGCACAGCTAAGCTGGAAGTGGCATTTGCAGCGCGCAATAGTGCAGAGTTATCTCAAAGAAAGGGGCCACGGTGTTTCTGTATCTCTATTATGTTGGTGCGGCTTCGGAACTTTTAAATATCTTGATATATCTCGAGAACTACGCATCTGATCAAAAAATATCATAGAACATAAAAAGTAGGCAACTTAATTCTCTACAAAAAAGGTCTCTTATCATTTTGCCATAGCTCTCTTCGTTTCCGAGATATTTGCAGATTTATCTCAAGGGAAGGGGCCTGACGGACATATTTCGAGATATTTCTTCTTCTTGTTGTTCTTCTTCTGCACAGCTAAGCTGGAAGTGGCATTTGCAGGTCGCAATAGTGCAGAGTTATCTCAAAGAAAGGGGCCACGGTGTTTCTGTATCTCTATTATGTTGGTGCGGCTTCGGAACTTTTAAATATCCTGATATATCTCGAGAACTACGCATCTGATCAAAAAATATCATAGAATATAAAAAGTAGCAAACTCAATTCTCTACAAAAAAGGTCTCTTAACATTTTGCAATAGCTCGCTTCGTTTCCGAGATATTTGCAGATTTATCTCAAGGGAAGGGGCCTGACGGACATATTTCGAGATATTTCTTCTTCTTGTTGTTCTTCTTCTGCACAGCTAAGCTGGAAGTGGCATTTGCGGCTCGCACTAGTGCAGAGTTATCTCAAAGAAAGGGGCCACGGTGTTTCTGTATCTCTATTATGTTGGTGCGGCTTCGGAACTTTTAAATATCTCGATATATCTCGAAAACTACGCTTCTGATCAAAAAATATCATAGAACATAAATTGTAGGAAACATAATTCTCTACAAAAAACGTCTCTTAAGATTTTGCCATAGCTCGCTTCGTTTCCGAGATATTTGCAGATTCAGCTCAAAGGAACTGGCCTGACGGACATATTTCGAGATATTTCTTCTTCTTGTTGTTCTTCCTCTGCACAGCTAAGCTGGAAGTGGCATTTACAGCTCGCAATAGTGCATAGTTATCTGAAAGAAAGGGGCCACGGTGTTTCTGTATCTCTATTATGTTGATGCGGCTTCGGAACTTTTAAATATCTCGATATATCTCGAAAACTACGCTTCTGATCAAAAAATATCATACAACATAAATTGTAGGAAACATAATTCTCTACAAAAAAGGTCTCTTAACATTTTGCCATAGCTCGCTTCGTTTCCGAGATATTTGCAGATTTATCTCAAGGGAAGGGTCCTGATGGACATATTTCGAGATATTTCTTCTTCTTGTTGTTCTTCTTCTGCACAGCTAAACTGGAAGTGGCATTTCCAGCTCGCAATAGTGCAGAGTTATCTCAAAGAGAGGGGCCACGGTGTTTCTGTATCTCTATTATGTTGGTGCGGCTTCGGAACTTTTAAATATCTTGATATATCTCGAGAACTACGCATCTGATCAAAAAATATCATAGAACATAAATTGTAGGAAACATAATTCTCTACAAAAAAGGTCTCTTAACATTTTGCCATAGCTCGCTTCGTTTCCGAGATACTTGCCGATTTATCTCAAGGGAAGGGGCCTGACGGACATATTTCGAGATATTTCTTCTTCTTGTTGTTCTTCTTCTGCACAGCTAAGCTGGAAGTGGCATTTGCAGCTCGCAATTGTGCAGAGTTATCTCAAAGAGAGGGGCCACGGTGTTTCTGTATCTCTATTATGTTGGTGCGGCTTCGGAACTTTTAAATATCTTGATATATCTCGAGAACTACGAATCTGGTCAGAAAATATCATACAAGATAAAAAGTAGGAAACTTAATTCTCTACAAAAAAGGTCTCTTAACATTTTGCCATAGCTCGCTTCGTTTCCGAGATATTTGCAGATTTATCTCAAGGTAAGGGGCCTGACGGACATATTTCGAGATATTTCTTCTTCTTGTTGTTCTTCTTCTGCACAGCTAAGCTGGAAGTGGCATTTGCAGCTCGCAATAGTGCATAGTTATCTGAAAGAAAGGGGCCACGGTGTTTCTGTATCTCTATTATGTTGGTGCGGCTTCGGAACTTTTAAATATCTAGATATATCTCGAAAACTACGCTTCTGATCAAAAAATATCATAGAACATACTTTGTAGGAAACATAATTCTCTACAAAAAAGGTCTCTTAACATTTTGCCATAGCTCGCTTTGTTTCCGAGATATTTGCAGATATATCTCAAGGGAAGCGGCCTGACGGACATATTTCGAGATATTTCTTCTTCTTGTTGTTCTTCTTCTGCACAGCTAAGCTGGAAGTGGCATTTACAGCTCGCAACAGTGCAGAGTTATCTCAAAGACAGGGGCCACGGTGTTTCTGTATCTCTATTATGTTGGTGCGGCTTCGGAACTTTTAAATATCTTGATATATCTCGAGAACTACGCATCTGATCAAAAAATAGCATAGAAGATAAAAAGTAGGAAACATAATTGTCTACAAAAAAGGTCTCTTAACATTTTGCCATAGCTCGCTTCGTTTCCGAGATGCTTGCCGATTTATCTCAAGGGAAGGGGCCTGACGGACATATTTCGAGATATTTCTTCTTCTTGTTGTTCTTCTTCTGCACAGCTAAGCTGGAAGTGGCATTTACAGCTCGCAAGAGTGCAGAGTTATCTCAAAGAAAGGGGCCACGGTGTTTCTGTATCTCTATTATGTTGGTGCGGCTTCGGAACTTTTAAATATCTTGATATATCTCGAGAACTACGCATCTGATCAAAAAATATCATAGAACATAAATTGTAGGAAACATAATTCTCTACAAAAAAGGTCTCTTAACATTTTGCCATAGCTCGCTTTGTTTCCGAGATATTTGCAGATATATCTCAAGGGAAGGGGCCTGACGGACATATTTCGAGATATTTCTTCTTCTTGTTGTTCTTCTTCTGCACAGCTAAGCTGGAAGTGGCATTTACAGCTCGCAACAGTGCAGAGTTATCTCAAAGACAGGGGCCACGGTGTTTCTGTATCTCTATTATGTTGGTGCGGCTTCGGAACTTTTAAATATCTTGATATATCTCGAGAACTACGCATCTGATCAAAAAATAGCATAGAAGATAAAAAGTAGGAAACATAATTGTCTACAAAAAAGGTCTCTTAACATTTTGCCATAGCTCGCTTCGTTTCCGAGATGCTTGCCGATTTATCTCAAGGGAAGGGGCCTGACGGACATATTTCGAGATATTTCTTCTTCTTGTTGTTCTTCTTCTGCACAGCGAAGCTGGAAGTGGCATTTACAGCTCGCAATAGTGCAGAGTTATCTCAAAGAAAGGGGCCACGGTGTTTCTGTATCTCTATTATGTTGGTGCGGCTTCGGAACTTTTAAATATCTTGATATATCTCGAGAACTACGCATCTGATCAAAAAATAGCATAGAAGATAAAAAGTAGGAAACATAATTGTCTACAAAAAAGGTCTCTTAACATTTTGCCATAGCTCGCTTCGTTTCCGAGATGCTTGCCGATTTATCTCAAGGGAAGGGGCCTGACGGACATATTTCGAGATATTTCTTCTTCTTGTTGTTCTTCTTCTGCACAGCTAAGCTGGAAGTGGCATTTGCAGCTCGCAATAGTGCAGAGTTATCTGAAAGAAAGGGGACACGGTGTTTCTGTATCTCTATTATGTTGGTGCGGCTTCGGAACTTTTAAATATCTCGATATATCTCGAAAACTACGCTTCTGATCAAAAAATATCATAGAACATAAATTGTAGGAAACATAATTCTCTACAAAAAAGGTCTCTTAACATTTTGCCATAGCTCGCTTTGTTTCCGAGATATTTGCAGATATATCTCAAGGGAAGGGGCCTGACGGACATATTTCGAGATATTTCTTCTTCTTGTTGTTCTTCTTCTGCACAGCTAAGCTGGAAGTGGCATTTACAGCTCGCAATAGTGCAGAGTTATCTCAAAGAAAGGGGCCACGGTGTTTCTGTATCTCTATTATGTTGGTGCGGCTTCGGAACTTTTAAATATCTTGATATATCTCGAGAACTACGCATCTGATCAAAAAATATCATACAAGATAAAAAGTAGGAAACTTAATTCTCTACAAAAAAGGTTTCTTAACATTTTCCCATAGCTGGCATCGTTTCCGAGATACTTGCCGATTTATCTCAAGGGAAGGGGCCTGACGGACATATTTCGAGATATTTCTTCTTCTTGTTGTTCTTCTTCTGCACAGCTAAGCTGGAAGTGGCATTTGCAGCTCGCAATAGTGCAGAGTTATCTCAAAGAGAGGGGCCACGGTGTTTCTGTATCTCTATTATGTTGGTGCGGCTTCGGAACTTTTAAATATCATGATATATCTCGAGAACTACGAATCTGGTCAGAAAATATCATAGAAGATAAAAAGTAGGAAACTTAATTCTCTACAAAAAAGGTCTCTTAACATTTTGCCATAGCTCGCTTCGTTTCCGAGATATTTGCAGATTTATCTCAAGGTAAGGGGCCTGACGGACATATTTCGAGATATTTCTTCTTCTTGTTGTTCTTCTTCGGCACAGCTAAGCTGGAAGTGGCATTTGCAGCTCGCAATAGTGCATAGTTATCTGAAAGAAAGGGGCCACGGTGTTTCTGTATCTCTATTATGTTGGTGCGGCTTCGGAACTTTTAAATATCTCGATATATCTCGAAAACTACGCTTCTGATCAAAAAATATCATAGAACATAAATTGTAGGAAACATAATTCTCTACAAAAAAGGTCTCTTAACATTTTGCCATAGCTCGCTTTGTTTCCGAGATATTTGCAGATATATCTCAAGGGAAGGGGCCTGACGGACATATTTCGAGATATTTCTTCTTCTTGTTGTTCTTCTTCTGCACAGCTAAGCTGGAAGTGGCATTTACAGCTCGCAATAGTGCAGAGTTATCTCAAAGAAAGGGGCCACGGTGTTTCTGTATCTCTATTATGTTGGTGCGGCTTCGGAACTTTTAAATATCTTGATATATCTCGAGAACTACGCATCTGATCAGAAAATATCATAGAAGATAAAAAGTAGGAAACTTAATCCTCTACAAAAAAGGTTTTTTAACATTTTCCCATAGCTGGCATCGTTTCCGAGATATTTGCAGATTTATCTCAAGGGAAGGGGCCTGACGGACATATTCCGAGATATTTCTTCTTCTTGTTGTTCCTCTTCTGCACAGCTAAGCTGGAAGTGGCATTTGCAGCTCGCAATAGTGCAGAGTTATCTCAAAGAAAGAGGCCACGGTGTTTCTGCACCTCTATTATGTTGGTGCAGCTTCGGAACTTTTAAATATCTTGATATATCTCGAGAACTACGCATCTGATCAAAAAATATCATAGAACATAAAAAGTAGGAAACTTAATTGTCTACAAATAAGGTCTCTTAACATTTTGGCATAGCTCGCTTCGTTTCCGAGATATTTGCAGATATATCTCAAGGGAAGGGGCCTGACGGACATATTTCGAGATATTTCTTCTTCTTGTTGTTCTTCTTCTGCACAGCTAAGCTGGAAGTGGCATTTGCAGCTCGCAATAGTGCAGAGTTATCGCAAAGAAAGGGGCCACGGTGTTTCTGTATCTCTATTATGTTGGTGCGGCTTCGGAAATTTTAAATATCTTGATATATCTCGAGAACTACGCATCTGATCAAAAAATATCATAGAACATAAATTGTAGGAAACATAATTCTCTACGAAAAAGGTCTCTTAACATTTTGCCATAGCTCGCTTCGTTTCCGAGATATTTGCAGATTTATCTCAAGGGAAGGGTCCTGATGGACATATTTCGGGATATTTCTTCTTCTTGTTGTTCTTCTTCTGCACAGCTAAACTGGAAGTGGCATTTCCAGCTCGCAATCGTGCAGAGTAATCTCAAAGAAAGGGGCCACGGTGTTTCTGTATCTCTATTATGTTGGTGCGGCTTCGGAACTTTTAAATATCTTGATATATCTCGAGAACTACGCCTCTGATCGAAAAATATCATAGAACATAAAAAGTAGGAAACTTAATTCTCTACAAAAAAGGTCTCTTAACATTTTGCCATAGCTCGCTTCGTTTCCGAGATATTTGCAGATTTATCTCAAGGGAAGGGGCCGACGGACATATTTCGAGATATTTCTTCTTCTTGTTGTTCTTCTTCTGCACAGCTAAGCTGGAAGTGGCATTTGCAGCTCGCAATAGTGCAGAGTTATCTCAAAGAAAGGGGCCACGGTGTTTCTGTACCTCTATTATGTTGGTGCAGCTTCGGAGCTTTTAAATATCTTGATATATCTCGAGAACTACGCATCTGATCAAAAAATATCATAGAACATAAAAAGTAGGAAACTTAATTCGCTACAAAAAAGGTCTCTTAACGTTTTGCAATAGCTCGCTTCGTTTCCGAGATATTTGCAGATTTATCCCAAGGGAAGGGGCCTGACGGACATATTTCGAGATATTTCTTCTTCTTGTTGTTCTTCTTCTGCACAGCTAAGCTGGAAGTGGCATTTGCAGCTCGCAGTAGTGCAGAGTTATCTCAAAGAAAGGGGCCACGGTGTTTCTGTATCTCTATTATGTTGGTGCGGCTTCGGAACTTTTAAATATCTTGATATATCTCGAGAACTACGCATCTGATCAAAAAATATCATAGAACATAAAAAGTAGGAAACTTAATTCTCTACAAAAAAGGTCTCTTAACATTTTGCCATAGCTCGCTTCGTTTCCGAGATATTTGCAGATTTATCTCAAGGCAAGGGGCCTGACGGACATATTTCGAGATATTTCTTCTTCTTGTTGTTCTTCTTCTGCACAGCTAAGCTGGAAGTGGCATTTGCAGCTGGCAATAGTGCATAGTTATCTGAAAGAAAGGGGCCACGGTGTTTCTGTATCTCTATTATGTTGGTGCGGCTTCGGAACTTTTAAATGTCTCGATATATCTCGAAAACTACGCTTCTGATCAAAAAATATCATAGAACATAAATTGTAGGAAACATAATTCTCTACAAAAAAGGTCTCTTAACATTTTGCCATAGCTCGCTTTGTTTCCGAGATATTTGCAGATATATCTCAAGGGAAGGGGCCTGACGGACATATTTCGAGATATTTCTTCTTCTTGTTGTTCTTCTTCTGCACAGCTAAGCTGGAAGTGGCATTTACAGCTCGCAATAGTGCAGAGTTATCTCAAAGAAAGGGGCCACGGTGTTTCTGTATCTCTATTATGTTGGTGCGGCTTCGGAACTTTTAAATATCTTGATATATCTCGAGAACTACGCATCTGATCAAAAAATATCATACAAGATAAAAAGTAGGAAACTTAATTCTCTACAAAAAAGGTTTCTTAACATTTTCCCATAGCTGGCATCGTTTCCGAGATATTTGCAGATTTATCTCAAGGGAAGGGGCCTGACGGACATATTCCGAGATATTTCTTCTTCTTGTTGTTCCTCTTCTGCACAGCTAAGCTGGAAGTGGCATTTGCAGCTCGCAATAGTGCAGAGTTATCTCAAAGAGAGGGGCCACGGTGTTTCTGTATCTCTATTATTTTGGTGCAGCTTCGGAACTTTTAAATATCTTGATATATCTCGAGAACTACGCATCTGATCAAAAAATATCATAGAACATAAAAAGTAGGAAACTTAATTGTCTACAAATAAGGTCTCTTAACATTTTGGCATAGCTCGCTTCGTTTCCGAGATATTTGCAGATTTATCTCAAGGGAAGGGGCCTGACGGACATATTTCGAGATATTTCTTCTTCTTGTTGTTCTTCTTCTGCACAGCTAAGCTGGAAGTGGCATTTACAGCTCGCAACAGTGCAGAGTTATCTCAAAGACAGGGGCCACGGTGTTTCTGTATCTCTATTATGTTGGTGCGGCTTCGGAACTTTTAAATATCTTGATATATCTCGAGAACTACGCATCTGATCAAAAAATAGCATAGAAGATAAAAAGTAGGAAACATAATTGTCTACAAAAAAGGTCTCTTAACATTTTGCCATAGCTCGCTTCGTTTCCGAGATGCTTGCCGATTTATCTCAAGGGAAGGGGCCTGACGGACATATTTCGAGATATTTCTTCTTCTTGTTGTTCTTCTTCTGCACAGCTAAGCTGGAAGTGGCATTTACAGCTCGCAATAGTGCAGAGTTATCTCAAAGAAAGGGGCCACGGTGTTTCTGTATCTCTATTATGTTGGTGCGGCTTCGGAACTTTTAAATATCTTGATATATCTCGAGAACTACGCATCTGATCAAAAAATATCATAGAACATAAATTGTAGGAAACATAATTCTCTACAAAAAAGGTCTCTTAACATTTTGCCATAGCTCGCTTCGTTTCCGAGATACTTGCCGATTTATCTCAAGGGAAGGGGCCTGACGGACATATTTCGAGATATTTCTTCTTCTTGTTGTTCTTCTTCTGCACAGCTAAGCTGGAAGTGGCATTTGCAGCTCGCAATTGTGCAGAGTTATCTCAAAGAGAGGGGCCACGGTGTTTCTGTATCTCTATTATGTTGGTGCGGCTTCGGAACTTTTAAATATCTTGATATATCTCGAGAACTACGAATCTGGTCAGAAAATATCATAGAAGATAAAAAGTAGGAAACTTAATTCTCTACAAAAAAGGTCTCTTAACATTTTGCAATAGCTCGCTTCGTTTCCGAGATATTTGCAGATTTATCTCAAGGTAAGGGGCCTGACGGACATATTTCGAGATATTTCTTCTTCTTGTTGTTCTTCTTCTGCACAGCTAAGATGGAAGTGGCATTTGCAGCTCGCAATAGTGCAGAGTTATCTGAAAGAAAGGGGCCACGGTGTTTCTGTATCTCTATTATGTTGGTGCGGCTTCGGAACTTTTAAATATCTCGATATATCTCGAAAACTACGCTTCTGATCAAAAAATATCATAGAACATAAATTGTAGGAAACATAATTCTCTACAAAAAAGGTCTCTTAACATTTTGCCATAGCTCGCTTTGTTTCCGAGATATTTGCAGATATATCTCAAGGGAAGGGGCCTGACGGACATATTTCGAGATATTTCTTCTTCTTGTTGTTCTTCTTCTGCACAGCTAAGCTGGAAGTGGCATTTACAGCTCGCAATAGTGCAGAGTTATCTCAAAGAAAGGGGCCACGGTGTTTCTGTATCTCTATTATGTTGGTGCGGCTTCGGAACTTTTAAATATCTTGATATATCTCGAGAACTACGCATCTGATCAAAAAATATCATACAAGATAAAAAGTAGGAAACTTAATTCTCTACAAAAAAGGTTTCTTAACATTTTCCCATAGCTGGCATCGTTTCCGAGATATTTGCAGATTTATCTCAAGGGAAGGGGCCTGACGGACATATTCCGAGATATTTCTTCTTCTTGTTGTTCCTCTTCTGCACAGCTAAGCTGGAAGTGGCATTTGCAGCTCGCAATAGTGCAGAGTTATCTCAAAGAGAGGGGCCACGGTGTTTCTGTATCTCTATTATGTTGGTGCGGCTTCGGAACTTTTAAATATCTTGATATATCTCGAGAACTACGAATCTGGTCAGAAAATATCATAGAAGATAAAAAGTAGGAAACTTAATTCTCTACAAAAAAGGTCTCTTAACATTTTGCCATAGCTCGCTTCGTTTCCGAGATATTTGCAGATTTATCTCAAGGTAAGGGGCCTGACGGACATATTTCGAGATATTTCTTCTTCTTGTTGTTCTTCTTCTGCACAGCTAAGCTGGAAGTGGCATTTGCAGCTCGCAATAGTGCATAGTTATCTGAAAGAAAGGGGCCACGGTGTTTCTGTATCTCTATTATGTTGGTGCGGCTTCGGAACTTTTAAATATCTCGATATATCTCGAAAACTACGCTTCTGATCAAAAAATATCATAGAACATAAATTGTAGGAAACATAATTCTCTACAAAAAAGGTCTCTCAACATTTTGCCATAGCTCGCTTTGTTTCCGAGATATTTGCAGATATATCTCAAGGGAAGGGGCCTGACGGACATATTTCGAGATATTTCTTCTTCTTGTTGTTCTTCTTCTGCACAGCTAAGCTGGAAGTGGCATTTACAGCTCGCAATAGTGCAGAGTTATCTCAAAGAAAGGGGCCACGGTGTTTCTGTATCTCTATTATGTTGGTGCGGCTTCGGAACTTTTAAATATCTTGATATATCTCGAGAACTACGCATCTGATCAGAAAATATCATAGAAGATAAAAAGTAGGAAACTTAATCCTCTACAAAAAAGGTTTTTTAACATTTTCCCATAGCTGGCATCGTTTCCGAGATATTTGCAGATTTATCTCAAGGGAAGGGGCCTGACGGACATATTCCGAGATATTTCTTCTTCTTGTTGTTCCTCTTCTGCACAGCTAAGCTGGAAGTGGCATTTGCAGCTCGCAATAGTGCAGAGTTATCTCAAAGAAAGAGGCCACGGTGTTTCTGCACCTCTATTATGTTGGTGCAGCTTCGGAACTTTTAAATATCTTGATATATCTCGAGAACTACGCATCTGATCAAAAAATATCATAGAACATAAAAAGTAGGAAACTTAATTGTCTACAAATAAGGTCTCTTAACATTTTGGCATAGCTCGCTTCGTTTCCGAGATATTTGCAGATTTATCTCAAGGGAAGGGGCCTGACGGACATATTTCGAGATATTTCTTCTTCTTGTTGTTCTTCTTCTGCACAGCTAAGCTGGAAGTGGCATTTACAGCTCGCAACAGTGCAGAGTTATCTCAAAGACAGGGGCCACGGTGTTTCTGTATCTCTATTATGTTGGTGCGGCTTCGGAACTTTTAAATATCTTGATATATCTCGAGAACTACGCATCTGATCAAAAAATAGCATAGAAGATAAAAAGTAGGAAACATAATTGTCTACAAAAAAGGTCTCTTAACATTTTGCCATAGCTCGCTTCGTTTCCGAGATGCTTGCCGATTTATCTCAAGGGAAGGGGCCTGACGGACATATTTCGAGATATTTCTTCTTCTTGTTGTTCTTCTTCTGCACAGCTAAGCTGGAAGTGGCATTTACAGCTCGCAATAGTGCAGAGTTATCTCAAAGAAAGGGGCCACGGTGTTTCTGTATCTCTATTATGTTGGTGCGGCTTCGGAACTTTTAAATATCTTGATATATCTCGAGAACTACGCATCTGATCAAAAAATATCATAGAACATAAATTGTAGGAAACATAATTCTCTACAAAAAAGGTCTCTTAACATTTTGCCATAGCTCGCTTCGTTTCCGAGATACTTGCCGATTTATCTCAAGGGAAGGGGCCTGACGGACATATTTCGAGATATTTCTTCTTCTTGTTGTTCTTCTTCTGCACAGCTAAGCTGGAAGTGGCATTTGCAGCTCGCAATTGTGCAGAGTTATCTCAAAGAGAGGGGCCACGGTGTTTCTGTATCTCTATTATGTTGGTGCGGCTTCGGAACTTTTAAATATCTTGATATATCTCGAGAACTACGAATCTGGTCAGAAAATATCATAGAAGATAAAAAGTAGGAAACTTAATTCTCTACAAAAAAGGTCTCTTAACATTTTGCAATAGCTCGCTTCGTTTCCGAGATATTTGCAGATTTATCTCAAGGTAAGGGGCCTGACGGACATATTTCGAGATATTTCTTCTTCTTGTTGTTCTTCTTCTGCACAGCTAAGCTGGAAGTGGCATTTGCAGCTCGCAATAGTGCAGAGTTATCTGAAAGAAAGGGGCCACGGTGTTTCTGTATCTCTATTATGTTGGTGCGGCTTCGGAACTTTTAAATATCTCGATATATCTCGAAAACTACGCTTCTGATCAAAAAATATCATAGAACATAAATTGTAGGAAACATAATTCTCTACAAAAAAGGTCTCTTAACATTTTGCCATAGCTCGCTTTGTTTCCGAGATATTTGCAGATATATCTCAAGGGAAGGGGCCTGACGGACATATTTCGAGATATTTCTTCTTCTTGTTGTTCTTCTTCTGCACAGCTAAGCTGGAAGTGGCATTTACAGCTCGCAATAGTGCAGAGTTATCTCAAAGAAAGGGGCCACGGTGTTTCTGTATCTCTATTATGTTGGTGCGGCTTCGGAACTTTTAAATATCTTGATATATCTCGAGAACTACGCATCTGATCAAAAAATATCATACAAGATAAAAAGTAGGAAACTTAATTCTCTTCAAAAAAGGTTTCTTAACATTTTCCCATAGCTGGCATCGTTTCCGAGATACTTGCCGATTTATCTCAAGGGAAGGGGCCTGACGGACATATTTCGAGATATTTCTTCTTCTTGTTGTTCTTCTTCTGCACAGCTAAGCTGGAAGTGGCATTTGCAGCTCGCAATTGTGCAGAGTTATCTCAAAGAGAGGGGCCACGGTGTTTCTGTATCTCTATTATGTTGGTGCGGCTTCGGAACTTTTAAATATCTTGATATATCTCGAGAACTACGAATCTGGTCAGAAAATATCATAGAAGATAAAAAGTAGGAAACTTAATTCTCTACAAAAAAGGTCTCTTAACATTTTGCAATAGCTCGCTTCGTTTCCGAGATATTTGCAGATTTATCTCAAGGTAAGGGGCCTGACGGACATATTTCGAGATATTTCTTCTTCTTGTTGTTCTTCTTCTGCACAGCTAAGCTGGAAGTGGCATTTGCAGCTCGCAATAGTGCAGAGTTATCTGAAAGAAAGGGGCCACGGTGTTTCTGTATCTCTATTATGTTGGTGCGGCTTCGGAACTTTTAAATATCTCGATATATCTCGAAAACTACGCTTCTGATCAAAAAATATCATAGAACATAAATTGTAGGAAACATAATTCTCTACAAAAAAGGTCTCTTAACATTTTGCCATAGCTCGCTTTGTTTCCGAGATATTTGCAGATATATCTCAAGGGAAGGGGCCTGACGGACATATTTCGAGATATTTCTTCTTCTTGTTGTTCTTCTTCTGCACAGCTAAGCTGGAAGTGGCATTTACAGCTCGCAATAGTGCAGAGTTATCTCAAAGAAAGGGGCCACGGTGTTTCTGTATCTCTATTATGTTGGTGCGGCTTCGGAACTTTTAAATATCTTGATATATCTCGAGAACTACGCATCTGATCAAAAAATATCATACAAGATAAAAAGTAGGAAACTTAATTCTCTTCAAAAAAGGTTTCTTAACATTTTCCCATAGCTGGCATCGTTTCCGAGATACTTGCCGATTTATCTCAAGGGAAGGGGCCTGACGGACATATTTCGAGATATTTCTTCTTCTTGTTGTTCTTCTTCTGCACAGCTAAGCTGGAAGTGGCATTTGCAGCTCGCAATAGTGCAGAGTTATCTCAAAGAGAGGGGCCACGGTGTTTCTGTATCTCTATTATGTTGGTGCGGCTTCGGAACTTTTAAATATCATGATATATCTCGAGAACTACGAATCTGGTCAGAAAATATCATAGAAGATAAAAAGTAGGAAACTTAATTCTCTACAAAAAAGGTCTCTTAACATTTTGCCATAGCTCGCTTCGTTTCCGAGATATTTGCAGATTTATCTCAAGGTAAGGGGCCTGACGGACATATTTCGAGATATTTCTTCTTCTTGTTGTTCTTCTTCTGCACAGCTAAGCTGGAAGTGGCATTTGCAGCTCGCAATAGTGCATAGTTATCTGAAAGAAAGGGGCCACGGTGTTTCTGTATCTCTATTATGTTGGTGCGGCTTCGGAACTTTTAAATATCTCGATATAGCTCGAAAACTACGCTTCTGATCAAAAAATATCATAGAACATAAATTGTAGGAAACATAATTCTCTACAAAAAAGGTCTCTTAACATTTTGCCATAGCTCGCTTTGTTTCCGAGATATTTGCAGATATATCTCAAGGGAAGGGGCCTGACGGACATATTTCGAGATATTTCTTCTTCTTGTTGTTCTTCTTCTGCACAGCTAAGCTGGAAGTGGCATTTACAGCTCGCAATAGTGCAGAGTTATCTCCAAGAAAGGGGCCACGGTGTTTCCGTATCTCTATTATGTTGGTGCGGCTTCGGAACTTTTAAATATCTTGATATATCTCGAGAACTACGCATCTGATCAGAAAATATCATAGAAGATAAAAAGTAGGAAACTTAATCCTCTACAAAAAAGGTTTTTTAACATTTTCCCATAGCTGGCATCGTTTCCGAGATATTTGCAGATTTATCTCAAGGGAAGGGGGCTGACGGACATATTCCGAGATATTTCTTCTTCTTGTTGTTCCTCTTCTGCACAGCTAAGCTGGAAGTGGCATTTGCAGCTCGCAATAGTGCAGAGTTATCTCAAAGAAAGAGGCCACGGTGTTTCTGCACCTCTATTACGTTGGTGCAGCTTCGGAACTTTTAAATATCTTGATATATCTCGAGAACTACGCATCTGATCAAAAAATATCATAGAACATAAAAAGTAGGAAACTTAATTGTCTACAAATAAGGTCTCTTAACATTTTGGCATAGCTCGCTTCGTTTCCGAGATATTTGCAGATTTATCTCAAGGGAAGGGGCCTGACGGACATATTTCGAGATATTTCTTCTTCTTGTTGTTCTTCTTCTGCACAGCTAAGCTGGAAGTGGCATTTGCAGCTCGCAATAGTGCAGAGTTATCGCAAAGAAAGGGGCCACGGTGTTTCTGTATCTCTATTATGTTGGTGCGGCTTCGGAAACTTTAAATATCTTGATATATCTCGAGAACTACGCATCTGATCAAAAAATATCATAGAACATAAATTGTAGGAAACATAATTCTCTACGAAAAAGGTCTCTTAACATTTTGCCATAGCTCGCTTCGTTTCCGAGATATTTGCAGATTTATCTCAAGGGAAGGGTCCTGATGGACATATTTCGGGATATTTCTTCTTCTTGTTGTTCTTCTTCTGCACAGCTAAGCTGGAAGTGGCATTTGCAGCTCGCAATAGTGCAGAGTTATCTCAAAGAAAGGGGCCACGGTGTTTCTGTACCTCTATTATGTTGGTGCAGCTTCGGAGCTTTTAAATATCTTGATATATCTCGAGAACTACGCATCTGATCAAAAAATATCATAGAACATAAAAAGTAGGAAACTTAATTCGCTACAAAAAAGGTCTCTTAACGTTTTGCAATAGCTCGCTTCGTTTCCGAGATATTTGCAGATTTATCCCAAGGGAAGGGGCCTGACGGACATATTTCGAGATATTTCTTCTTCTTGTTGTTCTTCTTCTGCACAGCTAAGCTGGAAGTGGCATTTGCAGCTCGCAGTAGTGCAGAGTTATCTCAAAGAAAGGGGCCACGGTGTTTCTGTATCTCTATTATGTTGGTGCGGCTTCGGAACTTTTAAATATCTTGATATATCTCGAGAACTACGCATCTGATCAAAAAATATCATAGAACATAAAAAGTAGGAAACTTAATTCTCTACAAAAAAGGTCTCTTAACATTTTGCCATAGCTCGCTTCGTTTCCGAGATATTTGCAGATTTATCTCAAGGGAAGGGGCCTGACGGACATATTTCGAGATATTTCTTCTTCTTGTTGTTCTTCTTCTGCACAGCTAAGCTGGAAGTGGCATTTGCGGCTCGCACTAGTGCAGAGTTATCTCAAAGAAAGGGGCCACGGTGTTTCTGTATCTCTATTATGTTGGTGCGGTTTCGCAACTTTTAAATATCTTGATATATCTCGAGAACTACGCATCTGATCAAAAAATATCATAGAACATAAAAAGTAGGAAACTTAATTCTCTGCAAATAAGGTCTCTTAACATTTTGCCATAGCTCGCTTCGTTTCCGAGATATTTGCAGATTTATCTCAAGGGAAGGGGCCTGACGGACATATTTCGAGATATTTCTTCTTCTTGTTGTTCTTCTTCTGCGCAGCTAAGCTGGAAGTGGCATTTGCAGCTCGCAATAGTGCAGAGTTATCTCAAAGAAAGGGGCCACGGTGTTTCTGTATCTCTATTATGTTGGTGCGGCTTCGGAACTTTTACATATCTTGATATATCTCGAGAACTACGCATCTGATCAGAAAATATCATAGAAGATAAAAAGTAGGAAACTTAATCCTCTACAAAAAAGGTTTTTTAACATTTTCCCATAGCTGGCATCGTTTCCGAGATATTTGCAGATTTATCTCAAGGGAAGGGGCCTGACGGACATATTCCGAGATATTTCTTCTTCTTGTTGTTCCTCTTCTGCACAGCTAAGCTGGAAGTGGCATTTGCAGCTCGCAATAGTGCAGAGTTATCTCAAAGAAAGAGGCCACGGTGTTTCTGCACCTCTATTATGTTGGTGCAGCTTCGGAACTTTTAAATATCTTGATATATCTCGAGAACTACGCATCTGATCAAAAAATATCATAGAACATAAAAAGTAGGAAACTTAATTGTCTACAAATAAGGTCTCTTAACATTTTGGCATAGCTCGCTTCGTTTCCGAGATATTTGCAGATTTATCTCAAGGGAAGGGGCCTGACGGACATACTTCGAGATATTTCTTCTTCTTGTTGTTCTTCTTCTGCACAGCTAAGCTGGAAGTGGCATTTGCAGCTGGCAATAGTGCATAGTTATCTGAAAGAAAGGGGCCACGGTGTTTCTGTATCTCTATTATGTTGGTGCGGCTTCGGAACTTTTAAATGTCTCGATATATCTCGAAAACTACGCTTCTGATCAAAAAATATCATAGAACATAAATTGTAGGAAACATAATTCTCTACAAAAAAGGTCTCTTAACATTTTGCCATAGCTCGCTTTGTTTCCGAGATATTTGCAGATATATCTCAAGGGAAGGGGCCTGACGGACATATTTCGAGATATTTCTTCTTCTTGTTGTTCTTCTTCTGCACAGCTAAGCTGGAAGTGGCATTTACAGCTCGCAATAGTGCAGAGTTATCTCAAAGAAAGGGGCCACGGTGTTTCTGTATCTCTATTATGTTGGTGCGGCTTCGGAACTTTTAAATATCTTGATATATCTCGAGAACTACGCCTCTGATCGAAAAATATCATAGAACATAAAAAGTAGGAAACTTAATTCTCTACAAAAAAGGTCTCTTAACATTTTGCCGTAGCTCGCTTCGTTTCCGAGATATTTGCAGATTTATCTCAAGGGAAGGGGCCTGACGGACATATTTCGAAATATTTCTTATTCTTGTTGTTCTTCTTCTGCACAGCTAAGCTGGAAGTGGCATTTGCAGCGCGCAATAGTGCAGAGTTATCTCAAAGAAAGGGGCCACGGTGTTTCTGTATCTCTATTATGTTGGTGCGGCTTCGGAACTTTTAAATATCTTGATATATCTCGAGAACTGCGCATCTGATCAAAAAATATCATAGAACATAAAAAGTAGGAAACTTAATTCTCTACAAAAAAGGTCTCTTAACATTTTGCCATAGCTCGCTTTGTTTCCGAGATATTTGCAGATTTATCTCAAGGGAAGGGGCCTGACGGACATATTTCGAGATATTTCTTCTTCTTGTTGTTCTTCTTCTGCACAGCTAAGCTGGAAGTGGCATTTGCGGCTCGCACTAGTGCAGAGTTATCTCAAAGAAAGGGGCCACGGTGTTTCTGTATCTCTATTATGTTGGTGCGGTTTCGGAACTTTTAAATATCTTGATATATCTCGAGAACTACGCATCTGATCAAAAAATATCATAGAACATAAAAAGTAGGAAACTTAATTCTCTACAAATAAGGTCTCTTAACATTTTGCCATAGCTCGCTTCGTTTCCGAGATATTTGCAGATTTATCTCAAGGGAAGGGGCCTCACGGACATATTTCGAGATATTTCTTCTTCTTGTTGTTCTTCTTCTGCACAGCTAAGCTGGAAGTGGCATTTGCAGCTCGCAATAGTGCAGAGATATCTCAAAGAAAGGGGCCACGGTGTTTCTGTATCTCTATTATGTTGGTGCGGCTTCGGAACTTTTAAATATCTTGATATATCTCGAGAACTACGCGTCTGATCAAAAAATATCATAGAACATAAAAAGTAGGAAACATAATTCTGTACAAAAAAGGTCTCTTAACATTTTGCCATAGCTCGCTTCGTTTCCGAGATATTTGCAGATTTATCTCAAGGGAAGGGGCCTGACGGACATATTTCCAGATATTTCTTCTTCTTGTTGTTCTTCTTCTGCACAGCTAAGCTGGAAGTGGCATTTGCAGCTCGCAATAGTGCAGAATTATCTCAAAGAAAGGGGCCACGGTGTTTCTGTATCTCTATTATGTTGGTGCGGCTTCGGAACTTTTAAATATCTTGATATATCTCGAGAACTACGCATCTGATCAAAAAATATCGTAGAACATAAAAAGTAGGAAACTTAATTCTCTACAAATAAGGTCTCTTAACATTTTGCCATAGCTCGCTTGGTTTCCGAGATATTTGCAGATTTATCTCAAGGGAAGGGGCCTGAGGGACATATTTCGAGATATTTCTTCTTCTTGTTGTTCTTCTTCTGCACAGCTAAGCTGGAAGTGGCATTTGCAGGTCGCAATAGTGCAGAGTTATCTCAAAGAAAGGGGCCACGGTGTTTCTGTATCTCTATTATGTTGGTGCGGCTTCGAAACTTTTAAATATCTCGATATATCTCGAAAACTACGCTTCTGATCAAAAAATATCAGAGAACGTAAATTGTAGGAAACATAATTCTCTACAAAAAAGGTCTCTTAACATTTTGCCATAGCTCGCTTCGTTTCCGAGATATTTGCAGATTTATCTCAAGGGAAGGGGCATGACGGACATATTTCGAGATATTTCTTCTTCTTGTTGTTCTTCTTCTGCACAGCTAAGCTGGAAGTGGCATTTGCAGCGCGCAATAGTGCAGAGTTATCTCAAAGAAAGGGGCCACGATGTTTCTGTATCTCTATTATGTTGGTGCGGCTTCGGAACTTTTAAATATCTCGATATATCTCGAAAACTACGCATCTGATCAAAAAATATCATAGAACATAAAAAGTAGGAAACATAATTCTCTACAAAAAAGGTCTCTTAACATTTTCCCATAGCTGGCATCGTTTCCGAGATATTTGCAGATTTAGCTCAAGGGAAGGGGCCTGACGACATATTCCGAGATATTTCTTCTTCTTGTTGTTCCTCTTCTGCACAGCTAAGCTGGAAGTGGCATTTGCAGTTCGCAATAGTGCAGAGTTATCTCAAAGAAAGGGGCCACGGTGTTTCTGTATCTCTATTATGTTGGTGCGGCTTCGGAACTTTTAAATATCTTGATATATCTCGAGAACTACGCATCTGTTCAAGAAATATCATTG
The DNA here is from genome assembly GCF_051020975.1 of Osmia lignaria lignaria. Classification (NCBI taxonomy): domain Eukaryota; kingdom Metazoa; phylum Arthropoda; class Insecta; order Hymenoptera; family Megachilidae; genus Osmia; species Osmia lignaria. Next base: position 24,574,053 of record NW_027478162.1, on the reverse strand, counting down.
AACATAAAAAGTAGGAATCCTAATTTTCTACAAAAAAGGTCTCTTAACATTTTGCGGTAGCTCGCTTCGTTTCCGAGATATTTGCAGATTTATCTCAAGGGAAGGGGCCTGACGGACATATTTCCAGATATTTCTTCTTCTTGTTGTTCTTCTTCTGCACAGCTAAGTTGGAAGTGGCATTTGCAGCTCGCAATAGTGCAGAGTTATCTCAAAGAAAGGGGCCACGGTGTTTCTGTATCTCTATTATGTTGGTGCGGCTTCGGAACTTTTAAATATCTTGATATATCTCGAGAACTACGCATCTGATCAAAAAATATCATAGAACATAAAAAGTAGGAAACTTAATTCTCTACAAAAAAGGTCTCTTAACGTTTTGCAATAGCTCGCTTCGTTTCCGAGATATTTGCAGATTTATCTCAAGGGAAGGGTCCTGACGGACATATTTCGAGATATTTCTTCTTCTTGTTGTTCTTCTTCTGCACAGCTAAACTGGAAGTGGCATTTCCAGCTCGCAATCGTGCAGAGTTATCTCAAAGAAAGGGGCCACGGTGTTTCTGTATCTCTATTATGTTGGTGCGGCTTCGGAACTTTTAAATATCTTGATATATCTCGAGAACTACGCCTCTGATCGAAAAATATCATAGAACATAAAAAGTAGGAAACTTAAGTCTCTACAAAAAAGGTCTCTTAACATTTTGCCATAGCTCGCTTCGTTTCCGAGATATTTGCAGATTTATCTCAAGGGAAGGGGCCTGACGGACATATTTCGAGATATTTCTTCTTCTTGTTGTTCTTCTTCTGCACAGCTAAGCTGGAAGTGGCATTTGCAGCTCGCAGTAGTGCAGAGTTATCTCAAAGAAAGGAGCCACGGTGTTTCTGTATCTCTATTATGTTGGTGCGGCTTCGGAACTTTTAAATATCTCGATATATCTCGAAAACTACGCTTCTGATCAAAAAATATCATAGAACATAAATTGTAGGAAACATAATTCACTACAAAAAACGTCTCTTAACATTTTGCCATAGCTCGCTTCGTTTCCGAGATATTTGCAGATTCAGCTCAAAGGAACGGGCCTGACGGACATATTTCGAGATACTTCTTCTTCTCGTTGTTCTTCTTCTGCACAGCTAAGCTGTAAGTGGCATTTGCGGCTCGCAATCGTGCAGAGTTATCTCAAAGAGAGGGGCCACGGTGTTTCTGTATCTCTATTATGTTGGTGCGGCTTCGGAACTTTTAAATATCTTGATATATCTCGAGAACTACGCCTCTGATCGAAAAATATCATAGAACATAAAAAGTAGGAAACTTAATTCTCTACAAAAAAGGTCTCTTAACATTTTGCCGTCGCTCGCTTCGTTTCCGAGATATTTGCAGATTTATCTCAAGGGAAGGGGCCTGACGGACATATTTCGAAATATTTCTTATTCTTGTTGTTCTTCTTCTGCACAGCTAAGCTGGAAGTGGCATTTGCAGCTCGCAATAGTGCAGAGTTATCTCAAAGAAAGGGGCCACGGTGTTTCTGTACCTCTATTATGTTGGTGCAGCTTCGGAGCTTTTAAATATCTTGATATATCTCGAGAACTACGCATCTGATCAAAAAATATCATAGAACATAAAAAGTAGGAAACTTAATTCTCTACAAAAAAGGTCTCTTAACATTTTGCCATAGCTCGCTTCGTTTCCGAGATATTTGCAGATTTATCTCAAGGGAAGGGGCCTGACGGACATATTTCGAGATATTTCTTCTTCTTGTTGTTCTTCTTCTGCACAGCTAAGCTGGAAGTGGCATTTGCAGCGCGCAATAGTGCAGAGTTATCTCAAAGAAAGGGGCCACGGTGTTTCTGTATCTCTATTATGTTGGTGCGGCTTCGGAACTTTTAAATATCTTGATATATCTCGAGAACTGCGCATCTGATCAAAAAATATCATAGAACATAAAAAGTAGGAAACTTAATTCTCTACAAAAAAGGTCTCTTAACATTTTGCCATAGCTCGCTTTGTTTCCGAGATATTTGCAGATTTATCTCAAGGGAAGGGGCCTGACGGACATATTTCGAGATATTTCTTCTTCTTGTTGTTCTTCTTCTGCACAGCTAAGCTGGAAGTGGCATTTGCGGCTCGCACTAGTGCAGAGTTATCTCAAAGAAAGGGGCCACGGTGTTTCTGTATCTCTATTATGTTGGTGCGGTTTCGGAACTTTTAAATATCTTGATATATCTCGAGAACTACGCATCTGATCAAAAAATATCATAGAACATAAAAAGTAGGAAACTTAATTCTCTACAAATAAGGTCTCTTAACATTTTGCCATAGCTCGCTTCGTTTCCGAGATATTTGCAGATTTATCTCAAGGGAAGGGGCCTCACGGACATATTTCGAGATATTTCTTCTTCTTGTTGTTCTTCTTCTGCACAGCTAAGCTGGAAGTGGCATTTGCAGCTCGCAATAGTGCAGAGATATCTCAAAGAAAGGGGCCACGGTGTTTCTGTATCTCTATTATGTTGGTGCGGCTTCGGAACTTTTAAATATCTTGATATATCTCGAGAACTACGCGTCTGATCAAAAAATATCATAGAACATAAAAAGTAGGAAACATAATTCTGTACAAAAAAGGTCTCTTAACATTTTGCCATAGCTCGCTTCGTTTCCGAGATATTTGCAGATTTATCTCAAGGGAAGGGGCCTGACGGACATATTTCGAGATATTTCTTCTTCTTGTTGTTCTTCTTCTGCACAGCTAAGCTGGAAGTGGCATTTGCGGCTCGCACTAGTGCACAGTTATCTCAAAGAAAGGGGCCACGGTGTTTCTGTATCTCTATTATGTTGGTGCGGCTTCGGAACTTTTAAATATCTTGATATATCTCGAGAACTACGCGTCTGATCAAAAAATATCATAGAACATAAAAAGTAGGAAACATAATTCTGTACAAAAAAGGTCTCTTAACATTTTGCCATAGCTCGGTTCGTTTCCGAGATATTTGCAGATTTATCTCAAGGGAAGGGGCCTGACGGACATATTTCGAGATATTTCTTCTTCTTGTTGTTCTTCTTCTGCACAGCTAAGCTGGAAGTGGCATTTGCGGCTCGCACTAGTGCACAGTTATCTCAAAGAAAGGGGCCACGGTGTTTCTGTATCTCTATTATGTTGGTGCGGCTTCGGAACTTTTAAGTATCTCGATATATCTCGAAAACTACGCTTCTGATCAAAAAATATCATAGAACATAAATTGTAGGAAACATAATTCTCTACAAAAAACGTCTCTTAACATTTTGCCATAGCTCGCTTCGTTTCCGAGATATTTGCAGATTCAGCTCAAAGGAACTGGCCTGACGGACATATTTCGAGATATTTCTTCTTCTTGTTGTTCTTCCTCTGCACAGCTAAGCTGGAAGTGGCATTTGCAGCTCGCAATAGTGCAGAGTTATCTCAAAGAAAGGGGCCACGGTGTTTCTGTATCTCTATTATGTTGGTGGGGCTTCGGAACTTTTAAATATCTTGATATATCTCGAGAACTACGCATCTGATCAAAAAATACCATAGAACATAAAAAGTAGGAAACTTAATTCTCTACAAAAAAGGTCGCTTAACATTTTGCCATAGCTCGCTTCGTTTCCGAGATATTTGCATATTTATCTCAAGGGAAGGGGCCTGACGGACATATTTCGAGATATTTCTTCTTCTTGTTGTTCTTCTTCTGCACAGCTAAACTGGAAGTGGCATTTCCAGCTCGCAATAGTGCAGAGTTATCTCAAAGAAAGGAGCCACGGTGTTTCTGTATCTCTATTATGTTGGTGCGGCTTCGGAACTTTTAAATATCTTGATATATCTCGAGAACTACGCATCTGATCAAAAAATATCATAGAACATAAAATGTAGGAAACTTAATTCTCTACAAAAAAGGTCTCTTAACATTTTGCCATAGCTCGCTTCGTTTCCGAGATATTTGCAGATTTATCTCAAGGGAAGGGGCCTGACGGACATATTTCGAGATATTTCTTCTTCTCGTTGTTCTTCTTCTGCACAGCTAAGCTGTAAGTGGCATTTGCGGCTC